>NC_053026.1:528004426-528342454 GCF_003073215.2 Triticum urartu
AGACAAGGGACACGATGTTTTTTACCCAGGTTCGGGCCCTCTCGATGGAGGTAATACCCTACTCCTGCTTGATTAATATTGATGATATGGGTAGTAAAAGAGTAGATCTACCACGAGATCAAGGAGGCTAAACCCTAGAAGCTAGCCTATGGTATGATTGTTGTGTATGGAGTTGATCGCCTACAGACTACAACCCTCCGGTTTATATAGACACCGGATAGGGTTAGGGTTACATAAAGTCGGTTACAATGGTAGGAGATCTTGAATATCCGCATCGCCAAGCTTGCCTTCCACGCCAAGGAAAGTCCCATCCGGACACGGGACAAAGTCTTCAATCTTGTATCTTCATAGTCTAGGAGTCCAGCTGAAGGTATAGTCCGGCTACCCGAACACCCCCTAATCCAGGACTCCCTCAATCATATCAAGCATATTATTTTCATTGTTGGTTTACCAACAACTCCGTTCGACCCTTCTCCTAAAGATGCCTTTTCAAGCTCTTTTGTGGCAGAAGTTGGCATTTTCTTCTCCATTCTCCTATTTCAATTATCTATCTTCTATTCTTTTGTTCCGGAGGTATTGTGATGTTGCTATTTTCAACCCATCATCTCGTTTTGTAAAAGATCATGTTCTTTTCATGCCTATCCATTTAACCAGAGTGTTGTGCCCTTTTGCTCAAGTTCTTTTCGTCTTATCAAGCCTTGCATCTCTTTTCAACCGGAGTACTGTCTGAGATCTTTCTTACCCCTTGTTCCATTCATTCAATAGTTCTGGAGGCTGTATGTTGTGATTTCATCAAGTGTCTTCTCATATTATCAAGTTCTTATTCAATCCTCCTTCTTTTCATTCGGAGTGCTGCCCGAATTTGCTCTTCCTTGTTCCTCTTCCCTACCGGAGTGCTTTCAACTTTGTTCTTCTTCGTTGCATTCTTTATTTCAATGGCTTAACCTTTTCAAGGTTCTTTGGTTTCACTCGTCTGTCTAAGAAGCAACTTAGTTTTACCTCTTCTCTTTCTTTTCCGTTGTCCCTCCGGGGCCATTCTAGATCTCGGGACGAGATCCTCTCGTAATGGTGGAGTGTTGTGACACCCCGAGACCGATGTGCCAGGTGTCTTCTAGTTATTCGCTGGTGTTGCCTTGTCATTGCTTGCGTGTCCTGCATCTCATATCATGTCATCATGTGCATTTCATTTGCATACATGTTTGTCTCATGCATCCGAGCATTTTCCCCGTTGTCCAATTTGCAATCCGGCGCTCCTATGGCACCCGGTGTCCCCTTTTACCTCTTTTCGTGTGCGGGTGTTAAACGTTTTCGGATTGGACCGAGACTTGTCATGCGGCCTTGGTTTACTACCGGTAGCCCGCCTGTCAAGTTTCGTATCATTTGGACTTCGTTTGATACTCCAACGGTTAACCGAGGGACCGAAAAGGCCTCGTGTGTGTTGCAGCCCAACACCCTTCCAAAGTGGCCCAAAACCCACCTAAACCTCCTCCATCATCTCGGTCGTTCGATCACGATCGCGTGGCCGCAAACCGCACCTCAGTTGGACTGTCCTAGTTCCCTCTACCTATATATGTGATCCCCTTCGAAATTTTCGCGCAGTCTAACCCTAGATCCAACTCCCTCCGCGCCGCCGGACATGTCCGCCCGCCGGCGGACGCGTCCACCCCGCCGCCACGTCGCCCGGACCAATCCCGGGGTGACACATCATCAGCCGCCGCGCCTCAGCCAACCCTGTGCCGCCACCTGTCCGTGCCTGGCCTCAGCGCGCCGCCGCAACCCGCGAGACCCGGGGCGGGCCCTCCCTGGCCCGCAATGTCCGTCGCCCGCGCCCAACATGAGACGCTGTGTCGCCCGCCGTCTTCTCGGCCTCCGGTCGTCGGAGCAGCTCCGGCCACCGCCTCCACGCGCCTCGCCGGAGATCGCCGCTCCGCATCGTCGCCGCCTCGTCTCGGCGCCTGAGCTTGCCTGCCGACGCCGTCCGCCGCGGCACGCCGCCCGGCCACCGCCTTCGTTCGCCGGTGTCGACCACCGCTGTCTCCCGCCACCACATCGCCGGCGCAAGCGCCGACCCGCCACCGTCCTTTCTCGCCCTCGCCTTGCCGGAGAAGAACCGCCTCGCCGGAGTTCGAAGTCTGGCCGGATCCGGGGAGTGGGATGAGATCCACCACTCCCCCGAACCAAACGCACACTCGCCCGATCCGGATCTCGTCGTCCCGGATCCCTCCGTCCCGTTGACTTTCCTCCAGAGGTCTAAAATTTCACTAAGTCCCCACAGATTCCAGTATTTTTGGGCATTTTCATCGCATCATAACTCATCATCCGTGACTCCGATTTGTGCGTGTACAATATCAAAATGTTCATCTCGACGAGTACATCATTTCATCGCATTGCATCATTTTCATTTGAGCTCATCTTGATGCCCGAAATGCTGTTGGAAGAGGGCTATGTGATGAATATGTCAGATCTGTTTCAGCAAAAGGCCTTTTGTCATTTTTGCCATGATTAATGTGTGCATGCTATGATCCTGAGCTCTACATGTGTTTTGTAGAATGCCATTCCATCTTTACAGGGGTGTATGCCATGTATTTTTTTTGATCTTTGTGGTGAATAGCACAAGCATGCAAAGTAGCTTACTCGTTGATGCTGATTTCAGGGACTTAGAATTTCACTAAGTCCTTGCCCTGTCATTATTTTTATGCCATATGTTCATGTTGTTTCCTAGTGATCCGTGCCTCTTTTGAGGATGATCAGTAAGGATGTTTAGTTAATATTGTGGTGCTCTATCCATCCATGTATTTGTTTGCATTTATGGAGCACCATAGCTTGAGTCAATCGAGCTCTACTTTTGCTATAAAAATATTCCTGGCAGATTGTTAACATGTTTAGCAATTTTGCCGAGCTTACTCTTGTTGATCCGTGCATGCTATGTTGTTGTTCTTGCCATGTCTATTTGCCGGGTGTATGCTTAGTTTGTAATTCCATGATTTGTAGTGAGTGCATCGAGCTCGTAAACATGCCTACTCGTTTACTGATTTGCCATGCTCCAGTTTTTCACTAAGTCTGAATCTGTTTATGTTTTTGCTATGTTCGCATGCTTGCAATGGTATTTTCTGATCCCGTTTGGCTCATGGTCACTAAGGGACTTTTGTTATGTGCTTAGAGTAGCTTCATGCCATGCCTTGCTTTGCCATGATATATACCTGTAGCATGTAGTTATCATGCTCTAAAGATTGCTTCCTGATGATAAATTCCAGACTTGTGTTAATTTCACTGTCTGAAACCTGCTATCTTTTGCTCTTTTGCCATGCTTGTTTGAACCTGTTAATGGATGAATTAGCCGTAGCTCAGTGTTCATCTTTTGTCAAGCATCATGATTGGATCCCTGCCATGTATTTTTTTGCCATGTTTGAGTGGTGTAGAATATTTATCTTTATGCATTTAGAAGGCTACTTGCTGATTATCGCAGACCGGTGCCATATTTGTTTTGCTTGCCATTTCCAAACCGTGCATCCGATTCCGGTGATCTTTATATCGATTTCAACCGAAATCAACTCCTCTTTCCAGTGGAACTCTTGGATTTCCAAGTTGAGGCCAGGTTCAATCATTCCTTTGCAAATCATGCATATGCATCACATACCGCATCCTGCATATCATGCCATGTTCATGTGTTGGTTGTTTACTATGTTGTGTGCTTCTTTCCGGTGTTGCTTCTTCGGGTTGGTTCCGATAACATCGCGTTTGTGAGGACCCGTTCGACTACGTCCGTTTATCTTCTTCATGGACTCGTTCTTCTTCCTTGCGGGATTTCAGGAAAGATGACCATACCCTCGAAATCACTTCTATCTTTGCTTGCTAGATGCTCGCTCTTTTGCTATGCCTATGCCGCGATACCTACCACTTTCTTATCATGCCTCCCATATTTTTAAGCCAAGCCTCTAACCCACCTTGTCCTAGCAAACCGTTGTTTGGCTATGTTACCGCTTTGCTCAACCCCTCTTATAGCGTTGTTAGTTGCAGGTGAAGATTGGAGTTTGTTCCTTGTTGGAACATGGATATTTTGTTGGTATATCACAATATCTCTTATTTAATTAATGCATCTATATACTTGGTAAAGGGTGGAAGGCTCGGCCTTATGCCTGGTGTTTTGTTCCACTCTTGCCGCCCTAGTTTCCGTCATATCGGTGTTATGTTCCCGGATTTTGCGTTCCTTACACGGTTGGGTTATAATGGGAACCCCTTGACAGTTCGCCTTGAATAAAACTCCTCCAGCAAGGCCCAACATTGGTTTTACCATTTGCCACCTAGCCTTTTCTTTCCCTTGGGTAGGCCTGCCCAAGGGTCATCTTTATTTTAACCCCCCCTCGGGCCAGTGCTCCTCTTAGTGTTGGTCCGAACCAAGTAGACTGCGGGGCCACCTCGAGGCAACTTGAGGTTTGGTTTTACTCGTAGGATGTCTCATCTAAGTGTGCCCTGAGAACGAGATATGTGCAGCTCCTATCGGGATTTGTCGGCACATTTGGGCGGCTTTGCTGGACTTGTTTTACCATTGTCGAGGATGTCTTCTAACCGGGATGCCGAGTCTGATCGGATTGTCTTGGGAGAAGGAATATCATTCGTTGACCGTGAGAGCTTGTGATGGGCTAAGTTGGGACACCCCTGCAGGGATTTGAACTTTCGAAAGCCATGCCCGCGGTTATGGGCAGATGGGAATTTGTTAATGTCCGGTTGTAGAAAACCTGAAGTTGATCTTAATTAAAATACACCAACCGCGTGTGTAACCGTGATGGTCTCTTCTCGGCGGAATCCGGGAAGTGAACACGGTGTTGGAGTTATGCTTGACGTAGGTTGTTCTAGGATCACTTCTTGATCATAGTTTCTCGACCATGCTTTTGCCTTCTCTTCTCGCTCTCTTTTGCGTATGTTAGCCACCAAATATGCTAGTCGCTTGCTGCAGCTCCACCTCATACCTTTTACCTTACCTAAAAGCTTAAATAGTCTTGATCGCGAGGGTGTGAGATTGCTGAGTCCCTGTGACTCACAGATACTTCCAAAACTAGCTTGCAGGTGCCGATGAAACCGTGCCGGTGACGCAACCAAGCTCAAGGAGGAGCTCGATGAAGATCGTGTTCGTTATGTTGTTCCATTTCCAGATGATCAGTAGTGGAGCCCAGTTGGGACGATCGGGGATCTGTGTAGCATTTGGGGCAGTCTTCTTTTATTTTGGTTCCGTAGTCAGACCTTGATTGTACCTGGTTGTTGTAATGCTTTATTCATGTATTGTGTGAAGTGGCGATTGTAAGCCGACTATGTATCTCTTTCCCTTATGTATTACATGGGTTGTGTGAAGATTACCTCACTTGCGACATTGCTTTCAATGCGGTTATGCCTCTAAGTCGTGCTTCGACACATGGGAGATATAGCCGCATCGAGGGCGTTACATCTGTAGACGGCGTCCAGGGCACTGCTCTGTTGTGATGGATCGTTCTGTCGTTGGAGCAGCTCCGGTGAGCCGTAAGACGTCAAGGCTGAAGCAGCACAAGACAGACATTGTCAATCTCAAGTGGGATTCTAATAGCATCTCCAATAGATGGTGTAAAATGGATGTAAAATTAACATCACCAAAAACCACCTGACTACAACAGATGAGGTAAAAACTGTTGACTCTGAACTTAACTGTTGAAACTGAAATTTACTGTGGAATCTGAATGCTACAGTCGAAACTGAACGCAATGGTAGCAGAGAGGCACTTGACATGTAGTTTAGGGAGGGCCTGCAGTTCATCTTCAACCTGCACCCCCCCTGAGCCGCCAACCACCACCGGCTAAACCCCCGGCCCCAGCGCCGCCTCGCCGCCCCGAAACAACTCGCCACCGCCGCCCCGGCCAGCCCTCTAGGCACCCTGCCCCCACCCTGAACCCTAAGATAGATAGTGGGGTACCTCTCTGGCGAGCCCCCGTCCCCGCTGCGGGTGGTTCTTCCTTAACTCCGGCGAGCCCCCCCCAACCCCTGAAAATCGGCTGACCCAAAAGTCGATTCAGTCGTCTGAAGTGTGGCTTAATCGGAGCAGAGCAGCAGCACGAGCGAGGGGGAGAGCAGCAGCAGCAGCTTGGCGAGCGAGCGATCGAGCGAGAGCCGGAGCAGCAGCGGCAGATCCGGCTGGTATGGACGCCGCCGCCGAAGGGGCCTCGCATTGGGGGAGAGCCACCATGGAGATGTCGCCTGCGGCGCTGACTTCAAGGTAGCCGCTCCATGGGGGTGCGGGATGGAGCACCGCCGGTGCCGGGAGGTCGAGTTAAGGAGAAGGTGTGATGTGATGAGTGTACAACCTCTTTGGTGGCGCCGAGTAGGCCTCGGCTTCGTCCGAGGAGTCGGTGAGGATGCTGCGGTTCCGGTGGAGCAGGTTAAGGCTGGGCTGTGGGGATGGAGCAGCCGCGATAGACGAGGCGATCTTCGGAGCAGCTCCTTGGAGGTGGAGGACGGGGCGGCTGAACCGGAGGGATGACGAGATGGACGACGGATCCTCATCCGGGGAGGTGGATGAGGGACGTCGAGCTGTTGTGGTGGACGATGTCGTTGGGGAAGAGGCTCCGATTGGGCAGCGGTGACATGGCGGATGGAGGAGGGTGGGGTTTCGTGGCTGGAGCGGAGAGGTTATGGCGGCCTGGGATTTCGAATGGCGAAAAGGGGGCGACGGGAGGGGGTGAAGCATGACTTAGGAACGCGCTTGTCCAAAATGTAGGGTGTGTTACAAAAGTACCCCCCACCGATTTGAACTAGCGGCCCTTTCGGCTCAGGGTTAGAAGGGGGATTTCGCGTGTCGGGATTTGGCAGCTGGAGGGATTTTTCGCGCGCGTTGTAATTTCGGGATAGCAAGGCGCGGGTTGTGAAGGCGCCAGTTTTGGGAGCACGATATCTGAATTTTCGGGATATAACAAGATGCGGGTTGAATTTTAGGGACAAGCCTAACGTGTAGTAATATTGTACTTGTACGTACCAAATCAATTCGCACTTCCCTCAACCAAAAATAAAATGAAAAAAATAAAACTATTCACCCCACAAAGAGAGAGTCTTGCCCCGTTTTACTATACAAATGCTATTCAAAGCTACTCCCTCCTTCCATCTATATAGGGCCTAATGTGTTTTTCGATGCTAACTTTGACCAAATATTAGAGCAATGATATATGACAAGCAACTTACACAAAGCACACCGTTAAATTCGCCTGTGAAAGGTTCTTTCAATGATATAATTTTCACATTATGCATGTCATGTACTATTAATCTTGTCAATAGTCAAAGGCGGTCTTAAAAATCTCATTACGCCCTATATAGATGGAAGGAGGGAGTATGAATCCATGTTATGTCCGATTAAATTTTTTCGCTTACTGTATAATGCATGTAACCTACTCATACCAACATTTTAGTGCATTCCAAATGTCTATACTACCACTACAATTCGAACTAAATTTGAATTCGTTTCTCTATTTTAATAAGAATCTACAATCATGATTGTTGCCAACTTCAACCATCATAGTTTCCTTGCTATCCGCCAGATATAAATCAGACGGCCTATAATGCAGGATGGCAGGCACACCATCATCAACAACTCCGTTTTTTATAAGAGTAGAGATAAAATATATTAAATTTAGTATACCATGTTCATAACCACACCATGTGTATCACCGTTATATATATTCACACATCCGTCGGTTTGAAACACTATGATAAATTCTTCAAATATCCAAATTTGCTTTTTATAATGAAGTATATATGATCTCTATTCGTCTTTTACACCCACACAACCCTCTTATCTTTGTAGCTAGCGTTAACTTTCTCTTGTGCATGCACACACCCGCATCCCTCTCACCCTCCCTCAACATTCTCTAGCTCCATCATGCAAATTCATCTTTTCACTTTAGGTCGTTCACCCATGGTGTGTGTAGGCCCCCCAGCTCCTTCTTTACGGCACACATCGATCGATATGCCTCTCTAGCTAGGTGTGCCTAGCACAAACACAAGCTTCCCCTCTTCTCTTGTCACCGTCCATGCCTCACTCCCACCATTCTTTTCATCGTTCTCGTACTCGCACACTCCTCCCCCTCGATATAGTATGCCTCTCGTACCACCTCCTACATGCATCCCACTCTCTCTAGCCTTCTCCTCGTGCCTCATTTGCTTCTAACACACACATGCATGTATACCGATCGATCTCCCAACATATACCTAGATCGACTTTAACTACCACCCCCATCGATCGACGTACCTCACAAGTTATGTCTCTCCTTTCTCTTACAAAGGGCGATTGATCTTCCTATGTAGTTACGTCTGCTTACCACAACCACATCGTCCCCCTCATCATTCGTGCATGCCTCCTGACCCGTCTCTCACACGCACGTGCACAGACAACAAGCAGCCATCTCCTCTCTTATTGATATTGCGGGCGTGCCCTCCGTTTGTCTAGCAAGCCTATCCCACCATTTGTTAGAAGAAACTCCACTACCACCCCCTCCAACACTCTAGCTCTGTCTCTCTCCCAACCTTATTCATCTCCTGCACATATGCATGGATGCCGATCGATCTCCCTTAATACATGATGCAGATCGATCTCCTTAATACATGAGGTAGGCCTCTCTCCTCCTCCACACATATACCAGCCATTGTACCTCTATAGTAAATTGGGCCTCCCTCTCCCCCCACCACATACTGATAGTCGAGCGCTGCAGGTAGGTATCCATGTCACAGAGACAAACTGCACATGTCCCATCTCATGTTCCAGTAGGCCAGCCACTCTATATCTTTGAGGTGGCCACACACAAATTCAATGGCACTCTTTATCGATCGCACACGCACACACACACACGCATCATCCCTCTCTTTGATTCTATGGACACCTCAAGCCGATGATACCTCCACTCTCTTCTCGTGGATCGCCCCCTCTATATATATGTTATATCCATGACTCTATTTCACACACATTGCATATGTTAAAAAATTTGATTGACCCCCCCCCCCAAAAAACTCTCAAGAACCCACACACTATATCTCTCTAGGTTTGTATCTCTCTCACACAACCGCACGTAGGTGGTGTACGTATACAAGAAGAGAATAGGTGCACCGTGCACGTACTCACGCTTCGTGCCCAGCCACACCCGCGCGGGTACACGATGGAGCTCATTTCTTTACGAAATGGCAGCCCACGTGCTAATTTGAACGCATGTAGCGGTTGTTTACCTAGGGAGGTCGTGTACCACGCGTGCACGAAACAAAGTTTGACTTGACGCGTTGCCGCGTTATTTTTAAATAAAGTTATAGCGCTCAATGGCACGTACATAGTATATAAAATGATTTTTATGGAGGAAAAGGTAGTCCGCTCTTCAGAGTATCTCACACAAGGCTCCGGTGGCCTCTCTCTCTCTCTCTCTCTCACCGTTGGTCACTGATCCGGCCGCATCCCATCCGCCGGGGGAAAGGGAGTGCGGTGGCCTCTCTCTCTCTCACCGTTGGTCACTGATCCGGCCGCATCCCGTCCGTCGGGGGAAAGGGAGTGCGATGGCCTCTCTCTCTCTCACCGTTGGTCACTGATCCGGCCGCATCCCGTCCGCCGGGGGAAAGGGAGGAAGTGCGCCGTTTCTCCATTCGACGGCGCCGAGGCAGCACATCCCGATTTGCGGTACACGCCGTTCTCTCTGACCAAGCTCCGCCGTGGCAGGGCCTACGCCACCTACTCACAGATTCCGCCCGCCGCCGCTCACCTAGTTACATCCCGACGACCTCCAGGTATCCCCTCCGGCCTTGCTCCACTGCTCGTTTTCCACGTCGCTGCATGTGGATCTTCCATAGTTCTTTGCCCAAAACGTAGCTCGTCCGGCGTACTTTCCATGTTGCATTCTCGTCCTCACACCGTTTTAGACAAACACATCCGTGTTGTTATCTTCCCTTAGGATAAGGAATATGCTTCTTTTTTGTCGTCGCATGTGTCATCAACTGTTATTGGCCAGTAATTGTTTCCTTTCTACCTCTTTTTTGCAAACAGGGCTATCCATTTCACCTTGTTGCTATTGCGACCTTTTGGTGAACTGCACAAATCACTTTTTTCTTAAGAGTGTTTTGTGCAGTTGTACTAAAATGTCACACGGGCAACGTCTCTACATTTCAGTGTGACTGCACAAAGGGAGATTGGTTTGCTCTATCCTCCTCATCCAACTCCGAGCCTAATCTTCTCCAACTAGTTAGTCTTACGAGAGACTGCAAAGGTGACCGGCTTCTATTTGTGTGTTTATTGTTTCATCAGCAGTCCTCTATTATCGTAATCACACTTGATATCTTTGGAACAGGGACGCTCAGCTCTATTTTAGTGGAACTGCACAAAATGATCGGAATGTTGCATGCTCCAGACAGCTACCTTTTTTCCCAACATGCCTTGTTGATTTAGACAGAGCTGGGGGGACGTTGCTGCCAATGAAAGCATGGATCAATTTTAATTTAACACCTTCTCACAACTTTGTCTTCAGTTGTGATGTAATTATTAGCTCTGATCTGCTAATAATTGACATGCATTAGCAAGGCAGTTAGTTTTTTTTTTGTTTCCGAAAGAGCATCGATGGCAAGACACGCGAAACAAAAGCTGAAAGCTCACACCATTGTACAATTTCATGTCGCTGGAAAATTATTTGTATAGTACGTCAATTATGTAAACAAATGATAGAAGCTTGATAGCATTGCCAGAAGCCTCTTCATCATCCGGGTCCATGTGCCATGCACAAAATTATACTCCTTCGTTCCTAAATATTTGTCTTTTTACAAATTTCAAACAGGCATATTTTAGAGTGTAGATTCACTCATTTTGCTTCGTATGTGTACTCCCTCCGTTCCTAAATATTCTATTCGTATTAACAGAGATTTCAACAAGTGACTACATACTGAGCAAAATGAGTGAATCTACACTCTAAAATATGTCTATATACATCCGTATGTGCCAGTCCATTTGAAATCTCTAAAAATACAAATATTTGAGTAGTCACTCATTGAAATCTCTAGAAAGACAAATACTCCGGAGTATATTTAAGAACTGAGGGGGTAGTGCACAACCGCATCAGAGACTCATTGCGCCGCATTAATAGTGAGTAATGAGCAGTCAAATCATAAGCCCCACCTTTCCCGCTGTAAGTTGCTCTGAAGAAGCAACCATCAATACACTCTTCTTTGAATCCGCTCATACTACTCCATTCGTCACTGTTTATACAGCGCGCTTCAGAAAAAAGAAAAAAAATCTGTGGGACCAAGGCGACTAGCGATCGGCCTGAAAAATAGCATTGGTAATTATAGCACGGCGTCTATTACTAGAGGGAATAATGCGTACACACATGCATGCAGTGCTTCCACCCCGGGTACACACATGCATGCACTCCGTAGTAGTACAGTACATGGAGAGAAAATTGTGGACTTGATTGCGGTTACCGCGCCCTAATTAATTGAGCATTAAACCAAACGCGTCTAAAGTCTCTCTGGTGGTGGAAATGCATTGAGAGAAATGCATCATAATGAAGCGCGCCCTGTAAACTGTGACGGAGGGTGGAGTAGTATGAAGGTGCAAAACCAATTACGCGTTGTCGGTGTACTAGAGTAGGGGTACCCTAGTATCCCGAACTTGTGCACGGGCAGTCGCAGCATCCCGCGGCAAGGCTTGCCGGGTGACCGCCAAGGTCCTCCGTGGTTCCCCTGGAGCCATTCAAGGAGACAAGACCCCGGCAAGAGGAGCTTGCCGAGAAGGCCAACCAAGGCATCCCAAGGAACTTGCCGCGGCGCGCCACGCGTCCCGGCAAGGCCCGGTGAGCGACAAGCTCCCGGACGCGACAAGACAACGACCGCGGCAAGGCGCTTGCCGCGGCAAACTACCACTCTGTGTCCGCGCTCCAGCACATCCACCAACGTGTCGCTCTGGGACCCTTCCAAGCGTACGTGGCGGGAGGCTGTGCAGCCAGCGGTGCGCGGTGGCAAGCGGCGCTGACAAGATTGCCATCGTGGCGGGCAGTGGCGTCCCTGACGGTCCCTTTTGCACTATTTAGGCAACGCAGACGGGCATTTAATGCCCTTGTCCCCTGCCGTCGGGGTTAGGTATGATACACTGTAGCAGGTAGCTGTACCAACCGCAGCACCTTTCCATTTTTACCCTTGTCTACGTTGCCACCTGTCGGTGACCCCTTGAGCATATAAAAGGAGGCCCATGCGCAACGTAGAGAGGGGGGAGGAACTCTCAGGCTCGGTCTCGTTAGCTGCTGGAGTGTACTGTAGCACTCCGCGCTCCCGGGCAAGAACTCAATACAAACCACAAAGCAGGAGTAGGGTTTTACGCATCCGTGCGGCCCGAACCTGGGTAAACCGCTCGTGTGCTTCGCCTCGATCCGCTCTTCGTGCAACCCTCGCCCCCGCCGAACCGAAAGGGACTCGGTCCGCCGGTCCCATAGGTGCTCGTGGGTCAGCTCCCCGGCATCTTTGGCGCGCTAGGTAGGAGGCGTCGAGGTTGTGTGAACCAGATCCGGCGTTCACACGAGCTAGACCTTCATCATCTTCATCGACATGCCGCCGAAGAAGAAGGCTTCGGAGGCGGCTGCTCCGTCCGCGCCAAACCCACCACCGCCGGAGCAAACGGCTGATGGGGCAGACGCCGGCGGAAGAACGGGCGTCGACGAGGGAGCTCACGGTGCTGCCAGGTCCAAGGACAAGGCCGCGCTGCCCATCGGCAGCGTAGCCAGCTCCCACAACGACCGGGCGCACTCCAAGACCTCGGCGTCCGTACATGCACCGCGCCCATCTCAGGAGGCGCGGGACCGGCAGCGTCATGGTATTCACGGTACCATGCGTTTGCTGGACCAAGATCGAGCTGGTGGATCACGGAGTGCTCAAGACCAGCATGCACGCCAACATGCTGGCACGAGCGAGGCACGGTCGCCTGGACGGGATACTGCTCCTTCTAACATAGTTAGAAGTCCGAGCATATCCCACTCCTCGCACCGTTCGCCACCGCCACCCGCCACTGCAGCAGAAGCTTTGGCACGAGCTCAACTGCTCCTGGACTACCCTCCAACGGCAGACAAGATCGACGACTGGAGGGCCACCATTCAGAGTCTCATCGGCTTCGCCAACGGCGACACTCAACAGCAGCCGAGCACGTCGCAGCCGCGGCAAGTCAGCCAGGCACGAGCCGGTGGTGACAAGACCGGTGGGGGTGCAACCACTGTGCACTCTCCGCCCCGAAGGCCAAGATCGCCGACTCGCCGGATCCACCTCGACAGCGACTCCGCCGCGTCATCAGATCCACGAGCTTGTCGCGATCAGCGCCAAGTTCTTCACGAACGACAGCAAGAAGACGCTCGTACTTGCATCGAGCACCGAAGAGAAGCGCGACGTCAATCAGACCAGCGCTGGGCCCTCTGTCGACATGCATGCGCCAGGGGAACCAGGCGGCTTGCCGTACGCGGTAGGTTGCCCTGCGTTTACTCGTGAGCTGCGGCAAGTCCAGTGGCCCAGCACGAAGAATTTCAAGCCAGATGTACCAGAGAAGTACGACGGCAAGTCGCATCCGTCGGAGTTCCTCAGCATCTACACCATTGCGGTGCAGGCTGCCGGGGGACGGGACGACAAGGTCCTTGCCAACTACTTCCCGCTGGTGCTCAAGCCCAACGTCAGGTCCTGGCTCATGCACTTGCCGGATAACTCCATATCCTCCTGGGCAGACCTATGCCATCAGTTTGTCGGCGCCTTTACAGGCGGCCACAAACCTCATGGCCAAGAGAGTGACCTTCATCTGCTCGCCCAGAAGGAAGGAGAGCCCCTGCGCAAGTACATTCAGAGATTCAGCCGTGTACAGCACAACATCCCAGATGTCCACCCTGCCGCGGTCATCAGCGCGTTCCATCAGAACGTGCGTAACTGCAGGATGCAGGAGGAGATGGCGATGTGCAAGATCAGAGACGTCAGTGAGCTGTATGCCCTGGCCGACAAGTGTGCATGTGCTGAAGAAGGGAGGAAACTCCCCGGAGAGAATGCAGGAGCAGGAGGATCTGACAGCGAGGATGCTGCCCCGGCGAAGAAAAACCGGCGGCGGAACAACAGGAAGAAGAAAGGCAAAGATGTGCTAGTCGTGGAGCAGTCCGGCAACGAAGGAGGCACCAACAAAGCCAAAGCTGGTAGCTCCGGCAAGGAGATTGCCGCATGCACCAACTGCCAGGCTGTGGCGATCGCCGACAAGCAGGACGGCACCGACAAGCAGTACTGCAAGATCCACCGCACCAAGGGCCATGACCTCTAGAGCTGCAAGAAGGTCGAGCAGCTTGTCTAGCAGCAAAAGGCTGAGTACGAGCGACGCGACAAGGAGAGGGCCCAAGGAGGCGCTGGAGAATCTGGCAAGAAGCGCGCCGGCCGGGGAGGACGCAGCGGCAAGGCCAAGCAGCAGCAAGGAGACAGACCTCCCCGCGGCCGCGACAAAGATGAAGATGACGACGACGATGAAGACATGGATGATGTCGAGACCAGTGAGCAGGAGTTCCAAAAAGCCACAGAGGTCTTGTGCGTTGACGGCGGTGCTTCTCTGCATACTTCACACTGCCAACTCAAGCAGTGGGTGTGGGAAGTCAATGCAGCAGAACCACCTGTCGAGTCACGCAAACTTCTGAAATGGTCCATCACACCTATCGTCTTTGATATTGAGGACCACCCTGATCGCACAACTGCGGTCGGGTGCTTGCCGATGTTGGTTTCACCAACTATCCGCAACCTCAAGGTCACTAAGATGCTAGTTGACGGCGGGGCCGGCTTGAACCTAATCTCCTCCGCTGTACTCCACAAACTCCAGATCCCTGACAGCGAGCTTGAAGAGACCGGCACATTCCAAGGAATCAACCCGGGAAGGAGCAAGCCGAAGGGGAAGGTCACGTTGCCAGTAACATTTGGCAGCGAGTTGAACTTCAGGACTGAGAGGGTCACTTTTGACGTCGCCGATTTTCCATTTCCTTACAATGGGATACTCGGCCGTCCAGCACTCGCCAAGTTCATGGCAGCCTCTCACTACGCATACAACATGCTGAAGATGCCAGGCCTGATAAGTGTCATCTCTGTCCCTAGCGACAAGAAGGATGCTCTTATCTGCGCCGACAAGATCTACCGGGAAGCGGCAGCCGCAGCAGATCGCAAGTCACCTGCCGTTGAAGCTCCCGGGGGGAAGAAGAAGGCCAAGTCCGGTAAGAGTTCTGATGCCCACTCCGGCAAGCACACCTCTTCGGAGTGCTGCGCTGCCGTCGAGGACGCACCATCGAGCTCCACCGGCAAGTGTAAGAAGGCAACGGCAGCTCCGCCAGAGACCAAGAAGGTGTCCGCCAAGGAGGACGGCACTGGTGGTACCTTCACTGTCAGTGCCACTCTCGACCCTAAATAGGAAAGCGCGCTCATTGCTTTCCTGCGGGCGAACGTCGACGTGTTTGCGTGGCAACCGTCTGACATCCCCGGTGTTCCCAGGAAAGTAATTGAGCACCATCTTGCCGTTTGTCCTCATGCGCGGCCCGTCAAGCAGAAGGTCAGGAAGCAAGCAGTGGAGCACCAAGAATTCATCGCAGAAGAGATCAAGAAGTTGGAAGCAGCAGGCCTTGTCAAAGGAGTGCTCCATCCTACGTGGTTGGCCAATCCTGTAGTCTTGCGCAAGGCGAACGGGAAATGGAGACTTTGTATCGATTTTACCGATGTTAACAAAGCTTGTCCCAAAGACCCATTTCCTTTGCCGCGCATTGACCAGATTGTTGACTCCACGGCCGGATGTGACTTGCTTTCATTTCTTGACGCATACTCAGGATACCATCAGATCTTCCTGGCAGAAGAGGATGAGGAGAAGACCGCATTCATTACTCCATGTGGCACGTACTGTTTCATACGGATGTCTTTCGGTTTAAAGAATGCTAGTTCAACATTTGCAAGGGTAGTCCATGTCGCTCTGGAGCCACAAATGCACAGAAATGTGGAAGCCTACATGGATGACATAGTGGTCAAGAGCAAGGACAAGGCAACCCTGATTCAAGATTTAGACGAGACCTTTGCAAATCTGCGCAAGATCAGCCTCAAGCTCAACCCTGAGAAGTGTGTGTTTGGAGTCCCTTCCGGCAAGCTTCTCGGGTTCTTCGTGTCTCAGCGGGGAATCGAGGCCATTGAGCAGATTGAAGCACCAAAGCGCGTCAAGGATGTACAAAGACTTGCCGGTTGCGTGGCTGCTCTCAGCAGGTTTATCTCTAGGTCTGCTGAGCGCGCCCTGCCGTTTTTCAAAATATTGAAAAAGGCAGGTCCAATGAAATGGACTCCGGAAGCGGAGGCTGCGCTGCAAGACTTGAAGAGATACCTGTCCTCCGCTCCAACACTTGTCGCACCTAAGCCACAAGAGAAGTTGCTGCTATATATAGCGGCAACCAATCAAGTGGTTAGTGCTGCGTTAGTGGCAGAGAGGGAGGCAGATGACGAGCCAGCAACCACGGCAGGCGCATCCAGTGACAAGCAGGGGGCTTCCCCGACAAGCTCTGGTCCCGACAAGGACGGATTTGCGCAGACGTGCGAGGAGATACAGAAGAGAATGGTACAGCGCCCAGTTTACTTTGTCAGTTCCCTTCTGCAGGGAGCTAGGACAAGGTACTCTGGCGTGCAGAAATTGCTTTTCGGCCTTCTCATGGCCTCGAGAAAGCTGCGCCATTACTTCCAAGCACATGAAATCACAGTTGTCACTCGCTTTCCGCTGAAGAGGATACTATAGAATCCAGAAGCAATAGGCAGGATTGTTGAGTGGGCACTAACTGTCAAGCTTTGGCCTCAAGTTTGAGAGTACTTCAACTATCCAAAGCAGAGCATTGGCAGAATTCATAGCAGAATGGACGCCAACACCAGATGAAGAAATTCCAGAAACGAGCGTCCCCGTCGAGGAAGCAAGCAAAGAGTGGCTGATGTACTTTGATGGTGCCTTTTCGCTGCAAGGCGCCGGCGCTGGCGTGCTGCTTGTCGCACCCACCGAAGAGCACCTCAAGTACGTAGTCCAGATGCACTTTCCCAAGGAGCAAGCAACAAACAATACTGCAGAGTATGAAGGCTTGCTTGCCGGTCTCAGGATTGTGGCAGACCTTGGGATCAAGAAGCTCATTGTCAGGGGTGACTCGCAGCTTGTCGTCCGCCAAGTGAACAAGAGCTATCAGAGTCCGTTGATGGAAGCCTACATCGACGAAGTGAGAAAGCTAGAAGAGCACTTTGACGGCCTGCAGATGGAGCATGTTCCAAGAGCTCAGAACAACATTCCCGATGGCCTATCAAAGTGCGCAGCACTTAAGTTACCTGTGGAACCAGGAATCTTTGTGCTCAAGCTGACTCAACCGTCTGTAACGCTATCAACTGGACAGGGCAAGAAGAGGAAGTTGATTTCTGGTGACTATTTTCCGGCAGAGCTTCCCGAAGCCGCCGCCAAAAAGGTCCCCAAGATCAACACCAAGAATGCTGAGGAGCAGTCTGCTCCGGCAAGCCCTAGGGTTTGTTCCTTTGAAGCAGAGGCTCCCGATAAGTTTTGCTCCGGCAAGCTTGTCGGGGAACGTCAAGCTCCGGCAGAGCCGCAGGTTCTCGCCGTAGAAGCGGATGTTCCCGCAGCAGCTGAGATCAACGCCAAGAATGCTGAGTAGCAGCCTGCTCCGGCAAGCCCTAGGGTTTGTTCCGTTGAAGCACAAACTCCCGACAAGTTTTGCTCCGGCAAGCTTGCCGGAGAACGTCAAGCTCCGGCAGAGCCGCAGGTTCTCGCCGTAGAAGCGGACGTTCCCGCAGCAGCAAATTTGCCTTTAGTCCTTGTTGTCGAGCCACAAGCTCCAGCATGGGCACAGCAGATTGTCCGTTTCCTTCAGACAGGAGAACTTCCCGAAGAGCAAGAAGAAGCGGAAAGAGTAGCCCGGCAGTCAAGTATGTACCAGTTTGTCGACAAGACACTATACAGAAGAAGACTCAACGGTGTGAAATTGAAGTGTATTCACCGGGCAGACGGACAAAAGCTGTTGGCAGAGATACATGGAGGCATATGTGGTCACCACATTGGCGCAAGAGCACTTGCCGGCAAAGCATTCCGGCAAGGTTTCTTTTGGCCGACAGCCCTCCAGGATGCAACTGCACAAGTAACCAAGTGTGAAGCGTGCCAGTTCCATTCCAAGCAGATACACCAACCAGCTCAAGCTCTCCAGACAATCCCTTTATCCTGGCCATTTTCGGTCTGGGGGCTCGACATCCTCGGCCCCTTTCCCCGAGCAATCGGGGGCTTTGAGTACTTGTACGTTGCAATCGACAAGTTCACAAAGTGGCCGGAAGTGGAAGCAGTGAGGAAGGTGACAGCACAGTCAGCAGTCAAGTTCTTCAGGTCGATTGTTTACCGCTTCGGGATCCCTAACAGGATAATCACCGACAATGGTACGCAATTCACGAGCCGCACCTTCATGCAGTATGTCCAAGATCTTGGCGCCAAGGTCTGCTTCGCTTCTGTCGCTCACCCGAGAAGCAACGGTCAAGCGGAGAGGGCAAATGCTGAAGTGCTACGTGGGCTCAAGACTAGGACTTTCGACAGGCTGCACAAGTGCGGAAGAAACTGGATCGAGGAGCTGCCGGTGGTTCTTTGGTCGATCAGGACGACGCCAAATCGAGCCACTAGCCAGACACCTTTCGCTCTAGTCTATGGAGCAGAGGCAGTTCTCCCCACGGAACTCGTATACGGGTCACCTCGAGTGCTTGCTTATGATGAGCTTGAGCAAGAGCAGCTGCGACAAGATGACGCGCTGCTCCTTGAGGAAGACCGTCTTCAGGCTGCTGTACGAGCTGCTCGCTACCAGCAAGCTTTGCGCCGCTACCATAGCCGCAAAGTTAATGCCAGAAGTCTCGAGGAAGGCGACCTTGTTCTTCGGCGTGTTAAGTCCGCCAAGAATTCCAACAAGTTGACGCTGAAGTGGGAAGGCCCTTACCGGGTGAAACAAGTCACTAGGCCTGGCGCTATCCGCCTTGAGACCGAAGATGCCATTCCGGTGAGCAACTCCTGGAACATTGAGCATCTTCGTAAGTTTTACCCGTAAGGCGCGGTTGCCGGAACCCGTTCCGGCAACCACCTTTTGTACAAGTCTTGCCGCTGTTGCATGTAATCCTTTGTACAAAGCCGGGCGCAGACCCCGTGCATAAGTAAAGCTCATGTGCTCCGCACATCTTGTCAATTTCATGCTTTCTATTTTTTGCATGTGTTATCTGACACTTTGTGCAGCACCTGCTCCCCGGTAAGCAATAACGAGCCGTAAGGCTCCATATCTTTATTTTTCTCCTCTTTCTTTTTTCTCAAGGAAAGGAAGGTTCCCTCGCCCACAAGTTTGCCGGGGGGAAAGGAGAAGATAATGGTATGGACCAGGTGTCGTTCAAGAAAAGTTTCGCCTTACCGGGAAGCAAACAATAGAAAAGCTAAGTTGCCAAAGCTTGAGCAATCAGATTTTTTAAATTGTTAAGTTATCTCCCTTGAACGACCGCACTTTGTATGGAAAACCTGTGCACGGAGGAACCAACTCGTAGCTAGTTGCGCCCTTACTTTGTTTCGAGTCCGCTCAACAACTTAAGTGAGCTGCGACTAGTTGCGACAAGGTTTCTTGTCGGTAGCGGCACCGCCAGCAGGCTGCTGACGTCCCGCACTCAGCGCTCGCGGCCAAGGTGCCTGCACCGGCAAGTTCCCTAAAAGCGTAGGGCAAAAACATACAAAGGAAGGAATCAAGTAAAGGGAATAACATTGCAATCATTACCCAGAATAGAGTTATATTACAAGGTAGCTTGTCGCAGCTCTAACAGATTGTTCTGATAACATGACCAGCAGCGACAAGAAAAGAAGAAAATGGGCGGCCTAGTCTACGCGATCGCCCTCAATCCTCTTGATCCCGCTCACCTTATCCACAATGGGTGCGACAAGGGTCTTGAGCGCCTCCAGATCAGCATCCGACGGCAGGGTCTTGAGGACGTTGGTGAAGTTGAGGCCCGGGTTGCGGAAGGCCACCTTCACCAACACCTTTTGAAGAGCTCCCGCGCAGATCTTGCGCGACTCGTCGGCCAGCTGCTTTGGAATCTTCTCCCGGAGCCGCTGGAGGGCCGTCGCCACGCCTTTGAAGAACAAGGTGAGCTTGGTGCTGGGTTGGAGGTTCTCATCAGAGGGATACACGAGACCCTCCACCCCCAGCTGCGCCAGCTCCCTGTCGATATCTGCGGCAGCACTCACGAGACCCTCCATCCAGTGCTCCACTTTCTCCAGCGTCTTGGTCAAAGTGGTCAGCTTCAACTCAAGATCTGCGTTGGAGTCCTTGGCGGCGCTAAGCTCTTTGCCCTTCTCAGCGAGACGAGCCTGCAGCTCTGAGTTGCTGTGGGCGTCCTTCTCCCGCTCAAGCTTGAGCGCGGCAAGCTCTTCACCACTCGCCTTGAGATCGGCCTCCAGCTGCGCCACCTTCATCTCCAGCTCCTTCTTGGCGGCCTCGGCAACTGCGGCAGCATCCTCTGCTTGCTTAAGGGCTTCGCCGATTTCCTGCTCACGCGCGGCAAGCTCCTCCTCGTGGCTGTCGAGGTTAACCTTCCGCTGCGCCAGCTCGCCCTCCTGCGCAAACAGCTTCTCAGCGGCAAGCCGCTGTTGCTCTTCAGCTTCGGCCTTCTCGAGGAAGAAGGCCTTCTGCTCTTCGACGAGCTGCTCCCGCTCCTCTGCCAGGGACCGGAGAGCTTCCTGGTTGAGACCCCGGAGCTCCTCGACGCGCTTCTCGATGTCCGCTCTCGCCTTTGCGACAAGCGCCTCGCGGGATTCCAGCTTGGCTTGCCGCGCGCGGTAGAGCGACAACAGCTTCCGCAGTAGCCGCTCCTCCTCAGGCTCGCCGCTGCTGCTGCTCGGCGCATCAACTAGCGTCAGCCCAGCGGAGGCGAGCACTTCTCCATCAAAGCTCTCTCCCTTGACCGGCGCCCTGGAGCTTGACGCCCAGGGGAGGTTGATGAAGACGCCATCGCCGTCCTTCAAGCAGACGCTTGGCTGGGGCTCTTCGGAGCCTGGCGCTGCGGTAGCGGCGGACGGGTCGGCAGTCGACGCAGCGCCTGGCGCTCCTGCGGCCTCAGGGCTGTCAGTGCGATCGCCAGACCCCCCGCCAGCTGCTGCGGTGGCAGCCTTGGCAGCCTCGTCGCCGGCGGGATCATCAGCGCCGTCGACAGCAACCTCGGTCTCCATCGGCTCCGCAGCAGATGGGTCTGATTGCCGGAAAAGGGGAGAAAAGTCAAGCAAATACCCAAGAAGAATAAGGACCCAAGGGAAGCTTTGAAGAGAAGATTACCTCTACTGGGTTCAGCAGTCGTAGTCTCCGTCGCCGGGGGAACGCTGGTGCTGTTCCTTGCCGGAGAACTCCCCCTTGCCGGAGGACTCTCCCTTGGCGCTTCAGGGGCGGTCTCCGGACGCTCCTGGTGGGGCTGCTCTGCTTCTACACAAACCAACAATCAGATGTCAGCAAAGAAACAGTATCCATGCGCGCCTACCAGCGGCAAGTAAACCATATACTTACGCTGGGGGCTGCTCTGGAGAACAGTTACCGGATCCGGCAAGGTGATCTCGGGCGCTCCTCCTGCTGTCGCGGTGGGCTCGTCCTCGATGACAATCACCGGGACCTTGGCTCTCTTCGCTGCTCTCTAGGCCAGAGTCCTGAAAAGGAACAAGTTCAGAGTAAAGCAAATGAGATACAAGACAAAATGGCAAGATTGAAGAACTACAAGTACAACAAGAGAATCTTACTCTTCTTCTTCCTCGTCGGAGCTGAATGCGGAGAAGTCGAAGTCCGGCCCACGTCCAGCGCGAGGAGGCGGAGGAGTAGTTTCCCTTGGCCGCTTGGCAGGAACGGTGGCGGTGGCCTGAGACGACCCCGCTCCAGTTGCCGCAGTAGCATGAGGTGCTCCCGCGGCAATAGTGCTTGCCGCGGTGGAGCGCGTCACGCGGCGCGGCGACTGTTCACACGCCTGCCGCCCCGCAACGTCCCCGGCCTTGCGGAGACGCCTTCTTGGTGGGGATGGAGGCTCTGCTTGCGGCGAGCTGCCTGAAGATGAGGAGGAAGAGGAGTTGATTTCCAGCGAGCCGCTCGTATCCTTGGCGGGCTCGCTCGACTCGGCGTTATGCCCGGCAAGCCCTTTCCCACCGGCGGGCTCCCCTCGCTCGGCACAGCTTGCCGCCTCTGCTGCATCTGCCTCCTCTACGGTGAATCCAAATTCGCCCGCGGCTGCGGCTGCCGCCGCCTCTTCCAGCCTGGTGGCGATGCGTGTCATCTCCTCATCGGTGGTGTCGCGGGTGAGCCTATCCTTTTCATCGGAGCAGACCGGCACTTCTACCAAGCCGTCAAAGAACTGCTGCACGACGTCGTCTGCAGGCTCTTGCCAAGTTGGGACAATTCCATGCGAATCGCACTGCGGCATCATTGCGCGGATGCGGTCGAGCGCGGAGTTGTTGCACAGCGGAACGACACCCTGCGGCAACCTGAACACTTCAGGGTGTTGAGGGTCGTACTTGAACAGCTCCTGGAGCATCGCGTTGAGCTCCAAAACAGTGAAGTTGAAGTTGAGGCCTGGGCGCAGCCTCATGATATCCGCCGCATTCTTGAATTCCCAGGTGGGTCTCCCCCGTTCCTGCAGGGGGGCAATGCGGCGGCGAAGAAAATCTGCGCCAACAGCGCCTACTGTGAGCCCGGCAAGCCTGAGGCGTAGGATCCGGGTGACGGCAATCTTAAGCCTATCATCTTCCGGGGCCACGTCACTCCAATCGCTGCCGCGTGCTACTGGGGTTTGGCGTCGGGCGGTAAACGGCTGCGGGTTCTCCTCGTCAATCCAGCACCAGTCTGCTCTCCATTCCTCCCACTTGCCGTGGAACTCTCCCTCCAGATAAGTGTCCTTCTTGCCGGCCCTCGAGATCCAGGCGATTCCGCCGGATAAAGGTTCTCCTCTCTCTACTCGGGGCATAAAGAAGTGGCGAAAAAGGGCTACATTGGGATGGATTCCGACAAAGTTTTCGCAGAGATGTGCGAAAACTGCCATGGTCAGAACGGCATTGGGGGTGAAGTCAAGGAGGTGGAATCCGTAGGTGTTCATGATATCGCAGAAAAACTCAGAGAAGGGCGGGCAGAGCCCGCAGTAGAAGAACAAGGCGAAGAAAGGATATCTGTTTGGAGCCATTTTCCAAGCGGCGGCTGGAAGTACCTTCGTGCGCGGATGCGCTCGCGTCTCCGTCGACCAGAAGAGATAGTAGTTCTCCCTCAGCTCCCTCGCGGCAAGCTTAGGGGGGAAGACTGCCCGCTCCTTTCGCAGCGCCGCAAGCCGCTGCGCCTCGGTCGACTTCACAACCTTCCCCTTGTCGGCTTTCGGAGCCATGGCGGAAGTGGTGGAGGAGGTCGACGGCGTTGGTGGTGCTGGTGGCGATGGGGGGCGGGGCGCTACTCTCTTTCTGCTTTGGGAAGATGAGGGAGCGGCGGAGATTTCTGAGATTGGAGTAGCAACCGGCGAATGGGTGAACTGCCCCTGTTTCCCCTGCTTAGAAGGAGGGAGGGGGCGGACGTTCCGCATTTCCGAATAAAGAAACTACCCACGATCTCTCCCACGACGCCGCATTCAACGTGTGCCGTTCGGGGAGGGGGCGGTGGATACGGAGAGAGATACGGCGTAACCCAGACCGCGCGTGCCCGTGCCCTATTTTGGGCCTGGCCCAACAGCGCTCGGCACCGTGTATGGCCCAGGCCCGGGGGCTCCTGTCGGTGTACTAGAGTAGGGGTACCCTAGTATCCCGAACTTGTGCACGGGCAGTCGCAGCATCCCGCGGCAAGGCTTGCCGGGTGACCGCCAAGGTCCTCCATGGTTCCCCTGGAGCCATTCAAGGAGACAAGACCCCGACAAGAGGAGCTTGCCAGGAAGGCCAACCAAGGCATCCCAAGGAACTTGCCGCGGCGCGCCACGCGTCCCGGCAAGGCCCGGTGAGCGACAAGCTCCCGGACGCGACAAGACAACGACCGCGGCAAGGCGCTTGCCGCGGCAAACTACCACTCTGTGTCCGCGCTCCAGCACATCCACCAACGTGTCGCTCTGGGACCCTTCCAAGCGTACGTGGCGGGAGGCTGTGCAGCCAGCGGTGCGCGGTGGCAAGCGGCGCTGACAAGATTGCCATCGTGGCGGGCAGTGGCGTCCCTGACGGTCCCTTTTGCACTATTTAGGCGACGCAGACGGGCATTTAATGCCCTTGTCCCCTGCCGTCGGGGTTAGGTATGATACACTGTAGCAGGTAGTTGTACCAACCGCAGCACCTTTCCATTTTTACCCTTGTCTACGTTACCACCTGTCGGTGACCCCTTGAGCATATAAAAGGAGGCCCATGCGCAACGTAGAGAGGGGGGAGGAACTCTCAGGCTCGGTCTCGTTAGCTGCTGGAGTGACTGTAGCACTCCGCGCTCCGGGGCAAGAACTCAATACAAACCACAAAGCAGGAGTAGGGTTTTACGCATCCGTGCGGCCCGAACCTGGGTAAACCGCTCGTGTGCTTCGCCTCGATCCGCTCTTCATGCGACCCTCGCCCCCGCCGAACCGAAAGGGACTCGGTCCGCCGGTCCCATAGGTGCTCGTGGGTCAGCTCCCGGCACGCGTACTACTGCGCTTGGCTCTTCGCCCCTTCGTGAAGTCGAACAATGATGATACTCCGCATGTTGGGTACTACAGTGTATGCCTCTGACAATCTGACACCGAATGGACTGATGCATGTCCACCGAGGGTAGGTTGCATTAGTCAAAAGGCGTAAGCGAGCTTCACCTTGTCCTGGAAGCTTCTCCTCGTTCTGCGAGTTGACGGGACACACCAAAAAGTAGTGCTAGTCCATACTCCCTCCTTTTCGGTTAATATGGCTTAATCTTTTTTGCGGGTAAATGAGAGAGCTTTATTCATATATATAAGCATTCTTAGGACGATCAACCAAGACACTGGTCATTAGGAAGCGAGGTACCCCGCAAAAAAAGAAGTAGGAAGCGAGGTGTTTCATCAAGCCAGCTCTCGGCCACATTCAAAGTGCAGCAAGCACGGTTCGCACGAAGATGCGCCGCAAGGTTTGCTCACCTGTTTACATGCTGAATAACAAAAAAAGAGGAAATATTACTGAGCACTACTATTTGTAACAGGATATGAGCCATAATTAAGCGAGAATTGTGGCGAGTGTTCCATGCAATCAACTTCCATTATCACATGTGAGAACCCTCGAAGAGAACCAAATGTGTTGAAGATTGCTTTATCACATTTTAAAATTATAATAAGAGTGCAGATGCTCCTCCATCCGGTTCCTAGTACTAGTATAGTACGTACCTTTATGGACTATAGTAGTAGTACTAGTAAACTTTGCGCTTGGTTGTTTGGGAAGTCGAACAATAATAGCACTAGTAGTATAGTGTATGCTTGTGGCAATCTGACACCGAATTAACTGTTGCACATCCACCGCCTGAGCGAGGGCTAGTCAAAAGTTTCTCCTTGTCCTGCGATCCACCGCGCGCAAGCTTCTCCTGTCCTGAAACCTTCTCCTCGTTCGGCAAGTTGACGGGACACAGCAAAGTAATGCTAGTCCATGTTGCCTCCTCTTCAGTTAATATGGCTTAATTTCAAACGAGATAAATACACTGTCTGTCATTGTATATTTGTAAAAATACGGTCAGTGGACTTCATAATACGCTCATTGCGCTCAATATATATATTTCCCGGTGTTCATACGGTCACTACCTCACCCTGACTGAGTATGTGTGTGCATGCACGTGTAGGTTGAGCACTTGAGCGTGACCATGTGTGTTCCGTCGTGTGCTCGGACATGCATGCATTAGGGCGTCGCACGCGTTTTTTGCGTCCATGTGTACATGTGACTATTGCATACACGTAGGGGGAGTACGTGTAGGGGACACTAAGGAGCAGTCAAATCACACAGTAAGTTAGTCGGAAGAAGCAACCATCATTTCACTCTTGAATGACACGTACGCAATATAAAATGGTTGATATGGAGAGAAAAAGAAAACCACTATATATACACTAGCAGGAACCTAAGCTACAAGCTTGCTTGCTTAGGTTGCTCTCTTCACAAGCATAGAACGACGGGCCTGATCCCGCAGCTGGGGGAAGGGAACGATGTTCTGCGTAGATGCGGTCGACATCGGCGAGGGAGAAAACCATAGTCGGTGCGTCCCAATCGGGGGTCACCGCGGTATGGGCCGATGCCGCTTCCCAACCGCCCTTCTAGCTATAGCCCGACGTCCTAGGTAGTCCATCTTCCTTTTGGAGCCGGCTTGCTCCACTGCCGTAGCTCCATCTCCATGTCGATATTTCTATACTTCTACCGACTTCTACTTGTGATGAGTTTATGTCTCATGAACTAGTGCCAGTACTATTATTCTAATCACACTTCTTCAATATCTTTGCCATCAGGGATGCTCAGGTCGATTTTAGTGGAACTGCACAAAAGCATCGTATGATCCGAGGGTGCCAGCCGTCTTTCCTTCGACAGGTCCTACCTGGCCAGGAAATTAAATCATGTTTAGGGTTTAGGGTTTAAGTCGTAGTGACCCATTCAGTAGTTTTTCTATCGTACACGCTCTTACAACTTTTTTCTTTAGTTGTGAAGTAAATAGTGGCTATGATCTATGAATCATTGAGATGCATCAGCATGCGTGTTAGTTTTCCTTTGTATTTGATGGAATGTTGTAACGGGGCAACCTTGGAATGGGAATGAAAATGGAGTGTAAAAGTTTTCGTTTTTCCAGAGAAAAAATGGAAACGGAGAGAAACCAACGTTTCCTTTTGTTGGATCACGCCATCGAGCAAAACCAACGTTTAAATCATGTCTGTCGTGTTCGTGTCTCACCCTCCTCCACGGCTCGACCCCACACGGTCGCTCGGCATGCCACTCACCGCAAACCGAGTAGTATACCATAACTTTCCCGCCTGCTTGTCAATTGATCGCGCCATGGAGTACTAGCACTACTGCAAGAGATTGATGAGTTGGGGGAGGACAGCTAGCTGTAGCACGGACTCCAAGAACTTACTACTGGAAGAGATCGCGCATGTTGTAGCCGGCTATTGCGACCTTTGAACGCGGAGCAGCCGCGTGCACCCGGAAGCGGCGTGGGCGATGCTCTCTCGGCCGGTGTGCCGCTACAATGCCGGCGCCAATGAGAGGTCGCGTCCGCTCTGGCCGGGCATGAATGCGGCACTGACCGTTTCGGGCGGGAAGCACGCGCGGGTGATGAAGAGGGTTCGGGTTGGTCAGGACCGGCCGTGGCAGCGGTCCAGACGTGCGCAAACAAGAGATGTTGTACGTTAATATTGCTGCGTATATAATTAACAACGTAAATAATGTGCAAGTTGGACAAATATGATTGGAGATGGAGATGGAAATGGAATTTTACATAAACACGGATATGCATGTCTATGTCTATGTGTGTGTGCGCGACAACTCTCACGACCTGAAAGCGGGGGCGTGTTTTTGTTCGAGTTTTCTTTCTTGGTACGTTAGAAAATCAGTTTGTCTAATTCACATCTAGATGTTATTTAAGGATATCACATCTAAGCTCCCACAAGTATATAATGTAGCAACAAGAAACAAAAAAACCAGAGTGGACATCAACTTATATGTGACATAACTATGTCACATCTAGATGTGTCCTAGACAGACCCTTAAAAAATAGTCCGCCAGTTTTCGTTTCTTTTTTTCGGGAACGCGCGTATTCTATTTAAAACCACTGCTATGGAGAGATTTTTTACTCCATTATAGCCTCTTGTTTGATAGAGCTTCTCGCGTCTCGCTCTCTCACCCTCTCCATATCAAAACAAGATGACAATGTCCACTCTATCTCTCTCCTCACCGGTGGTCACAGATACGGCCGAATCCCGTTCGCTGCGGGAGGTGAGGAGGTGCAGCGTTGACGTTGTCGCCGTCGGCGACGAAGGAAGCCGATGCGCACCGTCCTCTCAGAGTCGGCGCTGGCACGGACGCCCACCTGAGGTATAACTTCGTGTACTGGTCCAGCTCCCCAGGTCGCTGCGTGCGGGTTTTCTTCTATGCGACTACTCCCCAGCTCCCCATGCGTAGTAGCTATGGTTCGTCGGCTGGTCCAACATCACCTACTAGTACTATTATAGAGAAAATGCCACTCAAAAAGTTGTCCTGATTTATGCCTCGGTGGAGGTATACATGTTGTTTCGACAAAAAGTACATGGTGGTTGTGCGGTCATTGTCCATATGGTGGTAGTACTATCATTGGTTAAATGAAGAAATGCTTTTTTCTCGGGTATCCTGGTTTAGTTCCCATCAAGATAATTATGATGCTTCTGTTTGTTGGTGTACTTTTCATTAATTCTTATTGACAATCGAGATGTTGTTGCTAACCCTTTTTTATATTTTTGGAAACAGCGATGCGTGTCTCCATCCACGGGCATGTCTTCCTCAATTTTAGTGGAATTGCACAAAATTGGATGGCCATTGTTGTTCCGCCTCACTGTCCTCTGCCACGTGGTTCTTCCTTCCTCGAGCTTGATTACTGAGAAGAAACAGACCACAGTGAGGATTTGTCGAACTTCTTAGGTGCCTCACCCAAACCTGATGCCAAATGGATGATGCATGTAACGCCCCGAGACCGATGTGCCAGGTGTCCTCCAGTTATTCGCTGTTGTTGCCTTGTCATTGCTGGCATGTCATGCATTTCATATTATGTCATCATGTGCATTTCATTTGCATACATGTTCGTCTCATGCATCCGAGCTTTTTCCCCGTTGTCCGTTTTGCAATCCGGCGCTCCTATGTCACCCGGTGTCCCTTTCTACCTCTTTTCATGTGCGGGTGTTAAATGTTTTCGGATTGGACCGATACTTGCCATGCAGCCTTGGTTTACTACCGGTAGACCGCCTGTCAAGTTTCGTGCCATTTAGACTTCATTTGATACCACAACGGTTAACCGAGGGACCGAAAAGGCCTCATGTGTGTTGCAGCCCAACACCCCTCCAAAGTGGCCCAAAACCCATCTAAACCTCCTCCATCCTCTCGGTCGTTCGATCACGATCGCGTGGCCGCAAACCGCACCTCATTTGGACTCTCCTAGCTCCCTCTACCTATATACATGTGGCTCTCCCCGAAAATCCGCGCAGATGAAACCCTAAAAATTCCCCCGCACACCGCCGAACATGTCCGTCCCGCCACCAGACGCGTCCACCCCGCCGCCACGTCGCCCGGCCAATGGCGAGGCGACACCTCAGCACCACCGGTGCCCTCCACCACTCCTGCGGCGCCACTTGGCACCGCCCCTTCCTCCACCGCGCCATGCCCTGAGGGCCCAGATCCGGCCTGCGAGATCCGGTTCCCGTCGCCGCCGGAGGCGCTCGGTGCCCCGCGCCTGGTCGGCCCCGCTCACCGGCGCCCGCGACTCCGCCGCCCCGTCGCCGGACTTCGTCCGCCGTGCGCCGCCGCGCCGCCATCTTTGCCGCCGTCACCTGCTCACTCACCGGCGCGCCGCCCACCTCGTCGGCCCCGCCTTGCTCCGCCCCGTCCTCGCCGGCCCTTACCCCCGGCCACCGGAGCCGCCTCCTCGACAACCCTCCTCGCCGGTGTCAAGTCCCCCTCGCTCTGGCCACCGTGACACCATTTCCGGCAAGCTCAAGGTCATCCTCGGGAAGCGTGCGATCTGGATCCAGATCTGGAATTGTCCTCGGTTGACTTTTTGACCTAACTCTAGATATTTTATGCAATCTTTGACATGCCATAACTTCCTCATCGTAGCTCCAATTCGTGTGTAGCATATCAAAATTTTCGTCTCGACGAGTACATCATTTCATCTCATTGCATCATTTTCATTTGAGCTCATCTTGATGCTCGAAATGCTGTTGGAAGAGGGCTATGTGATGATAGTTTCAGATTTGTTTTAGCAAATGCACTTTTGTCATTTTTGCCATGATTAATGTGTGCATGATATGATCCTGAGCTCTACATGTGTTTTGATATATGCCATGCCATCTTTACAGGGGTGTATGCCATGTATTTTTGTGATATTTGTGGTGACTAGCACAAGCATGCAAAGTAGCTTACTCAATGATGCTGATTTCAGGGACTTAGAATTTCTCTAAGTGCTTGCCCTGTTATTGTTTTTATGCCATATGTTCATGTTGTTTCCTAGTGATCCGTGCATCTTTTGGGCATGATCAGTAAGGATGTTTTGTAGATATTGTGCTTCTCTATCCATCCATGTCTTTGTTTGCAATTATGGAGCACCCTAGCTTGAGTCAATCTAGCTCTACTTTTGCTATAAAATGTTCCTGGCGGATTATTAACATGTTTAGCCATTTTGACAAGCTTATTGTTGTTGATCCGTGCATGCTATGTTGTTGTTCTTGCCATGTCTAGATTCTATGCCATGTCTGTTTTCTGGGTGTATGATTAGATTATCATGCCATGCTTTGTAGTGAGTGCATCGAGCTCGTAAACATGCCTACTCGTTATCTGTTTTGCCATGTTCCAGTTTTTCACAAAGTCTGAATCTGTTTATGTTTTTGCTATGTTCACATGCTTGCAATTGTATTTTCTAACCCCTTTTGGCTCATGGTAACTAAGGGACTTTTGTTGTATGCTTTGAGTAGCTTCATGCCATGCCTTGCTTTGCCATGATATGTTTCCGTAGCATATAGTTATCGTGCTCTAAACATTCTTCCTGATGATAAATTCCTGTCATGCTGTTAAGTTCACTAAGTCTGAAACCTGTTATCTTTTGCACTTTTGCCATGCTTGTTTGAACCTGTTAATAAGTGAATTAGCCATAGCTCAGTGTTCATCTTTTGTCAAGCATCATGAGTGGATCCCTGCCATGTATTTTGTTGCTATGTTTGACTGCAGTAGCTTATTTATCTTGATGCATTTAGATGGCCACTTGCTGTTAATCCCAGACCGGTGCCATGTTTGTTTTGCTTGCCATTTCCAAACCGTGCATCCGATTCCGTTGATCTTTATATCGATTTCAACCGAAATCAACTCCTCTTTCCAGTGGCACTCTTGGATTTCCAAGTTAAGGCCAGGTTAAATCATTCCTTTCCAAATCATGCATATGCACCGCATACCGCATCCCGCATATCATGCCATGTTCATGTGTTGGTTGTTTACTATGTTCTATGCTTCTTTCCGGTGTTGCTTCTTCGGGTTGGTTCCGATAACGTCGCGTTTGTGAGGACCCGTTCGACGACGTCCATTTGTCTTCTTCATGGACTCGTTCTTCTTCCTTGCGGGATTTCGGGCAAGATGACCATACCCTCGAAATCACTTCTATCTTTGCTTGCTAGTTGCTCGCTCTTTTGCTATGCCTATGTTGCGATTGTTGGGGAACGTAGTAATTTCAAAAATTTCCTACGCACACGCAAGATCATGGTGATGCATAGCAACGATAGGGGAGAGTGTGATCTACGTACCCTTGTAGACCGACAGCGGAAGCGTTAGCACAACACGGTTGATGTAGTCATACGTCTTCACGGCCCGACCGATCAAGCACCGAAATTACGGCACCTCCGAGTTTTAGCACACGTTCAGCTCGATGACGATCCCCGGACTCCGATCCAGCAAAGTGTCGGGGTAGAGTTCCGTCAGCACGACGGTGTGGTGACGATATTGATGTACTACCGTCGCAGAGCTTCGCCTAAGCACCGCTACAATATTATCGAGGATTATGGAGGAAGGGGGCACCGCACACGGCTAAGAATATGATCACGTGGATCAACTTGTGTGTCTAGGGGTTCCCCCTGCCCCCGTATATAAAGGAGCAAGGGGAGGAGGCCGGCCGGCCCCTATTGGCGCACCAAGAGGAGTCCTCCTCCTAGTAGGAGTAGGACTCCTACTAGGAGGGGGAAGGAAGTGGGGAGGGAGAAGGAACAGGGGGGAGGAGGCGCGGCCCACCCTGGCTGCCCCTCTCTCTCTCCACTAAGGCCCATATGGCCCATTACTTCTCCCGGTAGGGTTCCGGTAACCCTTCGGCTCTCCGGTTTTCTTCGAAATCACCCAGAACACTTCCGGTGTCCGAATATAGCTGTCTAATATATCAATCTTTATGTCTCGACCATTTCGAGACTCCTCGTTATGTCCGTGATCACATCCGGGACTCCGAACTAACTTCGGTACATCAAAACTCATAAACTCATAATATAACTGTCATCGAAACCTTAAGCGTGCGGACCCTACGAAGATCTTTATCGGTCAGACCGCATAACAACATACGTTGTTCCCTTTGTCATCGGTGTTTTACTTGCCCGAGATTCGATCGTCGATATCTCAATACCTAGTTCAATCTCGTTACCGGCAAGTCTCTTTACTCGTTTCGTAATACATCATCTCGCAACTAACTCATTAGTTGAAATGCTTGCAAGGCTTATGTGATGTGCATTACCGAGAGGGCCTAGAGATACCTCTCCGACAATCGGAGTGACAAATCCTAATCTCGAAATACGCCAACCCAACATGTACCTTTGGAGACACCTGTAGAGCTCCCTTATAATCACCCAGTTACATTGTGACGTTTGGTAGCACACAAAGTGTTCCTCCGGCAAACGGGAGTTGCATAATCTCATAGTCATAGGAACATGTATAAGTCATGAAGAAAGCAATAGCAACATACTAAACGATCGGGTGCTAAGCTAATGGAATGGGTCATGTCAATCACATCATTCTCCTAATAATGTGATCCCATTAATCAAATGACAACACATGTCTATGGTTAGGAAACATAACCATCTTTGATTAATGAGCTAGTCAAGTAGAGGCATACTAGTGACGTTTGGTTTGTCTATGTATTCACACAAGTATTATGTTTCCGGATAATACAATTCTAGCATGAATAATAAACATTTATCATGAGATAAGGAAATAAAATAATAACATTATTATTGCCTCTAGGGCATATTTCCTTCAGCGATACCTACCACTCGCTTATCATGCCTCCCTTATTGTTAAGCCAAGCCTCTAACCCACCTTGTCCTAGCAAACCGTTGTTTGGCTATGTTACCGCTTGGCTCAGCCCCTCTTATAGCGTTGTTAGTTGCAGGTGAAGATTGGAGTTTGTTCCATGTTGGAACATGGATATTTTGTTGGGATATCACAATATCTCTTATTTAATTAATGCAACTATATACTTGGTAAAGGGTGGAAGGTCGGCCTTATGCCTGGTGTTTTGTTCCACTCTTGCCGCCCTAGTTTCCGTCATATCAGTGTTATGTTCCCGATTTTGCGTTCCTTACACGGTTGGGTTATAATGGGAACCCCTTGATAGTTCGCCTTGAATAAAATTCCTCCAGCAATGCCCAACATTGGTTTTAACATTCGCCAGCTAGCCTCTTTTCCCTTGGGAGTCGCGCTCCCGAGGGTCATCATTATTTTAACCACCCCCCGGGCCAGTGCTCCTCTGAGTGTTGGTCCAAACTAGAGCCCTGTGCAGCGCCCCCTAGGGGAAACTTGAGGTTTGGTTTTAGTTGTATGGAGCGCTCATCTGAGTGTGCCCTGAGAACGAGATATGTGCAGCTCCTATCAGGATTTGTCGGCACATTCGGGTGGTGTTACTGGACTTGTTTTACCATTGTCGAGGATGTCTTGTAACTGGGATTCCGAGCCTGATCGGGTCTTCCTAGGAGAAGGAATATCCTTCGATGACCATGAGAGCTTGTGATGGGCTAAGTTGGGACACCCCTGCAGGGATTTGAACTTTCGAAAGTCATGCCCGCGGTTATGGGCAGATGGGAATTTGTTAATGTCCGGTTGTAGAAAACCTAAACCCTAACTTAAATAAAACACATCAACCGCATGTGTAACCGTGATGGTCTCTTCTCGGCGGAATCCGGGAAGTGAACACGGTGTTGGAGTAATGCTTGACGTAGGTTGTTCTAGGATCACTTATTGATCATAGTTCATTGATCGTGCTTTTGCCTTCTCTTCTCGCTCTCTTTTGCGTATGTTAGCCACCAAATATGCTAGTCGCTTGCTGCAGCTCCACCACATACCTTTTACCCTTCCTATAAGCTTAAATAGTCTTGATCGCGAGGGTGTGAGATTGCTGAGTCCCTGTGACTCACAGATTACTTCCAAAACCAGTTTGCAGGTGCCGATGATACCACTCCAGGTGAATCAACCCAGCTCAAGGAGGAGCTCAATGAAGATCTAGTTCATTGTGTTGTTTCGTTTCAGTTGATCAGTAGTGGAGGCCAGTTGGGACGATCGGGGATCTGTGTAGCATTTGGGATAGTCTTCTTTTATTTTGGTTCCGTAGCCGGACCTTGATTGTATCTGGATGATGTAATGATTTATTCATGTATTGTGTGACGTGGCGATTGTAAGCCAACTATGTACCTCTTTCCCTTATGTATTACATGGGTTGTGCGAAGATTACCTCATTTGCGACATTGCTCTCAATGCGGTTATGCCTCTAAGTCGTGCTTCGACACGTGGGAGATATAGACGCATCGAGGGCGTTACAATGCATCACCACAATGACCTATCGATGCTCATGTTTGCGCCTCATGGTTGCGTCGGCTGGTGAAGCTGATCGATTTCGACGAAAAACAAGCTGTCTTCCATCAGTGCTCTTTGCTTGTTACACACAAAGATGATATCCTTCGTCAGTTCACCTTGGTTGCGTTGGAGACGCAGTCATCTTTCACGTTGGTGCAATTTTATCACACAATTGGCTATGAACCAAATGTTTCCTCGAAGAAGGATCGACGTTGGTACTAAGAGCATAAGTTTTGTATTGATTTCTAAGCCTTCTCACAACTTTGTCTCCAGCACCCCTGTAATTTTATTTGTCCAGTTATTAACTTTGATTTAAAAAATGGTGTGGACTAAAAACCCGGATGGACGTAGTAGCCCTCCATTTTTATTTACTCCGCATATTAGATTTGACTGAAGTCAAACTTTGTAATACTCTCAAACCTTTCTGATAATTGAAATTAAATTTCTTTATTTGTACACGCTCTCACACTTTTCCGATAATTTGGTGCATGTGTGGTTGTTCACTTAAGGTAGGGTAGTGTACCACACGTGAAGGACAGGAAGTGCGACCAGGACGCGTGGGCGTGGATCGTTAGTTCATCGGAAGTAGTACTAGTTTTCTTCACTGTACATTAAATAAAGAGTTTCGTTTCGTACTTACACAATTTAAAATGATTGTTATGGAGAGAATAAGAAAACCACTCCACTATATTTTAGTCATATACACGAGAGTACTATATGGACGCAGCTTCATTGCCTTAGTGCACCTGCCTTTGGATTTACGACAGGTGGGCCCCAAATGTGGCTGGTTCACCTGTCATACAGCCAAAAGTAGGTGCAGTGAAGGCACCGGAGCTCAGTCCGTACTACAGTAGTATATATATAAGAGGGAGCCTCAGCGCTTGTTCGCTAGGGTTTGCACTCTCCACACGCTCGCTGCACTACATATATGTTACACGCTGGAGGCTTAGTGTTCATTTGCTATGGTTTGCTATATTCACAGTCTCTCACCCTCTCTTCACCAGATCTAAACAAGACTGTGTTGGCCTCTTGTCTCTCTCTCCCCCCTCACAGCTAGTGAAGGAGGCGTCCGTATCCCGTCGCACCGGGAAGGGGAGGAGGTGCAACGTTCACTCTATCGCCTTCGGCGAGGGAGGCAATCCACTGCCGGCTACGTTGTTCTCTTTCACCCAGCACCTGTGCGGGAGGGCCACCAACCCCTTCTTCCTTGCTGCCATACGTAGTGTGGGCAGATCCGGCCTCCCGCCGCACGCCTTACCACATCCTGACGACCCTAAGGTATAAGTTTCTTTGAAACCGTCGTTGCTCTAGCTGCATGTGGATCTTTTTCGATCTGTAGTCGAATCTAGGTCTTGGTTCAAAGAGGAAAGAAGGGTGCGGTGGGCTGGAGCAAGAATCTAGGACGTGGTTCAATGAGGAAAGGAGGGGCGGAAAGTAGTATAGACAAGCTATCCAGCCGCTTTGTAGGTCGAAAAGGGAAAAAAGGGGGTAACCCAGTACACACATCTGTAAGGAACCGATCTCTTTGTTGAAAAGGGAAAGAAACTGGGGGGTCGGGTAGTTTGTGCACGACTAGATTTGCTGCCCTCACATAGGAAGAAGGTTCAAAGAGAACAAATATGGGACCAGCGCATATATGCTGCTTGGCTACATACTCTGCATCACCCATTTATACGTGTGGACGCACATGGTGCTGGCATGTCCGATGCAGCTATTTTGCTGTTGCTAATCTCAGAATTAACTATTGATCTGTTTTAAAGAATTTCTCTGTTAATATGAATCAATGCAACCGTTTTAGAAATGCTAATGTCCTATACTTTGTTTTCCATCAAGATAAGGTAGATGCTTCTTTTTGTGGCCGCATGTTTCATCCTCCTTTATTGGCCAGTAATTGTTTTCTTTTTTGCCTCTTAAAACAGGGATATCTATTCAACTTGTTGTTATAGAAAACTTAAATGTCACACCGACAACTTTGCTTGATTTCGGTGCAACTGCACAAAACTTGATTGGGATTCCTATTCATGTTGGTAGATTCGTATTTTATGTTGGTCGTCTCATGAAAGGTCAGTACAGGCCTTCATCCACATGATTGTGCAGTGTGCTTTGAGATGATGTGCTACTTGTATTGGTATTGTTTTAAATAAATGATGAATTGAAGCTATTGTATTGCTGTCTTTTCCCATTAAGTAGTGAACAAAAATGGGACCAACCCAGACATGATGCTTGTTGCTTTGTTACAACAAATTCAGCATCACCCCCTTTATAAGCCAGTAATTGATGCCACTCTCAGAATTAACTACTGAATCTTATTTCAAAACTGCAACACTTGTTAGGGATTGGCGGGATTACCATTTTTGTGGCCGCATGTTTCATCCTCCTTTATTAGCCAGTAATTGATTCCTTTTTTGCCTCTGTTTATACAGGGATATCTAGTCAACTTGTTGCTATTGTGATATTTTGCTTCGCTACGCGAAACACTTTGCTTGATTTCAGTGCAACTGCACAAAACGAGATTGGATTTCCTATTCGTGTTGGCAGATTCATACGTGATCTTGTGCGCGTCATGACAGGTTGGTACTTGCCTTCATCCACATGATCGTGCAGTGTGTTTTGAGATGCTATGCTACTTGTATTGGTACTATTTTAAATAAATGATGAATTAAAGCTATCGTATTGTTGTCTTTTCCCATTAAGTAGTGAACAAAAATGGGACCAACCCAGACGTGATGCTTGTTGCTTTGTTACAACAAATTCAGCATCACCCCCTTTATAAGCCAGTAATTGATGCCACTCTCAGAATTAACTACTGAATCTTATTTCAAAACTGCAACACTTGTTAGGGATTGGCGGGATTACCATTTTTGTGGCCGCATGTTTCATCCTCCTTTATTAGCCAGTAATTGATTCCTTTTTTGCCTCTGTTTATACAGGGATATCTATTCAACTGGTTGCTATTGCGACATTTTGCTTCGCTACGCGAAACACTTTGCTTGATTTTAGTGCAACTGCATAAAACGAGATTGGATTTCCTATTCGTGTTGGTAGATTCGTATTTTATCGTTGTCGGTCTCATGAAAGGTCAGTAAAGGCCTTCATCCACATGATTGTGCAGTGTGCTTTGAGATGTCGTGCTACTTGTATTGGTACTGTTTTAAATAAATGTTGAATTGAAGCTATTGTATTGCTGTCTTTTCCCATTAAGTAGTGAACAAAAATGGAACCAACCCAGACATGATGCTTGTTGCTTTGTTACAACAAACTCTGCATCACCCCCTTTATAAGTAGATGGAAGCACATACTGTTGTTGCGCCCACTCTACCCTGGAACTGAATCTTAGTTCAAAACTGCAAACACTTGTTAGGGATCGGCAGGAGTACCATTTCTGTTAGGGATCGGACAGAGTACATGTTTAAGAAATGTATTGTTCAGATAATGTCTATTATTATATATCAGTTACAGACTTACAGTGTTTTACAAATGGTACTATCCTGCTTTGTAGTTCTTTCTACATGTTTAACCAAGGTATTGTTAAGATAATGTCTCTGTTAAAATGAATCAGTCGCATTGTTTTAGGAATGATACTTTTCTGCTTTTTCGTTCTTTATACATCTTGAAACAAGGCATTGTTAAGATAATTTCTTAGTTAATATGAATGAATCACACTGATTGAGAATTGCTACTCTCCTGCTTTGTTTCCCATTAAGATAAGGTAGATAAGTAGATGTTTTTCTTCTGGGAGTACAAGTCATCAACCGTTATTTCTCAGTAATTGTTTCCCTTATACCTTTTGTTGCTTATAGGGATATCAAAATTAAAGCTCGGTTTTATTCCGTCTTTGATTTTAGTTCAACTGCACAAAAGGAGCCAATGTGTCCAAGCCAAACTGCTACATTACTGGGCCCAGTTGGTCATTCCACTTTGCAGAAAGAAGTAGTCATTGTTTGCACTACATTATAGAAGGAATGACCGAAAAGCTTTACAGAGTATTAGGCCTTCCACTATGTAGGCCAAAAGAGGTGCCAATTTCACCTTTTCTTAGTTTGGCACCGAATCCCTCCATTGCTATAGCCGGTGCCATAAATATTAGACACCGGTGACATGACTAGTCTGCAGAGACCATTGGCAATTTAACAACACGTGGAGTGCCCTGGGCAAGAAGTGCCCAAACAAGTACAAGAAGCGACAGGACTCCACGATCATAGGCATTACATATTTTGAATGGGAAAAGCTTGTCAAAGTTTAATCATTGATGTTAGCAAGAAGCGACAGGACTCCACGATCATAGGCATTACATATTTTGAATGGGAAAAGCTTGTCAAAGTTTATTCATTGATGTTAGCAAGAAGACGTTAGTTTAATATACTGGAATTGGAAAACCTTGTCAAAATTTGCTCATTGATGTTAGCCAGAAGACATGCATTTGATATTTTTGAGTGGGACGCCCTTGCTGTGAGCAGCGTCGAGTGTTTTTTCCTATTCCTGTGTTCAGTTTAGAAGTAAATAGTTACTCTGCTGAGATATTCCTGTGTTAAGAGTTTGTTCTGAATATTGTCTATGTAATGCCAGGCCTTGTGTTTGATTGCAAAGTTGAGCTTGGAATTTTGTGGCATGCGGCATCATGAGCTGTTCACCGTGCCTCCTGAGAATAATGCTTCGTATTATTTTGCATGTCGATCTAATACCAGTGATTTGCTTTTTAAGAAGATCATCCTCTTCTGTTGTTTCCGTGCTTAAGAAGTTCATCGTCTGATGTTTCATTCATAGCCTATACGACAAGTCGGGTAGGTTAGACGTGAAACCATATGATCTTCCGACCAACTCATGATATTAGGCCGTGATTGGATCGTTGTTTTCCAACCAAAACCGCTTGTAAAACTGACGCTTGTAAATTAAAGCAGATGGTCTCGGGCGAAGGTGCTTGGTTGGTCGATTTCGACTAGTAAAATATCGGAAGTACTTGACACACGATAAAAACGCTGAACGACACTCGGACGATTGCTAATCCTGCCGTTAGCTGTTGTTTCAGCCTTGCCCATGGATGGCATGATACGCACATCGTGCATGTATCGTCTGGTAATGTCGTCCATATAGGAGTGCTCATAAAATATACACTGGTCTCTCAAATTACACGCGTAACCCGCCGGTTTTACTTACAGACCTCGGGCCCTCGGTTTTATTATGCTTGTATTTTACGCGTTGTTTTCGATGACGAGTAAATTACACTTGTATGTTAATATAGGTTTGAAATAAACCAGAGCTCCCAAGCGCGGCCTTACCGTTTCATGCCGTCTCAGTTTCTCGAAGGTGCTCATAGGTGTCCGATGATACTGGCTTCCTGAATGAGTAGCGGGCGCTGTATCAGACCATCCGTAGGGCCCGCGAGGCCCTCTCCGTTGTCCTTCAAGTTGTTGCGCTCACCGTGGCACCGAGCATTGTCAACATCGTCAACGAACATGAGGATTCAGGAGATGACTTTATTTTGACTGGATGACACTAGGGACCCATTAGGGCCATAGCCATACGTACGCAAGTGCCTCCTTATTATGTACAACTATATTTTTTTGCTTTCTCCTGGTTTCCTGACATCACGGTCCCACACCATCGTCAACCTATCTAGTCAATATAAACGAGAGAATTGCACAAGGTGCGGCCGACAGCTGGGACCAAGTAGCTCGAGCAGTATTTATGTTTTTGAGGCGTGAGCACTGTAGAGTTTTTCTTGGTGATGATTTCATTGTTGTTCAGAGGAGAGCAAGGTATTAACTGGGCGGGCTGTGGCCCGTCTAGCCCAGGCCAGATATCCAGCCCAGATACTAATTTTTTCAAGATGAAAATGGCTAGCCCAGCTGTACGTCTTTTTGAGGAATACCCAGGCAAGGTCAACTTGTTATTCTCCGCCCCGCTGGGCTGCAAATCCTTCCTAGGAGGGATGCATTAGGCTTAACAGGAAAATGGGCTTTAAAAAATAATAAATGGGATGTAATTATAAAAACTGGGCAGTAACTATAAAAAATGCACCAAACACGAAATTAGTTTATAAAATATTATTTATGGATTTTGAAAATCTTAAATTTTCATTGTTGCGCGCGCAATGTTTCGTTGGATTTTTACGTAATACAAATTTATATCTAATCTGACTAGAAATTTCGGGATAAAAATATTTCGGAGCCCATCAAAATGTGGGAAATTTTATTGAATTCTGTCTTCAACGGTTGGTTGAAATTATTAATCATTGTCCTATCTAGAAAATGGGTTGTACTTTTAACAAAGTGTAAATGGGTTGTTGTAAATTCCATTAGAATTCCAAAATGGGTTGTACATTCTTACAAAACGCAAATGGGCTATAAGTTCTCTGCCACACACTTGTGGGCCTACTAAGTGACGATTCCCCTAAAAAAATAAGTTGACGCGTATGCAAGGCTTTGCCAAGTTATTATAGTCAACACACGGTTCTAGCAGCAGTGGCTGTTGGATGTCTATCCAACGGATGTCGTGCTTCTTCTTCAATCTCTGATATTCTTAGCTTCGGCCGCCCAAAAAATGGTTCCTCCCCCTGACATCTTGGGCGCATCGTTTCGGAGGCTGACCTGTGGGCCTACTAAGTTGGAGCGTACCAAGGGCTTTGTCAACTTAGTCAATAATAAATGTTTCTAGCTTCAGTGACCGTATGATGTCCATCCAATGGCCGTAGTGCTTCTTCAACCTCTGGTCTTCTTGGTCCAGCCGCCCAAAGTAGCGCCAGTCGTGCCGCCTGCTCCTGCCTCCCGTGGCTGGCTGTGCTACCGCGGAGGCCTCACCGCCCCCATACTACTCCCACCGCTGGCCAGGCCATCCCTCCACTCACCCACACCCCCTGTTATTCTGCGGCGACGGCAGCCTCACACCGCAGCCGAACCAGTGAACCCTCGTACTCTTCTCCGTGCGGGCTTCCACTGCTGCGTCTTCCCCGGCTCCGCGTCATCCCCTTCCTAGGCCTCGCCGTCGTCCAGACCACCGCCCAGGTGCTCTCGGCGCGGCGTGGTCAACGACCAACTTCCATCGGAAGAGTACTGTACGTGGAGAGGCTGACAGCTGGGTCCAGGCGGCCGCAAGGAAGTGCCTCCTTATTACGCGCAAAATAATTATTCCTCCACCTTACAGCAGGGACCCACCGGACGGGCCACCTTATTTCGTGAAAAAAAACGTTTCCCCCTGACTGCTCGGACCCACCGGACGGGCCAGCGTATTTCGCCAAAAAACGTTCCCCCTGCTGTCAGCTCGGGCCCACCAGAAGTGCCTCCTTATTACGCACAAAAAATGAATACTCCCCCTGCTAGCTGGGACCCACCATGGTGGGAGGCTGACTTGTGGGCCTACTAAGTTGACTGGGACGGGGGCCTTTGTCAACTTTAGTCAATATGAACGATTCTAGCTCTAGTGACCGTACGATGTCCATCCAATGGCCGCAATGCTTCTTCAACCTCTGGTCTTCTTGCTCCAGCCGCCCAAAGCAGCGCCGGTCATGTCGCATGCTCCTGCCTCCTGTGGTCGGCTGTGCTGCCGCGGAGGCCTCACCGCCCCCTACTATTCCCACCGCTGGCCAGGCCCTGCGGCGACGGCAGCCTCACACCGCAGCCGAACCAGTGAATTCTCGTACTCCTCTCCGCGCGGGCTTCCACTGACGCATCTTCCCCGGCTCCCCGTCGTTCCCTTCCTAGGCCTCGCCGTCGTCCACCGCCCTGGTGCTCTCGGTGCGGCGTGGTCAACGTGGTCAAGGAATGACTTCCATCGAACGTGGACTGTACATGGAGAGGCTGACAGCTGGGTCCACGGCCGCAGCAAGGAAATGCCTCCTTATTACGTGCAAAATAATTATTCCTCCACCTGACAACGGGGACCCACCGGATGGGCCACCATATTTCGCGAAAAAAACGTTTCCCCCTGACTGCTGGGACCCACCAGCTACACCTTCGCACGCAAAAAGATTCGCCCCCCTGACTGCTGGGACCCACCAGCTACATCTTCGCATGCAAGGAAGTGCCTGACAGTCGGGACCCACCTGGTCGAAGCGTACCTAGCGTTGTCATTCTGGTCGCGAACGTGTACGTACATATAAACTGGTCGATGTAGAGGCGTGCATGTATCGTAGTAGAGGCGCGCACATAGCATGTACAGGTACGTACAGCGGTCAGGGTGCAAGAAAGAAAATACGGCCACGTATGTGTACATACGGGCGGGGTCTCGAACGCCTACTCGTGCATACGTACGGTGAGGGCTCGTGTACATGGCTGGGTCAGAACGGAGAAACAGCGTCATCGTCGTGTTCATGGTGAGGCAACGGAATGCGTCGTGTTCATGGGGAGGCAACGGAATGCATCGTGTTCATCGGGAGGGCTTGGACGGAACAGGCGATGGAAACAAGGCCTGGCGTACCGCAGAACGGAAGAAACGGCCTTGTGTTCGACCAGCCACGTTCGAAACGGGATCCTGTTCATCGGGAGGGGTGTGGCGTACCGCAAAACGGAGGAAACGGACCTCCTACGGTCGAAATGGGGGTCCTGTTGATCGGGAGGGGTGTGGCGTACCGCAAAACGGAGGAAACGGACCTCCTACGGTCGAAACGGGGGTCCTGTTGATCGAGAGGGGTGTGGCGTACCACAAAACGGAGGAAACGGACTTGTGTTGGAGCACTACGGTCGAAACAGGGGTCCTGTTCATCGGGAGGGGTGTGGCGTACCGCAAAACGGGAATCCACGGGATACTGTTCATCTCCACCGTCGACCTCCTCCAGCCTCCACAGGCTCCTGTCCATCCAGCCTCCACGGGCTCCTGTTCATCCAGCCTCCACGGGCTCCTGTTCATCCAGCCTCCACCGCGCGCTACTCCACCGGCTACTGTTCAACCACCCCTCCACCGTCTACTGTTTATCCAGCCCTCCACACCACAGGGTCCTGTTCAACCACCCCTCCACGGGCACCCCTCCACCGTCTACTGTTCATCCAGCCCTCCACACCACGGGGTCCTGTTCAACCACCCCTCCACGGGCACCCCTCCACCGTCTACTGTTCATCCAGCCCTCCACACCATGGGGTCCTGTTCATCACCCCTCCACGGGCACCCCTCCACCATCTACTGTTCATCCAGCCCTCCACCACACCAAGGGGTCATGTTCATCCAGAGGCAACGCCACCGCTCACTGTTCATCCAAACCCCCCCGAACGCTCATTGTTCATCCCATCGATCGGCTTCAGTTAGCAGCAGTAGCAAAGGAATCGCTCGATCGGGTTCAGTTAACAGCCATCAATCGATCGCTCGGGTTCAGTAACGCGTAGCCTGCAGTGCAATCGCTCGGGTTCAGTTAGAGCCCAACGCCTCGCTCGGGTTCAGTTAGAGCCAACGCCTCGCACACACGCACGTACGTGTACGAGAGAAACGCACATCGCTTGGCCCCCGACCTCCCACCGTAACCGGGAACTCCCCGAAATTTTCCTCCCCCTCGCTTCTACCATGGTTTTTTCCGTCATGGACGGCCCAAAGAATGTCATGCAGCTGCATCTCCGGCCCGCCTAGGATGAAAAGCCCATTTTCTATCATGATTTTTTGTCATAGAAGTAGGAGCCCACCACATCTATGATGATACTGGGTTTTGTCACAATTATCGTCATAGAAGTGTCATATGTATGACAGAAAAAAAATTCGTTCGGCCCAAAATGTCACGGATGTGTCTTTTTTTTGTAGTGTGTGGAGCTAAGAAAATTAGGCACGAAGCACGCCATGACATTATTTTGTTTATTTATATGCATCGCCCTTATCTTTTAGACCCCAATAACGCCGAACATCCGGATTTTGACCATGACATATCGGAAAAAAAATTATGGCAATTTTGGTGACGCGAGAATGACAATTTTAGTTGGCAAGCATGATAACTCTGTGCTCATTGTATTTTATAAGAAAATTGACGTGCACGTCAACTAAATTTGCCATCCACACGCCACTAAAGTTAACACTAAAAACATTTGATTCAACATGATCAAATCCCAAACAATTCAGGATTTATCATTTTCATATCTTTTTGGTGTTTCATCGATAATATACTTTAGCTTTTCTTCTCAACCGGCTATTACTAGCTTTTCTACTTCGTCTTTCCTCTTCCATCGCTAGCCTCTCTCCTTCATTTCAGCTGTCGTCCTAAATAATTATTCCCTTCACCTAGAAAAGAATGCGGACGTGCGGTGTAATTGTAATTCTGCAAAAGAAAAAAAATTGGAATTTCAAACATGCTTCAAATAGCTCCATGTCTCCATCTTCTTCCTCCGCCCGTCGTCTGAGTGTCGCTAGGGCAGGCGCCTGTCAACTATACGATTCTCCGCCCACCAGCGTGAATAGAAATTGTGGTGCTGCCCATCTGCACCTGCGCTGCCGACCTGTGTGATTCCATGCATCGCATGCGCATCGCCAGGGCCGCCATTCTCAGTTTTTCACCTGCACCTGCGCTGACAACCTGTGTGATTTCGAGCATCGCCTACGCGTTGCCAGAGCCGTCGTTGCAGTTTTTCACCTACACCGCCCAGGAGGTGCGTCGTCCAAGAACTACTTCGCCGCCACCACCCAGGACATGCGCCGCCACGATCCCCTACGCGCGTCGCCGGATGATACATCTCCAACGTATCTATAATTTTTTATTGTTCCATGCTATTATATTATCTGTTTTGGATGTTTTATATGCATTAATATGCTATTTTGTATTATTTTTGAGACTAACCTATTAACCTAGAGTCCAGTGCCAGTTTCTGTTTTTCCTTATTTTTGAGTTTCAGAGAAAAGGAATATCAAATGGAGTCCAAATAGAATAAAACTTTCGCGGTGATTTTCCTTGGACCAGAAGACACCCAGGAGACTTGGAAAGGAGGCCAGAAGCCCTACAGGGTGGCCACAAGCCCTAGGGGGGGCTTGTGGGCCCCCATAGACCCTTCATCCTAACCTTTGCTTCATAAATACCCAAATATTCCTCCAACATCAGGGGCATCCACGAAAATACTTTTCCGCCGCCGCAAGCCTCTGTTGCCGTGATATCCCATCTTAGGGCCTTTTTCGGCACCCTGCCGGAGGGGGTTCAATCACGGAGGGCGTCTACATGAAACTTGTTGCCCTTCCGATGAAGCAGGTCCTCATATCGATATCTCACCCAAAACTTAAAAATTTCAATCACACAAAACTTAACGGAACTTCATGAGGTTGGTTAGTATGATAAAGAGAAAATCATTCACTTGGGTACTGTCAAAGACAAGATTCATAATTGTTTCCACATAATTACTATTGTGCCTTATCATTTCCACAATTTAGATCACTAAATATAAGCAATGGAAACACTAAAACAAGCAAACTATGCATTGAAAACAGAATCTGTCAAAAACAGAACAGTTTGTAATATCTGAACAATGACCATACATCTGTAACTCTATTCTTGTTTTGAAAAATTAGGACAACTTAAACAATTTCTTTATCAATCATGTGTAAAAATTTCAGGATTTTATCCATCCCAGTGAATTATGGTAATTCTAGAACTGGGCGCAAAAGTTTCTGTTTTTGCACAAAATCAAGTCAACTATCATCCACATTATCCCAAAGGCGCTTTACTTGGCACTTTATTGAAAAATCTATAAAACATAATTACTACAATAGCTTAATCATGTGTACACACAAAAACAGTAGTTATAAATATTGGGTTGTCTCCCAACAAGTGTTTTTCTTTAATGTCTTTTTTAGCTAGGCATGATGATTTCAATGATGCTCACATAGAAGATAAGAATTGAAACATAATGGGAGCATCATGAAGCATATGACTAGCACATTTAAGTCTAACCCACTTCTTATGCATAAGGATTTTGTGAGCAAACAATTTATGGGAACAAGAATCAACTAGCATAGAAAGGCAAAACAAGCATAACTTCAAAACTTTCAACACATAGAGAGGAAACTTGATATTATTGCAATATGTAAAAGCATATGTTCCTCTCTCATAGTAATTTTCAGTAGCATCATGAATGAATTCAACAATATAATTATCACATAAAGTATTCTTTTCATCACCCGCAAGAATAGAAATTTTATTACTCTCCACGTAAGCAAATTTATTCTCATGAATAGTAGTCGGAGCAAACTCTACACAATAACTATCATGTGATACTTGATTGCCATTATCAAATTGAACATGACAAGTTTCATGGATATCATTACCTTTATAGCGTACATGTCATCACAATAATCATCATAGATAGCAACTTTGTTATCATAATCAATTGAAACCTCTTCCAAAATAGTGGACTCGTCATCAAATAAAGTTATGACCTCTCCAAATCCACTTTCATAATTATCACAATAAGATTCAACACCCTCCAAACTAGTGGGATCATTATTACCTAGAGTTGACACTCTTCCAAACCCAGTTTCATCATTGCAATCATCATAAATAGGAGGCATGCAATCATCATAATAAGTTTTCTCATCAAAACTTGAGAGACTAGAAATATCATCTTCATCAAGCAAAGCATCCCAAGCTTATTTCTTTGCGTATCATTAGCATGATGGATATCCAAAGAATTCATACTAGCAACATTGCAATCATGCTTATGATTCATGGATTTTATGCCAAACATTTTATTGAATTCTTCTTCTATCAATTGAGCACAGTTTTCCAATCCATAATTTTCAAGAAAGACATGATAAAGACGAAGAATATGAGGAAACCTCAATTCCATTTTTTATTTTCTTTAATAAACCAAACTAGTGATAAAATAAGAAACTAAAAGATTCAATTGCAAGATCTAAAGATATACCTTCAAGCACTCACCTCCCCGGCAGCGGCGCAAGAAAAGGGCTTGATGTCTACTACACAACTTATTCTTGTAGACTCGTGTTGGGCCTCCAAGCGCAGAGTTTTGTAGGACAGTAGCAATTTTCCCTCAAGTGGATAACCTAAGGTTTATCAATCCATGAGAGGCGTAGGATGAAGATGTCCTCACTCAAACAACCCTGCAACCAAATAACAAAGAGTCTCTTGTGTCCCCAACACACCTAATACAATGGTAAATTGTATAGGTACATTAGTTCGGCGAAGAGATGGTGATACAAGTGTAATATGGAAAGTAGATATAGGTTTTTGCAATCTGAAAATATAAAAACAGCAAGATAATGATATGTCTCCAACATATCTACTTTTCCTAACGCTTTTCCTCTTGTTTTGGACTCTAATTTGCATGATTTGAATGAAACTAACCCCGGACTGACGTTGTTTTCAGCAAAACTACCATGGTGTTGTTTTTGTGCAGAAATAAAAGTTCTCGGAATGGAATGAAACTTTGCGAGGATTTTTTATACAAAAAATAAGAATTTCTAGAGCTAAGATCCACTGGAGGGGGCACCTGGGTGGGCACAACCCACCAGGGCGTGCCCCCCTCTTGGCGCGCCCAGGTGGGTTGTCCCCACCTGGTGGCCCCGTAGACCTTGAAACCGACGCTATAAAATCCTATTTTTCCAGAAAAGAATCAGGAAGAAAGAATTATCACGATCCACGAGACGGAGCCACCGTCACCTCCTATTCTTCATCGGGGGCCAGATCTGGAGTACGTTTGGGGCTCCGGAGAGGGGAGGGTCTTCGTTCTTCGTCATCACCAACCCTTCTCCATCGTCAATTCCATGATGCTCCCCACCGGGAGTGAGTAATTTCTTCATAGGCTCACTCATCGGTGAGGAGTTGGATGAGATTCATCATGTAATTGAGTTAGTTTTGTTGGGGTTTGATCCCTAGTATCCACTATGTTCTAAGATTGATGTTGCTATGACTTTGCCATGCTTAATGCTTGTCACTTTGGGCCCGAGTGCCATGATTTCAGATCTGAACCGTTTATGTTATCACCATTATATCCATGTTCTAGATCCGCTCTTGCAAGTTATAGTCACCTACTATGTGTTATGATCCGACAACCTCGGACTGACAATAGTCGGGACCACTCCCGGTGATGAACGTAGTTTGAGGAGTTCATGTATTCACCATGTGTTAATGCTTTGTTCCGGTTCTCTATTAAAAGGAGGCCTTAATATCCCTTAATTTCCGTATGGACCCCGTTGCCACAGGAGGGTAGGACAAAAGATGTCATGCAAGTTCTTTCCATAAGCACGTATGACTATTTACGGAATGCATGCCTACATTATATTGATGAACTGGACCTAGTGCCGTATCGCCCTAGTTTATAATTGTATCATGATGAATATCATCCAACAAGTCACCGATCCAATGCCTACGAATTTATCATATATTGTTCTTGCTAAGTTACCACTGCTATCGTTACTATTGCACTTGTTACAAACTACTACTATCACTGTTACTGTTACCGTTACTGCTGTCACTATTATCAAAACTATCATATTACTTTGCTACTGATCACTTTGCTGCAGATAATTAATCTCCAAGTGTGGTTGAATTGACAACTCAGCTGCTAATACCTTCAAATATTCTTTGGCTCCCCTTGTGTCGAATCTATAAATTTGGGTTGAATACTCTACCCTCGAAAACTGTTGCGATCCCCTACACTTGTGGGTTATCAAGACCTTTTTTCTGGCACCGTTGTCGGGGAGCATAGCTATGTTTGTTGAGCCACTTGGTATTATTATCAATGTATCACTATGAAGAATCTGAAGGATGCTAAGACTAAGATTTTTCCCTCAAAGACGAGGGGAGGTAAGGAATTGCCATCCAATTCTGCTTTAGATTCACCTTCTATTATAAGTAAACTTGCAACACCACCACATGCTATTAATCCTGATATGTCGCAAGTTATTGATGTTACTTCTTCTATGGATAATGCTTATGATGATGCTAGTACCTTGCTTGATAATGATGATGTGCCACTTGGTGAATTTCTTGATAAACAAATTGCTAGAGTAATACAACATGATGTTGTTGAATCTAATGATGAGCTTGAAACTAAAACTCCTGAAACACCTGCTAGAACTAGCCTTCCTAGATATGAATTGCCTAAGGTACCGGAAGGTTATGTTATGAATGAGGAGACAACTAGAGATATTCTTGCTTGTAAGGATAGAGACGATCTAGAGAAATTATTATGCAAGTATAAAGAAAAATCTCTGAATGCTAGAATGCAATATGATCATAAGTTTGCTAATTTGCCTATCTTTATTGATGATAGGGATTATGAATTCTCTGTCGACCCAGAGTTAATTACTTTGGTTGAATCTGATCCTTTCCACGGTTATGAAACTGAAATTGTTGTGGCACATCTTACTAAGTTGAATGACATAGCCACCCTTTTTACTAATGATGAGAAAACTCGTTATTACTTTATTCTCAAATTATTTCCATTCTCATTAAAGGGTGATGCTAAAGCTTGGTACAATACTTTTGCTCCTGGTTGTGTGTGTAGTCCCCAGGATATGATCTATTACTTCTCTGAAAAATGTTTCCCTGCTAATAAGAAACAAGCTGCCTTGCAGGAAATATTTAACTTTGTGCAAATTAAAGAAGATATTCTTCCACAAGCTTGGGGGAGGCTTTGCCAATTACTTAATGCTTTGCCTGATCATCCTCTTAATAAAAATGAAATACTTGATATCTTGTACAATGGACTAACCGATGCTTCTAGGGATTTCCTAGATAGTTGTGCTGGTTGTGTTTTCAGGGAACGAACTGTTGGGCAAGCTGAAGAATTATTGAATAATATATTGAAAAATTATGATGATTGGACTCTTCCTAAACCACCGCTTAAACCCACTCCGAAGAAGAGGGGTATATTATATCTCAGTCCTAAAGATATGCAAGAGGCAAAGAAATCTATGAAGGAAAAAGGTATTAAAGTTGAGGATGTTAAAAATTTACCTCCAATTGAAGAAATACATGGGCTTAATACACAACCACTGCCTATGGTGGTAGAGGTAAATTATCTAATGAAGTTCAATGATAATGACAACCCTCACAATATGCACCCTAGTCAATGTCTTTATGAGTTTTAAAACTATATTAGAAAACTGACTGTCATGATACGGTGAGAGCTGGTCAGCTATTCGGAGGGTAAAAATATTTTGAAATTTTTTCCGCATTATGCGACGAATCGGGCTCTACCCGATCAGGTGTCTACAACCCCCTAGTCCGGATTAAATACTAACTAGGGGATGCGCCTACATTTCTATTGTCAGACTCCTATGGCTAAGTGAGAGTGATAAAGCCACATAGTCTGATTGCCTGGTTCGTTGCGCTAAACACCTCCTTCAAGGACCAAACTCTTGGATCAAGAGTGTTTATATTCCATCCTGAACACCCCCGTACTACCTACATGGGGGCTGAAGCCGACGACTGGCCAACTCTTAGATTTAACAAAATGGCCGCACAGGAGGTAAAATTTTCAAACAACAAACATTATATTACATAACGGCTCTGTTTCATAATACAGGAAGGGATATCATGAATGTCTTCATTCAAAGATAATGTCTTTTGAACACTGGCCCTCTACAATGCGGGATCCCTTCAGGACATCATCAAAATACCGCTCGGGCGTGCGGTGCTCCTTGCCCATGGGCGGTCCCTCGGTCACGAGCTTGACGGCGTCCATCTTCGCCCACTGCACCTTGACATGGGGAACGCCATCCGCGCACCTTCAATGCAGACCGACCGCTTGATGGCATCAAGCCGAGGGCAGGCATTGACCAGCCGCTTCACGAGCCCGAAGTAACTGCTGGGTATGGCTTCGGCAGGCCATAGACGGATTATCAAATCCTTCATGGCCAATTTGGCCACCCTATGCAGTTCGGTCAGCTGTTTCAGCTGGTCGCTAAAGGGCACCGGATGCTCTGGTGCAAGGTATTGTGACCAGAACAACTTCTCCGTTGAGCTCCCCTCTTCGGCTCGGAAGAATTCCGCAGTGTCGGCAACACTGCACGGCATATCCGCAAATGCCCTTGCAGAACTCCAAATCTGGGTCAGTAAGAGAAACTTTTTATTCATATACTTGTTCTGAATAATAAAGGCCTTACCCGCCGCGATTTTTCTGGCCTCCTGGATTTTCTAGAGGGCGCCATGGGCTTCAACCCGGGCATCGTGTGCGCTTTGGCGGGCCTTGGCAAGTTCGGACTCTTGATCCACAATATTGCGCTCCAAGGACTCGCATTTCCTCACGGCGTCCTGGAGCTCCTGCTGGACCTCACCAACCCTGGCCTCGTGTTTTTCGCGAGCGGCTTGTTCCTTTGCCGCTCTCTCCCGGGCTTCGGCTAGCGCCCTTCTCGAGGGTCTCACCTCGGTCGCCGCTCCTACAAAATATCATGGCACTATGGTCAATGCTACCTCTTGAGCATTGCGTTGGTTTTCCCTGAAGAGGAAGGGATGATGCAGCAAAGTAGCGTAAGTATTTCTCTCAGTTTTTGAGAACCAAGGTATCAATCCAGTAGGAGGCTACGCGTGAGTCCCTCGTACCTGCACAAAACAAATAAATCCTCACAACCAACGCGAATAGGGGTTGTCAATCCCTACACGGCCACTTACGAGAGTGAGATCTAAAAGATATGATAAGATAATATTTTTGGTATTTTTGTGATAAAGATGCAAAGTAAAATAAAGGCAAAGTAAAAAAGCAAAGGAAATAACTAAGTAGTAGGAGATTAATATGATAAAGATAGACCCGGGGCCATAGGTTTCACTAGTGGCTTCTCTCGAGAGCATAAGTATTCTACGGTGGGTGAACAAATTACTGTTGAGCAATTGACAGAATTGAGCATAGTTATGAGAATATCTAGGTATGATCATGTATATAGGCATCACGTCCGAGACAAGTAGACTGACTCCTGCCTGCATCTACTACTATTACTCCACTCATCGACCGCTATCCAGCATGCATCTAGAGTATTAAGTTAAAAACAGAGTAACGCCTTAAGCAAGATGACATGATGTAGAGGGATAAACTCATGCAATATGATGAAAACCTCATCTTGTTATCCTCGATGGCAACAATACAATACGTGCCTTGTTGCCCCTACTGTCACTGGGAAAGGACACCGCAAGATTAAACCCAAAGCTAAGCACTTCTCCCATTGCACTAAAGATCAATCTAGTAGGCCAAACCAAACTGATAATTCGAAGAGACTTGCAAAGATAACCAATCATACATAAAAGAATTCGGAGAAAATTCAAATATTGTTCATAGATAGACTTGATCATAAACCCACGATTCATCGATCTCAACAAACACACCGCAAAAAGAAGATTACATCGAATAGTTCTCCACAAGAGAGGGGGAGAACATTGTATTGAGATCCAAAAAGAGAGAAGAAGCCATCTAGCTAATAACTATGGACCCGTAGGTCTGAGGTAAACTACTCACACTTCATCGGAGGGGCTATGGTGTTGATGTAGAAGCCCTCCGTGATCGATGCCCCCTCCGGCGGAGCTCCGGAACAGGCCCCAGGATGGGATCTCGTGGATACAGAAAGTTGCGGTGGTGGAATTAGGTTATTGGCTCCGTATCTGATCGTTTGGGGGTACATAGGTATATATAGGAGGAAGGAGAATGTCGGTGGAGCAATAGGGGGCCCACGAGGGTGGAGGGCGCGCCTGGGGGGTAGGCGCGCCCCCCTACCTCGTGGCCTCCTCTTTTGTGTCTTGATGTAGGGTCCAAGTCTCCCGGGTCTTGTTTGTTGAGAAAATCACGTTCCCGAAGGTTTCATTCCGTTTGATATTCCTTTTCTTCGAACCCTAAAACAGGCAAAAAACAGCAATTCTGGGCTGGGCCTCCGGTTAATAGGTTAGTCCCAAAAATAATATAAAAGTGGATAATAAAGCCCAATAATGTTCAAGACAGTAGATAATATAGCATGGAGCAATCAAAAATTATAGATACGTTGGAGACGTGTCAAGCATCCCCAAGCTTAATTCCTGCTTGTCCTCGAGTAGGTAAATGATAAAAACAGAATTTTTGATGCGGAGTGCTACTTGGCATAATTTTAATGTAATTCTTCTTAATTGTGGTATGAATATTCAGATCCGAAAGATTCAAGACAAAAGTTTAATATTGACATAAAAATAATAATACTTCAAGCATACTAACAAAGCAATTATGTCTTCTCAAAATAACATGGCCAAAGAAAGTTATCCCTACAAAATCATATAGTCTGGCTATGCACCATCTTCACCACACAAAATATTTAAATCATGCACAACCCCGATGACAAGCCAAGCAATTGTTTCATACTTTTGACATTCTCTAACTTTTTCAATCTTCACGCAATACATGAGCGTGAGCCATGGACATAGCACTTTAGGTGGAATAGAATGGTGGTTGTGGAGAAGACAAAAAGGGAGAAGATAGTCTCACATCAACTAGGCGTATCAACGGGCTATGGAGATGCCCATCAATAGATATCAATGTGAGTGAGTAGGGATTGCCATGCAACGGATGCACTAGAGCTATAGGTATATGAAAGCTCAAAAAGAAACTAAGTAGGTGTGCATCCAACTTGCTTGCTCATGAAGACCTAGGGCAATTTGAGGAAGCCCATCATTGGAATATACAAGCCAAGTTCTATAATGAAAAATTCCCACTAGTATATGAAAGTGATGAAATGAGAGACTCTCTACTATGAATATCATGGTGCTACTTTGAAGCACAAGTGTGGCAAAAGGATAGTAGCATTGTCCCTTCTCTCTTTTTCTCTCATTTTTTATTATTATTTGGGCCTTTTCTCTTTATTTTTTATGGCCTCTTTTTTTTAGTCCAGAGTCTCATCACGACTTGTGGGGGAATCATAGTCTCCATCATCCTTTCCTCACTGGGACAATGCTCTAATAATGATGATCATCACACTTTTATTTTTCTTACAACTCAACAATTACAACTCGATACTTAGAACAAAATATGACTCTATATGAATGCCTCCGGCGGTGTACCGGGATATGCAATGACTCATGAGTGACATGTATGAAAGAATTATGAATGGTGGCTTTGCCACAAATACGATGTCGACTACATGATCATGCTGAGCAATATGACAATGATGGAGTGTGTCATAATAAACGGAACGATGGAAAGTTGCATGGCAATATATCTCGGAATGGCTATGGAAATGCCATAATAGGTAGGTATGGTGGCTGTTTTGAGGAAGGTATATGGTGGGTGTATGATACCCACTACTAGAAAAAGGGCTATAGATGGGATTGATACTAATGGCGCACCAGACAAGCGGTGCGCCATTAGTATATACTAATGGCGCACCACCTACTGATATGCCATTAGAGTTGAAACTACTAATGGCGCACCTGGCCCAGGGTGCGCCATTAGTATCAAAAAAAAATTAACTAGTGCGCCTGTCCAAACATACTAATGGCGCATCCAGATACAGTGCGCCATTACTAGCCGGAAGGTGCGCCACTAATGTTGTTTTTTATTATATTTTTTATTCCCTTTTTTGCAAAACTACTAATGGCGCACTCTTCCACCATGCGCCATTACTAGTTTAAACTAGTAACAGTGCGCCATTACTAGTTTAAACTAGTAACAGTGCGCCATTAGTACTTTTTTTTTTGCAAAACTACTAATGGCGCAGCACCAGGAGGTGCGCCATTAGTAACCTGGATTACTAATGGCGCATTTAGAGTTGGTGCGCCATTAGTAAGTGGGCAGCAACAAGATATTTTGGACAGCATCTCCTACCCACACTCACTTTCTCCCCACTTCATTCTCTCCACCTCCTCCTTGTCTCGGGTGCCTCCTCTTTTTCACCTCATTTCCACCATAGATTCATTCAATTTAAGTGGTTAAATTACCTTGTTTTGATAGGTAAGTAAGGGGGGATGCTATATTTATGTTGTTCTCCCTACAACAATGTGCACATGCACTTTTTATGGCCTAGCTAGATCTATGTATGTTCGTGGTGTTGCATATGTTTGTGGTGTTGCATATGTGTTTGTGTTTGGAGGTGTACCGGTATTTGAAATTCGATAGTTGCCAATATTTTGTCGGAATGTTGATTCATTTCCGTTTCGGCGAGAATTTTGGCATTAAGCATTCTTTTTGGTCCTATTTTTAGGGAAAGTCATGCCAAATTTTTTCTTGGTTCTAAAATATCGTTTTGCTCTACCCCGCAGGCGACCATGGTCCGCATGATGACCGAAGGCACCGTGAATAGGTTTTTGAGGTCCGCGAAGGCCGAGATGCTTCAAAAGAACGAGACGGAGATAAGATGTCCGTGTCGAAGATGCAAGCTAAAGAGCCTTATTGCGGACCCGGAATCCGGGCAGGTGCGGGACCACCTGCTCTTGGGTGGTTTCATGGATGGCTATTGGTGGCAAGGTGATGAAGATGACTACGAAGTCGTCCATGGGGGCCGGGCAAGAAATGAGGAAGGGCAGCAAGACAACCACCGCGGCTCGGGCGGGCGAGAAGACGAAGAATCCCGAGGAGATGATCACGACGGTGATGTTGTACACAGTCATCATGTAGAAGATGCAGGACATGATGATGAGGAAGATGCCGGAGCAGTTGACGGGCATGATCATGAAGATGATGATGCCGGCGGAGCAGACGACGCTGGACCATTGATGGGCTGGGTGCAGGACCCTCATATTCAAGAGTTGCTTCTCAAGCAGACGGATAACGCAAGAGCTGCCGCCCGAGAGAAAGCCAAGATGGATCAACTTGAGTTAGACGCGGTTACTCCATTGTATGAAGGATGCAGGCCCAAGGATACCCGCCTGAAAGTAACGCTCATGGCTCTGGAGATGAAGGTAAAACACAAAATGACCGACGCATGCTTCGACGAGAACATGTCATTCTGGCACGAACGTCTTCCTGAGGGGAACAAGTGCCCGACCAGTTTGGAGGAGGCGAAGAAAATCGTGTGTCCTCTGGATTTACCGCACATGAAATACCATGTGTGCATGAACAATTGCATCATTTATCGGGATGAGCACGCGGAGTCTACCATATGTCCGGTGTGCGGCGTCACTCGATACAAGAAGAGGAAGAAAGCTCCTCGAAAAGTGGTGTGGTACTTTCCGATCACTCCTCATCTGCAGCGGTATTTCGCGGACCCTAAGGTAGCAAAGCTCCTGCGTTGGCACGCGGATAGGGAGGAGAAGAAGCGAGAAGATGACGCAAATGATCCGGAGATAGATAAAAAAGACAAGATGCTGAGTCACCCTAAGGATGCGAGCCAGTGGCAAGCGTTGAACGTCGAAGACCCAGAATTTGGGAATGATCCAAGGAACATCGTGCTGGGCGCGAGCACCGATGGAGTCAATCCGTTTGGCAGCCAGAGAAGCACACATAGCACCTGGCCTGTGTTTGTGTGGATGTACAACCTTCCCCCCTGGTTGTGCATGAAGAGGAAGTACATTCACATGAGTATGCTAATTGAAGGACCGAAACAACCAGGGAACGACATCAATCTGTATCTGGGGCTGCTGAAAGAGGAGCTTGACACGCTGTGGAAAACGCCAGCCAATACGTGGGACGCCGCAGAGAAAGAATATTTCCCTATGAGAGCCGCGCTGCTCACGACGGTGCACGACTATCTCGGTTACGGATATGTCGCGGGGCAGGTGGTCCACGGATTTTCTGGATGCGTCAGGTGCATGGATGACACAACATATCGCCAGCTAGATAGAGATCCCGGGTCTTCGAAAACCGTGTTCATGGGACATCGAAGGTGGCTTTGCGACGATGACCCGTGGAGAAAACGCAAGGATCTGTTTGATGGTGAAACCGAACCCCGAGGACGCCCGCGTACGAGGAGCAGCGAGGAAATAGACGAGCTGTTGAAAAATTGGAAAGACTGCCCACTGCCGGGAAAGAAGCAAAAGGCGCCAGAGCCGGGAAAGAAGCGAAAGGCGCCAGAGCCGCTGCTGAGGGTATGGAAAACGAGGTATGTTTTTTGGGACTTGCCGTACTGGAAGATCCACCGTGTGCCTCACAGCCTTGATGTCATGCATATCACGAAGAACGTGTGCGAGAGTCTGCTTGGTACCCTGCTCAACATGCCAGAGAGGACCAAAGATGGGCCGAAAGCAAGGGCAGACTTGAAATCAATGGGCATCAGGCAGGAGCTTCACGCTATATATGATGATGATGATGATGATGATGATGATGAGGCGAAGCAGGACAAGGAAAGTCGTCACAAAGGCAAAAAGGCCAAGAAGACCGGAAATGACTACCCTCCCATGTGCTTCACTCTAAGTCAGGAGGAGATCGAGCAGTTTTTCACCTGCCTCGTAGGAGTAAAACTTCCTTACGGTTACGCGGGGAAGATAAGCAGATACCTAGACCCAGCGAAGCTGAAGTTCAGCGGGATGAAGTCTCACGACTGTCACGTGCTGATGACGCAGATACTTCCAGTTGCAATCCGTGGGATCATGGACGCGCACGTCCGTGAAACCCTATTTGGCCTATGCAACTTTTTCGACGTCATCTCTCAGAAGTCTGTTGGCGTGAGGCAACTCAGAAGGCTATAGGAAGAGATCGTGGTGATACTATGCGAGCTTGAGATGTACTTCCCGCCCGCATTCTTCAACATTATGGTGCATCTGCTGGTCCATATCATGGACGATATCATCCAACTCGGGCCGACGTTCCTGCACAGCATGATGCCGTTCGAAAGGATGAATGGTGTCATCAAAGGATACGTTCGCAACATGTCATGTCCAGAGGGAAGCATAGCTAGGGGCTTTCTGACCGAAGAGTCCATCTCCTACTGCACGAATTATCTAGGAATCGAGAACCCCGTTGGTCTGCCCGTCAACAGGCACCTCGGCAGGCTTGCTGGATGGGGTCACCATGAGGGTCGTCGCGAAATGCATGTCGACTTCGAGGGTCGACTCGCCGACTTTGAAAGAGCAAACCTAGTCGCGCTACAACACATAGACGTGGTCGATCCTTGGGTGGTACAGCACAAAACCTTTATTAAGAAGACGTACAATGACCGAGGCCAACAGAGGATGGACGGAGATATACTCAAAGAGCACAACTCATGTTTCACGCGTTGGTTCAAGCAGAAGCTTCTGTCGTACCCTTTACATGAGGATTCTTCCGCGGAAGAACAACTAATATTCGCCTTGTCACAGGGCGCCGAGCACAACCTGATGACCTATGAGGCGTACAATATCAACGGCTACACATTCTACACCGAGGCCAAGGACATGAAGAGCGATGGTTATCAGAACTCTGGGGTAACGATGGAATCCTACACCGGTAACGACAAGGACAGATACTACGGAAGGATCGAGGAGATCTGGGAGCTGAGCTACGCTGGAGAGAAGGTCCCGATGTTCCGTGTTAGATGGGCCAAGAGCGTCCTAAAAGAAGACCGGTATTTCACCACCATGGTTATACCCGAAGCCAAATCCAAGACCGCGGGCGCAAACGTCACCGCGAAAATGAGCCATGGGTACTGGCTTCCCAAGTGGACCAATGCTTCTTCATTACCGACCCGTCAAAGCCCAGTCGTGTTGTCGTGAGGAGAGGCAAAAGGAAGATCATCGGAATGGATGGAGTAGCCAATGAGCAAGACTTCGACAAGTATGGCGACCCGAGGATCGAACATGACGACGATGATGAAGTAGCAGCATACACCACAAGAAGAAGCAGGACCACCCTACCTAAAGGACGTCCGTTCCACAGAAGAACTCCATTTGCGAAAAAGAAGGGCAAGAAGATTGTGAACAGATAGCTAGCTAAGATCGATTGTATTTAAATCGTAGCCTTCATTTCTCGATTGTATTTCATGGGCACTTTTTGAACTATCATGAATATTTTTAAATTTCATGGACACTCGATCTCGATCCCCCTCCATCTCGATCGCTATCCCACCTCGCCAGATCCGGTCCCCCTCGCCGCCGAGCACCCCTCGGTCCACCGGCCGCCGCCGCCGACCCCCCGCACCCTCGATTCCCCTACTCAACCGCCGCCGCCGACCCCCCGCACCCCTCCCCTACTCAACCGCCGCCGCCGACCCCCCGCACCCCGCGCACCCTCCCCCGCTCCACCGGCATTACTGTTTGATGTAATTTTTAAAAAAATTATTACTGTCTTATAAAAAAATATTACTATTATGATTTAAACAAGTTTGAACATATTTAAACACAAATAAGTATCAAACAACATTTTAAATGCATAAAAAATTGTGGAGCCTGGGAATCGAACCCAGGACCTCCTAGTGTGAGAACTGGCTACTGACCAGTCAAGCTAGTAGAGGGAACTTGGTGTGGATCAGGTCAGGTGGAAGATAACCTGTTGGCTCGAGCAGAAATCAAAAAAAATACTAATGGCGCACCACGGTGGGGTGCGCCATTAGTATGGATATACTTATGGCGCACCGAGGGGTGGTGCGCCATTAGTATTGTGCCATTAGTATGAGATTTCAGCGCCCACGCCATCCTCTTTCTCTCCCCTCTGTCTCTCTCCCCTCACTGCGCCGTCCCCGTCCCCGTGCCCGAGCCGCCCCCGTCGCCGTGCCCGAGCCGTCCCCGTCCCCGTGCCCGAGCCGCCCCCGTCGCCGCCGACCCCCACCGCCCTCGCCGCCCCGACCCACTGCGCCCTGCCTCCTCGCCCCCTCCCCACTTGCCCCCTCGTGCTTCCCCTCGCCCTTCCCCTCGCCCTCTTGCCTTCTCCTCTCCCCCAGATCCGCATCGGCAACCCGCGCGCAACGCGCCCGTCGCCGGCCACCTCGCACCACCGTGGCAACCGTCGACCTCATTCCACACTGACGTGCCCAAGCACTCCACCTCCCTCGACTACGTCTCCCCAGACAAGCCGCAGGACTCCGGACGAGCTCTCCCCCGAGCCCGCTTTGCTCACCTGCAGGTGACAGTGAGCTCCTCTATCGATCCCCTCCCTTTCCCCTTCATCGTGATGCACAAGTAGCTGTGCTGATTAAGAGTACGGTCTTTATTTTTCTCAAGATTCCTTTGTGTTGCCTGTATATATTGCTACCGTGCTTATAAGATAGGTATATATATCTCATTTGTAAGAACATGAATATTGTGGTTCTGTTGTAATTAGTGTTCATCATTACTTATTAGAACACACTTTTTGTTAACGTGTCTGCTTGATTTTTTTCATCATTAAAATTAGAGGAATCGAACAAGTGTTGAAGTCAGGTTTATGCATAAAAAAGAATTATACAATGAGGCACGACATAGCAAGGAGACCATTCAAGGAGATGTCAACTATTTTTATGACTGTGTGCATGATCAACAATTTTTTTTGTATGTTAGTTCTCTGCAAGACCTTTTGTGCAACTGGAAAAAAAGGATAACTAACTGCAACATCAAATTCAATCAATTAAGCCACACATTCATGTATTAGGTTTCAGATGTTACAAGTTTGATCTGAACCACACTAGTTAATCCAGTACTGAATCCTTTTTTTTGTAATCATGGAACAACATGAGTCCATTGTAAATACTGAATCTTCTTTGTTTTAAAGGAAAAATCATCAGAATGGTGCACCAGTACAGGAAAGTGCAAGTTTACGTTTTTGGTATTGCAAACTGTATATTTCTACAGTGTCCATGATGTAGATTTTTTTCTGCTTCTTTTAGTCATTCTGAATTGCTAGGGTACATGAATTGCTAGGGTACATGTGATTTGTTTTCATATCACTCAAGTTTAGGTCACTTTGGAAACCAACTTTATCATGTAAATATACACATTGGTGAGTTTTTTCACATTACTACAATTATACTACCCTATACATGTTTGATTCCGCACAGACAAGCTTATGTCAAAAAAATCTGATCTATTAATAAACCAAACATGAATATGTCTCGGTTTGGCATCAGTGAATTGTGATGCTCCCATTTATCCTAGACGCCTTTGTTTATTTTAGTGTTTGTTCAAGCCACTCTTTCATACTTTTGTTATTAGTTTTCTACGACAATTACAAAAATGAAATGCAAGGTTGCTGATACTGTAACCCAGATCACACAGATCAATTTTTTTTCAATTTATGCAACTGTAAGAGTACCAACCAGATTACACAAATCATTTTTGATCTGCAAGGTTGTTGTTGCTGTGATGGAGTAACTCTTTAAGATGGAGTACATGAGTACTGTAGTAGTAACTCTTGATTAATTATGGCATTGTGTGTCATAATTTCTAGGTTGCATGGCATGTGCTGGATGAAGCTTATGGTGTAGTATCTTAATTGACTGATGTTGATGAACCTTTCCTGTACATATTTGGTTTGGTTGATTGCCTGGCATGAGCTAGATGAAATGATCTATTTCTCCTGATGTGAAATGATCCCTTTCTCCTGAAATGTTGATTAATTTCCGTTTCGGTTGAGAATGGGGCACTCCTAGGTCAAGAAAATTAGCAAAGGTCATGCCCAATTTTCTTGACCTAGAAGGTGCCCGATTCTCAACCGAAACTTTTATTTGTGAGCCTTGAGAAGATTAATTGGTTCCACAATGCAAGCCAACTTTTATTTCTCTTGCCTGGTTCCACTAAGATGTGTTATTGCAAGCTATTAATTATTTTTCAGTTGTGAGCCTTGAGAAGATTAATTTTTTCCTATATTGTAGCTTTAACAGTTTTCAGTGTTCCATCTTTCTAGTCTCCTATGTTGAATAGAGACATACAATTTTCAGTGTTAAATCAATTGTGTGATCTCTTTTTCTATGTTTCAAGGACTGCCCAATACAAGTAAAGCAATTCCATCCGCCTCGCCCTCTCACCATGGCCACAGAGGCTCCTGGATCTGGACCAGCCACCGCCGGACAGCAGCAGGTCAGTAAGCCTCTCTCTCTCTCTCTCCATTCATGTACCTTCCCCTGGCCTGCTGTGACTCACTCAACCCCCATTTGCATCTAGGCAGGCGGCATCCGTCACCGGCAGGCAGGCGACATCCATCACCGGCAAACCTCCCACGCACTGTGCCTCGGACGCACAGCAGCAGGTCAGACCCCCCCCCTCCCTCTCTCTCTCTGGCACGATGAGTTATAGGATCAATGCCTAAGTTTTGTTGAGCACACAGATTTCTTTTCTGTAAGCATTGGTATTATGTGCTTCCCATAGTTGGTATAAGATGATTTAAGCTTAACAAACAAAATGCACACCGAAACACCCCCAATTCCAGCTCCTTGAATTCTTAGAACTATGGATACCCAGCTCCACTAATTCATGGGCCTGTTTGCGAGAGCACCAGCTCTAAATAGCATTGCAAAAGCAAACATGTATCAACTGAAAGGAGGAGAAGTAGTTTATTTCATAGAGTAAACATTAGCACTATTTGACAGTAAAAGGTTTTAGCTAATTTGAATTAACTGAAAGCAGCAGTACATCATTTTTATTGACAGTAAAATGTTCAAAGAAACAGATATGTAAAACCCCCATAGTTATGTCTTTCGTACAATATGCCATGAAAAGGTGTGCCATTTTCATAGAAGAGCAAACCGGCCTGCCTTTCGGCCTTTTGGTTGCAAGTGCATTTCACTCAAATCACTCAGTAAGTGATGGCATTCCTTGTGAAATGTTCAAATTAGCTAAAACCTGTGCATATGTAAAAGGTTCAGTAAGTGATGACAGTAAAATGTTCAAAGAAATAGCTGAAACTCCTCTACCGGTGGTTGCACTTGTCTGCAGGATATGTAAAACATTTTTATTGACAGTAAAATGTTCATTTAGTTTCAGTAAACAAATATTGCCAAGCATGACATGGCCTTTGTGATCTCCTACTCCTGAATTTTCATGTCACTTGTGCTATTAGTAGTTTTTTGACAGTAAAAGGAATTTTCATGTCACTTGTGCTATCAGTGCACTACAAGTGAATTTCCATGTCACTTGTGCTATTTATGTGGTCTGAAACTTGTCAAGTGATGCTGCTGCTGCTATCTGCGAGTTGCTGCTGCTAGTTGTGATTTTGTCAAGTGATGCTGCTGCTACTTGTGATCTTCTAAAATAAGGGGGTTAGGAAGGGGGTTGCCATGTGTGTGAGAGAGATAGTGAGAGGAGACAAGAAGAAGGGGGTTAGGAAGATGTTGCCTGCTCATCAAAGCTAACCATCTCCCCCTTTTCACCCCTTTTCCTTTGTCTTTTGTGGGTTGCAAGGAAGCTACTGTCTTAGCTAGCTTAGCTTGTGCACAAATCCCAGTGTTACAACCTTGTATCTTTGCAGCAACCAACTTTCTAGACACACCCCTGCATCATGCAACAGTGCCTTCAAGATCCAAGGCAATATCACAAACATCATAGGCAATTTGACCAAACTCACAACCTTGTATCTTTGCAGCAACCAACTTTCTAGACACACCCCTCAAGAACTAGGTTACCCTGAGAACGTGGACTTGGACCTTAGCAACAACACACTAACAGGTTCTATCCCAAAACACCTAGGCAATATCACAAACATCTCTCAATTGTTCCTTGACAATAACCAACTTTTTGGCGACATTCCTCGAGAATTAGGTTATTTGGTCAACTTAGAGATCTTGTTCCTTGACAATAACCAACTTTTTGACCAAACTTTGTTCCTATTTATAGAGAAACATGGCCAACAACGATGAGGCCGGGGGTTCGGGCGGCAAGAAATTCTGGGAGCTGTCCCAGGAGATGGAGGAACAACCTCACTTGTATGAGGACGCCGCCTTCCCCACCGATCCTGAGACCACTGATGGTACCGCCGAGGATGACCCCACTGATGCCACCACTGATGGTGCCGCCGAGGATGCCACCACTGATGATGGCGGTGCACGCACAGCTGGCAGCCAACCGAAGAGGCAACGGAAGGACCGGCGCCCGACCGTGCTCCGCACCCTCAAGGAGGAAGTTACTGAAGTGGACTCCAACGGGAATCCAACGGCGCCCAAACGAATAGTCAAGGGGTACTCGCTTCAGCTCGGGTGCATTCTCCGGAGCACCGTCGCGATCAACACCGAGAACCTCAGGCATCCTGACCGAGGGAATTTGCGCAACCTCCTCTTCACGAAGCTGCACGAACGATACAAGTTCCCCGCTGAATTTGAAAACACAAGCCTCAAAGGGAATAAAGTGAACAATGCTGCCCTCACAAAGATGAGCACGGCCCTGTCTACTTGGAAAAGCAATGTGAAGAGAATGATCGAGAAAGGTGAGAGTGAAGAGAAGATCAAGGAGAAAAATCCTTCGATCACCGAAGATGACTACAACGACTTCAAGATCAATTGCTCGAGCACCGCAAGCTCCGAATCAAGTAGGTGGGGGAAAGAAATGCGGGAGCTGAACTTAGGGGAACACACACTCGGTCCCGGCGGTTACAGAGTGGCGGAGCCTATATGGGACAAGGAGGAGGCGGACCGTGCCGAGCAAGGCCTACCGCCCCTCTTCGATAAATACGGTGACAAGCAGACCAGGAACTTTGTCAGGGCCCGGTACAAGAAGGACCCGAAAACAAAGGAGCTTACCACGGATCCGAAGACCAGGGCGCTTGAGCTTGTTCTGGTAAGGAATACACCCCTGCGTAATTAGCTCCATATGGTTGCATTCTAATTAATGAAGCCAAATTTCTAAATGGTTCACATTCCTTCCGCAGGCGACTGAAAGCAGTAGCGCGGGGTCGACTAAGAGCAACCCTTGGGACACCACTCTAAATAGGGCGTTGAATGTAATGAAGAACAAGGATAAGCTCAGTAAGCCGACGTCAGCTGGTCGTGTGGCCGGCAAAGGCTTGTCAACAAAATGGTCGTCATACTATAACACTGGTGGGCGAAAGGAGAAAAATACCAGCTCAGAAAGCTAGGCGCGCGAGGTTCAAGAACTCAGGGCACAGGTGGCGCGGATTCCGGAGATTGTCCAAGAGCAAGTGCAACAACAACTCGGAGCGACGATCACCGCCATTGTGCCTACCTTGATCCAGGGGATTAGTGCGTGGATTGCGGGCGGCCAACAGGGGCCGCCCCCGATTCCTAGCTTCACGGCCAGCAACTCGCAGAACGCGATGGCGGGGCCATTGGTGTCTCCGGCGGAGGCGGCATTGGTGTTTGCGACGCCGGCACGGGAGCTTAATGCACCCGGGTGTGCGTCGGCCGGCACCTCTGCAGCAAGCGGCCCCTCCGTCAACTGCACGCCCGCCGTTGGCGGTGCCTCGACATTAGCCGAGCTCGACGCCATCATCACGGTAACTAATTAAGCCTCTCTCGGCCGAGGACTTCATCTCCTTGCCTTTGACTGGGCATCCCTGACGCCCTACATGTTTTCGCAGGGCGCCACCGACGTTCCGTGCACTCTCCTGCACTTCGTGAACAACGAGTTGGTCGATGTCGCCAAGGGCAAAATCGTTCAACCGGGCAACCCCTTGTTCCACGGTACCCAGATGCCACCCAACTTGTTTAGGGTTCAACTGGTTCGGGTGCTGCCAGGCTGCGACGAGTTGTTACCTCCGATTCGACCCGTCGGGGCCGACGATGATGACGTGATGACCCTCAGCGCTTGCCTGAGCTGGCCCCTGCTTTGGCCGAAGAGCCAGATTCATTTGGGGGCGGGGGACACCACCCCAAAGACAACACCGCCAGTCGTGCCGCTACCAAGTCGGCCCCATGGCAAGACCGCCGTAACGGTGCCGGGCATCCCTATGCCACTGGATCCAAACATGCATATGGCACAGGATCAAAACGACGACGACGACGATACATTTGCCAATGTCGATCAGTACTTTGCCGATCATGGGTACGGTGGCGACTTCATGGGGCCTCCTTCTCAAGAACCCAACCCAACAAAAGACGTGCGCGATCTAGCTGGTACCACAGAGAAGCCAAGTTGCAACAGGCGTCGTCTGCAGTTCAGCTCTCAGGAGACGCCTCCAGCTGCCGACTTCACCGAGCCTCAGATAGGCGAGGTGCGAAATATGATCAGCCCCAACACACTCAAGAAGGCGGTCTGTGAGCAGAACTCGGTCCCATTACAGGAGAAGAAGAAGGCACGCAAAAGAAAGACTAACAAGGGTGCGGGCCAGCCGGCACCGAGTACGATCCGTGCTCAGGACGGGCCACCTTCACCTGAGGATATCTCGAGGAGGGTGCATGTGGCGGGTAGGCCGATGCTACCGAGAAATATGCTCGATGCTGCAACCGGTGCTATGCGGAGTCTGCATGACAGTGTTCTTTCTTTGGAGAAGCGGCGTCTCGGAGAGAAGGATGTGGCATACCCGGTTTTTGCGGCCAAGGTGCCAGAGGGCAAGGGCTTTGTGGATAACTCCATCGGGGGTACGATCGTCCTGCGGTTTGATGACATCCACGCTATGTTGAACCTTCATCCGCTGCACTACACCTTTGTTCGGCTATTTTCGCTGAGTATGGAGATGCGGATCATTCGCGACAAGACCCCGGACATCGTGATAGTCGACCCCTTCTACATGCGTGCCAAGATCTTGGGCAGCGCTGGGGATCGTCAAGTCGCGAGTTCTTACCTCGAAGGCGTCATTCTGGCAAACCAAGATAAGGATAACTTCCTCGTGCCTTACTTTCCTGAGTAAGTCCTCCCCTCAACCGCCCCGTAACATATGAATTCTTAGATTTCGATCGTTTTTCTTTTAACATTCCGTGTTTTCTGCAGTGACACACGTTGCACGCTCATCCTCCTAAGCCCCAAATATTCCATGGCCACGTCTTTCGACCCGGACCGTCAGTCGAACGTAGACTACACAAATGTCAAGAAGGTTCTTGATGATGTTCTCCCCGGCTACGTCAAATCTGGAGGCACCTTCACCAGGCCTATTCGTAAGTACGGCAAGCACGTGTTCTCCCACAATACAACGTTCTGCTGCATCAAGCAGCCGCCTGGCGGTCAGAAGGGTGCCTACTACGCCATCCATCACATGTGGGCGATCGTACGGGACCATCATCACCTTCTGCTACCGAGTAGACTCAAAGATTGGGCCGCGAGCGTGTCGGCAATCCAGGACGCGGACATCAGACAAGAATTCTTTCGCATCCAGTTGGAGTTTGCGGAAATCATCCATCAAGATGTCATTCGTACCTCGGGGCAGTTCTACCTCAGAAATCAACCGTCCAACAGTGACATCGACACAATCCTACAAATGCAGGCTGACAACGCCCGTTCTTTCATGACTCCCACGATAGACGGTGGCTTCATCCACACTCCGGTCCCTTGAGTCTCATGTTGTAATTAAACTTTAATGAACTTGTAGTATGTCTCTTTGGTTTCGAGAGTCATTCAACTTAAGATGTAATCGATGCTATTAATGTCTTGCTTTTCTCTTCCGATCGTTCTGTTGCATACTTATATATTGCTTATGTATTGTCTGTGAATTGGTACTAATGTTTCGTTTGGCTACTGCATAGCGATGCCGTGGTATGTCGTGTACAAGGGTAAGGTTCCCGGAGTCTACGACGACTGGGAGGAGTGTCGGAGACAGGTTCACCGATTCAGCGGTAACAGTTACAAAGGGTACGCCACTAGGGCCGAGGCCAAATCTAGATACGCCCGCTATCTAGCGGGAGAGGGGAGGGAGCGTTGTAGGAACCGGATGAAGACGAGTTTCATCGTGATGATGCTCATCGTGATGACCGCAGCTCTCTTCTATGTGATGGTAGTTTAGATGATCGATATCGACTTGTAATGTGAAGACAAACTCGCGGTCTCGAGACTTGTAATATAATGTTCTATCTTTGTTCGGTCTTTTCAATTCGGAGACTAATATGATGACTTGTATTCGGAGACTAAAATGATGAATTGTATTCAGAGACTAATCTTCTATTGTATTCGATGAATCTGTTGTTGATGTGTGCTGTCTATATTTTGTCCAATTATACATTTTGTAACCTGTGCAAAAAACAGAAAATAAAAAAATAAAAAAAAACCTAATATTCATACTAATGGCGCATCACATCATAGTGCGCCATTAGTATGCCAAAGGATACTAATGGCGCATCATTAAAGAGTGCGCCATTAGTATGCCGAAGTTACTAATGGCGCATCTTGCTGTCGTGCGCCATTAGTATGCCAAAGCACCTGGGTATACATGGCCCCCTGGGAGGCATACTAATGGCGCACTGTTGTATATACTAATGGCGCATCTGGGGTGCGCCATTAGTATACCAGATACTAATGGCGCACCTGTGGTGCGCCATTAGTAAAATATACTAATGGCGTGCTACTAATGGCGCACCACTAATGCGCCATTAATGGCCAAATTAGGTGCGCCATTAGTAGGCCTTTTCCTAGTAGTGACCGGCTAAAGGTGCGCGGTATTAGAGGCTAGCAATGATGGAAGGGTGAGAAAAGTGCGTATAATCCATGGACTCAACATTAGTCATAAAGAACTCATATACTTATTGCAAAAATCTACAAGTTATCAAAGCAAAGTATTACGCGCATGCTCCTAGGGGGATAGATTGGTAGGAAAAGACCATCGCTCGTCCCCGACCGCCACTCATAAGGAAGATAATCAAAAAATAAATCATGCTCCGACTTCATCACATAACGGTTCACCATACGTGCATGCTACGGGAATCACAAACTTTAACACAAGTATTCTTTAAATTCACAATTACTCTACTAGCACAACTTTAATATCACCATCTTCATATCTCAAAACAATTATCAAGCATCGAACTTCTCATAGTATTCAACACACTCATAAGAAAGTTTTATTATTAATCTTGTATACCAAGCATATTAGGATTTTAAGCAAATTACCATGCTATTTAAGACTCTCAAAATAATCTAAGTGAAGCATGAGAGATCAATAGTTTCTATAAAACGAATCCACCACCGTGCTCTAAAAGATATAAGTGAAATACTAGAGCAAAACTACATAACTCAAAACATATAAGGGAAGCACATAGAGTATTCTAACAAATTCCAAATCATGTATGGATCTCTCAAAAGGTGTGTACAGCACGGATGATTGTGGTAAACTAAAAGGTAAAGACTCAAATCATACAAGACGCTTCAAGCAAAACACATATCATGTGGCGAATAAAAATATAGCTCCAAGTAAAGTTACCGATAGAAGTAGACGAAAGAGGGGATGCCTTCCGGGGCATCCCCAAGCTCTGGCTTTTGGGTGTCCGTAGATTATCTTGGGGGTGACATGGGCATCCCTAAGCTTAGGCTCTTGCCACTCCTTGTTCCATAATCCATTAAATCTTTACCCAAAACTTGAAAACTTCACAACACAAAACTTAAAGTAGAAAATCTCGTGAGCTCCGTTAGCGAAAGAAAACAAAAGAACACTTCAAGGTACTGTAATTAACTCATTATTTATTTATATTGGTGTTGTACCTACTGTATTCCAACTTTTATATGGTTTATAAACTATTTTACTAGCCATAGATTCATCAAAATAAGCAAACAACACACGAAAAACAGAATCTGTCAAAAACAGAACAGTCTGTAGTAATCTGTAGCTAGCGCAATATCTGGAACCCCAAAAATTCTAAAATAAATTTCTGGACGTGAGGAATTTATCTATTAATCATATGCAAAAAGAATTAACTAAATATAACTTTCCAAATAAAAATGGCAGCAGTTCTCGTGAGCGCTAAAGTTTCTGTTTTTTACAGCAAGTGTAACAGGACTTTCCCTAAGTCTTCCCAACGGTTCTACTTGGCACAAACACTAATTAAACACAAAAAAGCACAACCAAAACAGAGGCTAGATAAATTATTTATTACTAAACAGGAGAAAAAATCAAGGAATAAAAATAAAATTGGGTTGCCTCCCAACAAGCGCTATCGTTTAACGCCGCTAGCTAGGCATAACAAGCAAGGATAGATCTAGGTATTGCCATCTTTGGTAGGCAATCCATAAGTGGCTCTCATAATAGATTCATAAGGTAATTTAATTTTCTTTCTAGGAAAGTGTTCCATTCCTTTCCTTAATGGAAATTGTAATCTAATATTTCCTTCCTTCATATCAATAATTGCACCAATCGTTCTAAGGAAAGGTCTACCAAGAATAATAGGACATGAAGGATTGCAATCTATGTCAAGAACAATAAAATCTATGGGCACATAATTCCTATTTGCAACAATAATAACATCATTAATTCTTCCCATAGGTTTCTTAATAGTGGAATCCGCAAGGTGCAAGTTTAAAGAGCAATCATCAAAATCACGGAAACCTAACAAATCACACAAAGTCTTTGGAATCGTGGAAACACTAGCTCCCAAATCACATAAAGCATAGCATTCATGATCTTTAATTTTAATAGTTGGTTCCCACTCATCATAAAGTTTTCTAGGGATAGAAACTTCCAATTCAAGTGTTTCTTCATAAGATTGCATCAAGGCATCAACGATATGTTTAGTAAACGCTTTATTTTGACTATAAGCATGAGGAGAATTTAGCACGGATTGTAACAAGGAAATACAATCAATAAAAGAGCAAATTTCATAGTTAAATTCCTTGAAATCCATAATAGTGGGTTTAGCAACATCTAGGGTTTTAATTTCTTCAATCCCACTTTTATCAATTTTCGCATTAAGATCAAGAATTTCTGAATTCTTTGAACGCCTTCTAGGTAAAGGTGGATCATATTCAGTCCCATCATTATCAAGATTCATATTTCAAAACAAAGATTTAATAGGGGACACATCAATAACTTTTAGATCTTCATCTTTATTTTCATAGCAATCCGGTTTAGCGGCCATCCTATTAACTAAGGTGGCTTGCTTATCCGAAATTTCAGCGGTCAACTTCTCAAGACGAGCAATTTGGGATCTCAAACCATCGAATTCTTTAGACATATCATCAAGCTCTTTATTCATAAAACTCATAAAACTTTTCTGTTCCTTAAGCTCATTTCTGAAGAAACTATTATGTTCAAATTGCAAAACCATAAAGCTCCTGACATTGCTTTCGATCTCCTCTAATCTTTTAAGGTGAAGATCACCAAATTTAGGTAGAGCCATCGTGACAAGCAAGCAAACTAACACACAAGCAAACAAAAAGCAAGCGGGCAAAAGGAGGCAAATAGAGAAAGAGATGGAGGATATATATAGAGAGAGAGGGCGAATAAAACAGCAAGGGTGAAGTGGGGGAGAGGAAAACAAGAGGCAAATGGCAAATAATGTAATGCGGGAGATAAGGGTATGTGATGGGTACTTGGTATGTTGACTTTTGCGTAGACCTCCCCGGCAACAGCGCCAGAAATCCTTCTTGCTACCTCTTGAGCACTCGTTGGCTTTCCCCGAAGAGGAAGGGATGATGCAGCAAAGTAGCGTAAGTATTTCCCTCAGTTTTTGAGAACCAAGGTATCAATCCAGTAGGAGGCTACGCGTGAGTCCCTCGTACCTGCACAAAACAAATAAATCCTCGCAACCAACGCGAATAGGGGTTGTCAATCCCTACACGGCCACTTACGAGAGTGAGATCTGAAAGATATGATAAGATAATATTTTTGGTATTTTTGTGATAAAGATGCAAAGTAAAATAAAGGAAAAGTAAAAAAGCAAAGGAAATAACTAAGTAGTAGGAGATTAATATGATAAAGATAGACTCGGGGGCCATAGGTTTCACTAGTGGCTTCTCTCAAGAGCATAAGTATTCTACGGTGGGTGAACAAATTACTGTTGAGCAATTGACAGAATTGAGCATAGTTATGAGAATATCTAGGTATGATCATGTATATAGGCATCACGTCCGAGACAAGTAGACCGACTCCTGCCTGCATCTACTACTATTACTCCACTCATCGACCGCTATCCAACATGCATCTAGAGTATTAAGTTAAAAACAGAGTAACACCTTAAGCAAGATGACATGATGTAGAGGGATAAACTCATGCAATATGATGAAAACCCCATCTTGTTATCCTCGATGGCAACAATACAATACGTGCCTTGCTGCCCCTACTATCACTGGGAAAGGACACCACAAGATTGAACCCAAAGCTAAGCACTTCTCCCATTGCAAGAAAGATCAATCTAGTAGGCCAAACCAAACTGATAATTCGAAGAGACTTGCAAAGATAACCAATCGTACATGAAAGAATTCAGAGAAGATTCAAATATTGTTCATAGATACACTTGATCATAAACCCACAATTCATTGGTCTCAACAAACTCACCGCAAAAAGAAGATTACATCGAATAGTTCTCCACAAGAGAGGGGGAGAACATTGTATTGAGATCCAAAAAGAGAGAAGAAGCCATCTAGCTAATAACTATGGACCTGTAGGTCTGAGGTAAACTACTCACACTTCATCGGAGGGGCTATGGTGTTGATGTAGAAGCCCTCCGTGATCGATGCCCCCTCCGGCGGAGCTCCGGAAAAGGCTCCAGGATGGGATCTCGTGGATATAGAAAGTTGCGGTGGTGGAATTAGGTTTTTGGCTCCGTATCTGAACGTTTGGGGGTACGTAGGTATATATAGGAGGAAGGAGTACGTCGGTGGAGCAATAGGGGGCCCACGAGGGTGGAGGGCGCGCCTGGGGGGTAGGCGCGCCCCCTACCTCATGGCCTCCTCTTTTGTGTCTTGACGTAGGGTCCAAGTCTCCCGGGTCTTGTTTGTTGAGAAAATCACGTTCCTGAAGGTTTCATTTCGTTTGGACTCCGTTTGATATTCATTTTCTTCAAAACCCTAAAACAGGCAAAAAACAGCAATTCTGGGCTGGTCCTCCGGTTAATAGGTTAGTCCCAAAAATAATATAAAAGTGGATAATAAAGCCCAATAATGTTCAAAACAGTAGATAATATAGCATGGAGCAATCAAAAATTATAGATACATTGGAGACGTATCAGTCAACACAAATCATTCATCCTTTCTGGATCTACACAAGGTCATTGCATACCTTGATGGTCCTCCAACTGTTTTTTCACGCGGCCGAGCTCTTCCTCGGTCCGCTCCAGACTCTGCTTCAGTTCGGAGACCTCAGCAGCATGAGAGGTCACAACCAGCAAAGACGCCTGCTTATTCACATAGACGCGTATGGTTAGTCTCCTGCGAAAATTAGTTGATCCTCTGTCCGGATTCTCTTTTCGAACACCGTACAGTGTCTCAGGGGCTACTGTCTATACTATGACATTCCTTTTGCATAAATTGTGTTTCATACCTCAAAGCTTGTTAGAAGGCTTGTGCAGGCTTCAGTCAGTCCGCTCCTCGCGGACTGAATCCTCTCAACCACCGTACCCAAGAGGGTACGGTGTTCCTCAACAATGGAAGCACTTCACAGCGCTTCCAGTAGAGTATCCGGTGCCTGTAGATGGACAGAGGACACCGATGGAATCGGTGCACCTCCTTCTTTCGAAGGAGGCTGCTTGCCTGATTCCGGAGCCGTATAGGTCTCTGGAATTGTATTCGGCTGGGGGCTGAATTGGATATGGCCCCCACCGCCAGTCTCCATGGGGATTTGCTCCTCCATGTGTCTAGCGGCCAAGGCTTCACCCTCTGGCGCCACCCCGACGGCCTCCTGCACCTCTCCCTGGCCTGGGAAGGTCCTTCAGGACAACACCTCGGTGTCATCCATGGCCTTGGGAGAAGAGGCCGCCGGAAGGGGCCCGCTGTCCATCACCTTTGGATCCAGCGAATTCCCCGAAGATGTGGATCGCTGGAGGTCGGAACGAGCCGGACTGCAGCGCATGATTCAACATGTTAAAACCATGGAGTAAAGGAGCTGGATATATGTGCACGTCTTTGAGTACTTACGATTCGGCCAGGGGCTTATCCCTGGGGCGCCACTCGGAGTTGCTATCGATGTCCCACGCGGAGCTATCCGCGAGGGAGACCTTCCCCTTCTTGGACGCATGTGCCTCTAGATGCGTGCAGGCCACCCTTTTCTTCCTTCCCCCCTCCGGGGGAGAGTTGCTTTCCTCCTCCTCCTCGTCGTCCTCGGTGGCGGAGGAGTGGGTCTCGGCGTCTTCGGACGTCACGTCCGAAGTTCCCTTACGGCGAAGGCCACTTCTGGTCTCCTTGGCCTTCTTCTCCGGCGCTTGGTAGGGCGCCGGAACCAGCATCTTTGTCAGAAGTGGGATTGCTGGGTTTTCGGGTAGCGGAGCCGGACACTGAATCCGCTTCGCCTTCTTTGTCCATCCCTAAAAAACAAATAGGGAAGCTTAGGCGTCTTCCTTGAGTATGCAAGTAAAGGATATGCCTTGAAATACAAAAAACTTACCGGACTGGCGTGGGTGAAAAGGTGAAATCCTTATCCCTTTATAAAGGCTGCGAATATCAAGCGCCTCCCCACTCGCCTTAAAACTCGCCTATTTCCCAAGGGTCGTGCAGATGTCGCAGTTGGATTACCCACGCTCGTATTGATGAGAATCCCGCAATAAGGGGACACGATCTCTGCTTCGACAAGACGTGCCAATAAAACTGCATCTTGAAACATGGAGCGGGAGCTAAAAAACGGTTTGAAATAATGACCGGGCAGTGACGTGATGTCACGCTACAAAAGTTGTCAGTAGATTGGACTCGTGAAATATTATACTCTATGTGTGTGTGTGTGGGGTACTTGTTTTGCAGAGCCGGACACGTTTTCTGTGTTCGAAGGTTGTTTTGGAGTATTCGGAGGAGCCGCCTTGCAATGCCAAAGACAATCTGCGCGTCGGACATATCGTCATTGAAGCCTGGTTCAGGGGCTACTGGGGGAGTCCTGGATTAAGGGGTCCATGAACGTCCGGACTATGTAACATGGGTCGGACTAATGGGCTATGAAGATACAAGATAGAAGACTTCTTCCCGTGTCCGGATGGGACTCTCCTTTGCGTGGATGGCAACCTTGGCATTCAGATATGTAGATTCCTTCCTTTGTAAACCGACCCTGTACAACCCTAGGCCCCTCCGGTGTCTATATAAACCGGTGGGTTTAGTCCGTAGAGGCAATCATAATCATACAAGCTAGACATCTAGGGTTTAGCCATTACGATCTCGTGGTAGATCAACTCTTATAATTCTCATGTTCATCAAGATCAATCAAGCAGGAAGTAGGGTATTACCTCCATCAAGAGGGTCCGAACCTGGGTAAACATCGTGTCCCCCGTCTCCTGTTATCATCGACTTTAGACGCACAGTTCGGGACCCCCTACCCGAGATCCGCCGGTTTTGACACCGACAATAGGACTGTCATGTCAGTGATGCTAAGGAGCCAGCGATAGACAGTGATACCACCCAGCAGGACGCCAGACCAGAGAGGAGGTCCAAGACAGGCCCAAGCGTGAGAAGAAGTCCAACCCACGAGGACTTGGCGGCAGCGGCTCCTGAACTACTTTCCTCTTTCCTTCCTACCAGATTCAGCTCGCTAAGCTTGTAACCAAACTAAATTCATGTAATCTACGAGTGAGAACCTTAGTAGTTCCTATCATGTTGGGTCCGGCGTTGGCCTGAATATGAAGGATGACGGTCAGCCGTGACATTTGAGACTCGTTTAGAATTCCTTTTGGATCACATTTTTGTGGCCGGTCAGAGCAACTCCAATGGGCCGACCCAAACGGATGGTGTTTTTGTCCGCTTTCTATCCGTTTGGGTCGGCCCGATGAACACAAACGTCCGGCGCTGTGTTTGGGTCGGCGCGAGCGCCCAACGCTGGCCCGACCCATTTTGTCGGCGCGCCAAAAAAAGTATTGCAAGCATTTTGAAAATAAATACATGCATTTAATTAAACATAAAAGCCGGCCACGAAGGCCGGCGAAAGTCCACATTACATTAATTAAAACACTAAAAACTAGACGTCGCGCTGCCCTAGGCGTCCTCGTCGGCGGCGGCGTTTGCGTCGGGACCGGTGAGGTTGATCAACATCGGCGCAGGGCCGGCCCAGGGGAACGCCGTGTTCCAGACGGTGGTGATGTCGGGCTTTGCCACCGCTACCTGGGCCTGGCACGCCTTCTCTTCGGCCTCGCGCTCGATCATGTGCAGGCGCTCGCCCTCCCGGCGCTCCTCGGTCAGCCAAACGCGGCGCCAGTGGTCGAGGTAGGCCACCTCCTGCTTCTCCGTCGCCCCGAGCCAGATCGGTGGAGCGCTGACCCACTCGCGCACTACTCTAGTCCAGGAGTAGCGCTCGCGGTAGGCCGGCTCCTCCGGCTCGGCTTTGGGCAGGGACGGCGGGGCCACCGGCGGCACGACGTAGTCGCCCGCCGCGGAGAGGGCCAAGGCCTCCGCCATGGCAGCCTCGAAAGCCGCCTTGTCCGCCTCCCTCCACCGCTCCTCCTCCTTGCTCTCCTTGATGGATGCCTGGTAGGCAGCCTCGGCCTCCTGGTCCTCGTCACGGACGATGAGCGCGGGCGGCGGCAAGCTGTGGTCGACGCCGCGGACGCCGCGTCGCCTCGCCTCCTCATGCTCGAAGGTGAACCATCGAGCCCAGTTGGGCGAGTCGACGGCGTAGTGCGGGTCGGCACGCTGCTCCGACGTCAGCAACGCCTGCCGGCGCCACACCTCCTCCGCATGGGCCCTCGCCGTCCGCGGCACCGCCGGCACTGGGATCCTCTCCAGATCCAAATGCATGTCATGCGGCAGTGTCACGTCCGGGTATGGCAGAGGCACGCGGTGGTGCCAGTGCCACTCGGCCTGGTGCAACGGCACGTTGATGTGCTGCCTCTGCCGGGGAGCGTGCGCCAGCACGGGAAGGGCGGGGAGGGAGGGGGAATGGCGGGTGGGGGCTTTGCCCTTGTGGCTGCTGCCGATGCCGGAGAAGAAACCCATGCTGGCGGTGGCTAGGGTTGTCGCCGGCGTGGGGGCAGGGGTGGCTAGATGGGGACGGGGGACGAGTGGTAGTGGATGAGGATGGCCCCGCCGCACGCCCGGCTTAAAAAAGGACGACCGCCGTCGCTGACGCGTGGGCCCAAGGTAGGTGGTCGTCATAAATTATGTTGACCATTGTAATTGGACGGCCGCTGATACGTCTCCAACGTATCTATAATTTTTGATTGCTCCATGCTATATTATCTACTATTTTGGACATTATTGGGCTTTATTATCCACTTTTATTATTTTTGGGACTAACCTATTAACTGGAGGCCCAGCCCAGAATTGTTGTTTTTGCCTGTTTTAGGGTTTCGAAGAAAAGGAATATAAAACGGAGTCCAAACAGAATGAAACCTTCGGGAACGTGATTTTCTCAACAAACAAGACCCAGGAGACTTGGACCCTACGTCAAGACACAAAAGAGGAGGCCACGAGGTAGGGGGCGCGCCTCCCCCCCCCCCCCAGGTGCGCCCTCCACCCTCGTGGGCCCCCTGTTGCTCCGCCGACGTACTCCTTCCTCCTATATATACCTACGTACCCCCAAACGATCAGATACGGAGCCAAAAACCTAATTCCACTGCCGCAACTTTCTATATCCAGGAGATCCCATCTTGGGGCCTGTTCCGGAGCTCCGCCGGAGGGGGCATCGATCACGGAGGGCTTCTACATCAACACCATAGCCCCTCCGATGAAGTGTGAGTAGTTTACCTCAGACCTACGGGTCCATAGTTATTAGCTAGATGGCTTCTTCTCTCTTTTTGGATCTCAATACAATGCCCCCCCTCTCTTGTGGAGAACTATTCGATGTAATCTTCTTTTTGTGGTGTGTTTGTTGAGAACGATGAATTGTGGGTTTATGATCAAGTCTATCTATGAACAATATTTGAATCTTCTCTGAATTCTTTTATGTATGATTGGTTATCTTTGCAAGTCTCTTTGAATTATCAGTTTGGTTCGGCCTACTAGATTGATCTTTCTTGCAATGGGAGAAGTGCTTAGCTTTGGGTTCAATCTTGCAGTGTCCTTTCCCAGTGACAGTAAGGGCAGCAAGGCATGTATTGTATTGTTGCCATCGAGGATAACAAGATGGGGTTTTCATCATATTGCATGAGTTTATCCCTCTACATCATGTCATCTTGCTTAAGGCGTTACTCTGTTTTTAACTTAATACTCTAGATGCATGCTGGATAGCGGTCGATGAGTGGAGTAATAGTAGTAGATGCAGGCAGGAGTCGGTCTACTTGTCTCGGACGTGATGCTCAATTCTCATAACTATGCTCAATTCTGTCAATTGCTCAACATTAATTTGTTCACCCACCGTAGAATACCTATGCTCTCGAGAGAAGCCACTAGTGAAACCTATGGCCCCCGGGTCTATCTTTATCATATTAATCTCCTACTACTTAGTTATTTCCTTTTCTTTTTCCTTTGCCTTTATTTTACTTTGCATCTTTATCACAAAAATACCAAAAATATTATCTTATCATATCAATCAGATCTCACTCTCGTAAGTGGCCGTGTAGGGATTGACAACCCCTATTCGCGTTGGTTGCGAGGATTTATTTGTTTTGTGCAGGTACGAGGGACTCGCGCGTAGCCTCCTACTGGATTGATACCTTGGTTCTCAAAAACTGAGGGAAATACTTACGCTACTTTGCTGCATCATCCCTTCCACTTCGGGGAAAACCAACGTAGTGCTCAAGAGGTAGCAAGAAGGATTCCTGGCGCCATTGCCGGGGAGGTCTATGCAGAAGTCAACATACCAAGTACCCATCACATACCCTTATCTCCTGCATTACATTATTTGCCATTTACCTCTTGTTTTCCTCTCCCCCACTTCACCCTTGCCGTTTTATTCGCCCTCTCTCTCTCTATCCTCCATTTCTTTCTCTATTTGCCTCTTTTTGCCCGCTTGCTTTTTGTTTGCTTGTGTGTTAGTTTGCTTGCTTGTCACGATGGCTCAAGATAATACTAAATTATGTGACTTCACCAATACCAACAACAATGATTTTATTAGCACTCCGATTGATCCTCTTACCGATGTTGAATCTTGTGAAATTGATACTGCTTTGCTGAATCTTGTCATGAAAGATCCATTTTCCGGCCTTCCTAGTGAAGATGCCGCTACCCATCTAAATAGCTTCGTTGATTTGTGTGATATGCAAAAGAAGAAAGATGTGGATAATGATATTGTTAAATTGAAGCTATTTCCTTTTTCACTTAGAGATTGTGCTAAAACTTGGTTTTCGTCTTTGCCTAAAAATAGTATTGATTCATGGAATAAGTGCAAAGATGCTTACATCTCTAAGTATTTTCCTCCCGCTAAGATCATCTCTTTTAGAAACGATATCATGAATTTTAAGCAACTTGATCATGAACATGTTACACAAGCTTGGGAGAGAATGAAACTAATGATACGTAATTGCCCTACTCATGGTTTAAACTTGTGGATGATTATACAAAAATTTTATGCCGGATTGAATTTTGCTTCTAGAAATCTTTTAGATTCGGCCACAGGAGGCACTTTTATGGAAATCACTTTATAATAAGCTACTAAACTCCTAGATAATATTATGGTTAATTATTCTCAATGGCATACTAAAAGATCTACTAATAAAAGGTGCATGCGATAGAAGAAATTAATGTTTTGAGTGGAAAGATGGATGAACTTATGAAATTATTTACTAATAAGAGTGTTTCTTCTCATCCTAATGATATGCCCTTGTCTACTTTGATTGAGAATAATAATGAATCTATGGATGTGAATTTTGTTGGTAGGAACAATTTTGGTAACAACGTGTATAGAGGAAATTTTAATCCTAGGCCTTATCCTAGTAATCCCTCTAATAATTATGGTAATTCCTACAACAATTCTTATGTAAATTATAATAAGATGCCCTCTGATTTTGAATCTAATATTAAAGAATTTATTACTTCTCAAAAGAATTTTAATTCTTTGATTGAAGAAAAATTGCTTAAGATTGCTGAGTTGGCTAGGAACGTTGATAGAATTTCTCTTGATGTTGATTCTTTGAAACTTAGATCTATTCCACCTAAGCATGATATCAATGAGTCTCTCAAAGCCATGAGAATTTCCATTGATGAGTGCAAAGAAAGAACCGCTAGGATGCGTGCTAAGAAAGATGCCTTTATAAGAGTGTGTTCTTCTAGTTGCTATGAAAATAAAGATGAAGATCTAAAAGTTATTGATGTGTCCCCTATTAAATCTTTGTTTTGCAATATGAATCTTGATAATGATGGGACTGAATATGATCCACCTTTACCTAGAAGGCGTTCCAAGAATTCAGAATTTTTTGATCTTAATGCTAAAATTGATAAAAGTAGGATTGAAGAAATTAAAACCCTAGATGTTGCTAAACCCACTATTATGGAATTCAAGGAATTTAACTATGAAAATTGCTCTTTTATTGATTGTATTTCCTTGTTACAATCCGTGCTAAATTCTCCTCATGCTTATAGTAAAAATAAAGCGTTTATTAAACATATCGTTGATGCCTTGATGCAATCTTATGAAGAAAACTTGAATTGGAAGTTTCTATCCCTAGAAATCTTTACGATGAGTGGGACCAACTATTAAAATTAAAATTAAAGATCATGAATGCTATGCTTTATGTGATTTGGGTGCTAGTGTTTCCACGATTCCAAAGACTTTGTGTGATTTGTTAGGTTTCCATGATTTTGATGATTGCTCTTTAAACTTGCACCTTGCGGATTCCACTATTAAGAAACCTATGGGAAGAATTAATGATGTTCTTATTGTTGCAAATAGGAATTATGTGCCCATAGATTTTATTGTTCTTGACATAGATTGCAATCCTTCATGTCCTATTATTCTTGGTAGACCTTTCCTTAGAACGATTGGTGCAATTATTGCTATGAAGGAAGGAAATATTATATTCCAATTTCCATTAAGGAAAGGCATGGAACACTTCCCTATAAATAAAATTAAATTACCTTATGAATCTATTATGAGAGCCACTTATGGATTGCCTACCAAAGATGGCAATACCTAGATCTATCATTGCTTGTTATGCCTAGCTAGGGGCGTTAAACGATAGCGCTTGTTGGGAGGCAACCCAATTTTTTTATTCCTTGCTTTTTGCTCCTGTTTAGTAATAAATAATTTATCTAGACTCTGTTTTGGTTGTGCTTTTTTGTGTTTAATTAGTGTTTGTGCCAAGTAGAACCGTGGGGAAGACTTAGGGAAAGTCCTGTTACACTTGCTGTAAAAAACAAAAACTTTAGCGCTCACGAGAACTGCTGCCATTTTTATTTGGAAAGTGATATTTAGTTAATTCTTTTTGAATATGATTAATAGATAAATTACTCACGTTCATCAATTTATTTCAGAATTTTTGGGGTTCCATATATTGCGCTAGCTACAGATTACTACAGACTGTTCTGTTTTTGACAGATTCTGTTTTTCGTGTGTTGTTTGCTTATTTTGATGAATCTATGGCTAGTAAAATAGTTTATAAACCATATAAAAGTTGGAATACAGTAGGTACAACACCAATATAAATAAATAATGAGTTAATTACAGTACCTTGAAGTGTTCTTTTGTTTTCTTTCGCTAACGGAGCTCACGAGATTTTCTACTTTAAGTTTTGTGTTGTGAAGTTTTCAAGTTTTGGGTAAAGATTTAATGGATTATGGAACAAGGAGTGGCAAGAGCCTAATCTTAGGGATGCCCATGTCACCCCCAAGATAATCTACGGACACCCAAAAGCCAAAGCTTGGGGATGCCCCGGAAGGCATCCCTCTTTCGTCTACTTTTATCGGTAACTTTACTTGGAGCTATATTTTTATTCGCCACATGATATGTGTTTTGCTTGGAGCGTCTTGTATGATTTGAGTCTTTACTTTTTATTTTACCACAATCATCCTTGCTGTACACACCTTTTGAGAGAGTTATACATGATTTGGAATTTGTTAGAATACTCTATGTGCTTCGCTTATATCTTTTGAGTTATGTAGTTTTGCTCTAGTACTTCACTTATATCTTTTAGAGCACGGTGGTGGATTCGTTTTATAGAAACTATTGATCTCTCATGCTTCACTTAGATTATTTTGAGAGTCTTAAATAGCATGGTAATTTGCTTAAAATCCTAATATGCTTGGTATACAAGATTAATAATAAAACTTTCTTATGAGTGTGTTGAATATTATGAGAAGTTCGATGCTTGATAATTGTTTTGAGATATGAAGATGGTGATATTAAAGTTGTGCTAGTAGAGTAATTGTGAATTTAAAGAATACTTGTGTTAAATTTTGTGATTCCCGTAGCATGCACGTATGGTGAACCGTTATGTGATGAAGTCGGAGCATGATTTATTTTTTGATTGTCTTCCTTATGAGTGGCGGTCGGGGACGAGCGATGGTCTTTTCCTACCAATCTATCCCCGTAGGAGCATGCGCGTAATACTTTGCTTTGATAACTTGTAGATTTTTGCAATAAGTATATGAGTTCTTTATGACTAATGTTGATTCCATGGATTATACGCACTTTTCTCACCCTTCCATCATTGCTAGCCTCTCTAATACCACGCACCTTTCACCGGTATCATACACCCACCATATACCTTCCTCAAAACAGCCACCATACCTACCTATTATGGCATTTCCATAGCCATTCTGAGATATATTCCCATGCAACTTTCCACTGTTCCATTTATTATGACACACTCCATCATGGTCATATTGCTTAGCATGATCATCTAGTCGACATCGTATTTGTGGCAAAGCCACCATTCATAATTATTTCATACATGTCACTCATGAGTCATTGCATATCCCGGTACACCGCCAGAGGCATTCATATAGAGTCATATTTTGTTCCAAGTATCGAGTTGTAACTGTTGAGTTCTAAGAAAAATAAAAGTGTGATGATCATCATTATTAGAGCATTATCCCAGTGAGGAAAGGATGATGGAGACTATGATTCTCCCACAAGTCGGGATGAAACTCCAGACTAAAACTAAAAAAATAAAAAAAGAGGCCATAAAAATGAAGGAAATATGCCCAAGAGGCAATAATAAAGTTATTATTTATTTCCTTCTATCATGATAAATGTTTATTATTCATGCTAGAATTGTATTAACCGGAAACATAATACATGTGTGAATACATAGACAAACAGAGTGTCACTAGTATGCCTCTACTTGACTAGCTCGTTGATCAAAGATGGTTATGTTTCCTAACCATATACATGAGTTGTCATTTTATTAACGGGATCACATCATTAGGAGAATGATGTGATTGACTTGACCCATTCCGTTAGCTTAGCACTTAATCGTTTAGTTTGTTGCTATTGCTTTCTTCATGACTTATACATGTTCCTATGACTATGAGATTATGCAACTCCCGTTTACCGGAGGGACACTTTGTGTGCTACCAAACGTCACAACGTAACTGGGTGATTATAAAGGTGCTCTACAGGTGTCTCTGAAGGTACTTGTTGGGTTGGTGTATTTCCGGATTAGGATTTGTCACTCCGATTGTCGGAGAGGTATCTCTGGGCCCTCTCGGTAATGCACATCACCTAAGCCTTGCAAGCATTGCAACTAATGAGTTAGTTGCGAGATGATGTATTACGGAACGAGTAAAGAGACTTGCCGGTAACGAGATTGAACTAGGTATTGAGATGCCGACGATCGAATCTCGGGCAAGTAACATACCGATGACAAAGGGAACATTTCCGATAAGTATATGTGAATGACATATTGTTGATCGAAGATAATGTAGAATTATTCTGCAAAGCATAAAGGAATGTTTGCAAGGAGTTTTTCAAAGAAAGACCTCGGTGAAGCTGCTTACATATTGAGCATCAAGATCTATAGATATAGATCAAGACGCTTGATAAGTTTTTCAATAAGTACATACCTTGACAAGATTTTGAAGTGGTTCAAAATGGAACAGTCAAAAAGGAGTTCTTGCCTGTGTTACAAGGTGTGAAGTTGAGTAAGACTCAAATCCCGACCACGGCAGAAGATAGAGAGAGAATGAAAGTCATTCCCTATGCCTCAGCCATATGTTCTATAAAGTATGCCATGCTGTGTACCAGACCTATTGTATACCATGCCCTGAGTTTGGCAAGGGAGTACAATAGTGATCTAGGAGTAGATCACTGGACACTGGTCAAAATTATCCTTAGTAGAATAAGGATATGTTTTTCGATTATGGAGGTGACAAAAGGTTCGTCGTAAAGGGTTACGTCGATGCAAGTTTTGACACTGATCCAGATGACTCTAAGTCTCAATCTTGATACATATTGAAAGTGGGAGCAATTAGCTAGAGTAGCTCCATGCAGAGCATTGTTGACATAGAAATTTGCAAAATACGTACGGATCTAAATGTGGCAGACCCGTTGACTAAACTTCTCTCACAAGCAAAACATGATCACACCTTAGTACTCTTTGGGTGTTAATCACATAGCGATGTGAACTAGATTATTGACTCTAGTAAACCCTTTGGGTGTTGGTCCCATGTCGATGTGAACTATTGGTGTTAATCACATGGTGATGTGAACTATTGGTATTAAATCACATGGCGATGTGAACTAGATTATTGACTCTAGTGCAAGTGGGAGACTGAAGGAAATATGCCCTAGAGGCAATAATAAAGTTATTATTTATTTCCTTATATCATGATAAATGTTTATTATTCATGCTAGAATTGTATTAACCGGAAACATAATACATGTGTGAATACATAGACAAACAGAGTGTCACTAGTATGCCTCTACTTGACTAGCTCGTTGATCAAAGATGGTTATGTTTCCTAACCATATACATGAGTTGTCATTTTATTAATAGGATCACATCATTACGAGAATGATGTGATTGACTTGACCCATTCCGTTAGCTTAGCACTTGATCGTTTAGTTTGTTGCTATTGCTTTCTTCATGACTTATACATGTTCCTATGACTATGAGATTATGCAACTCCCGTTTACCGGAGGAACACTTTGTGTGCTACCAAACGTCACAACGTAACTGGGTGATTATAAAGGTGCTCTACAGGTGTCTCCGAAGGTACTTGTTGGGTTGGCGTATTTCGAGATTAGGATTTGTCACTCCGATTATCGAAGAGGTATCTCTGGGCCCTCTCGGTAATGCACATCACCTAAGCCTTGCAAGCATTGCAACTAATGAGTTAGTTGCGAGATGATGTATTATGGAACGGGTAAAGAGACTTGCCGGTAACGAGATTGAACTAGGTATTGAGATGCCGAAGATCGAATCTCAGGCAAGTAACATACCGATGACAATGGGAACAACGTATGTTGTTATGCGGTCTGACCGATAAAGATCTTCGTAGAATATGCAGGAGCCAATATGAGCATCCAGGTTCCGCTATTGGTTATTGACCGGAGACGTGTCTCGGTCATGTCTACGTAGTTCTCGAACCCGTAGGGTCCGCACGCTTAACGCTACGATGACAGTTATATTATGAGTTTATATGTTTTGATGTACCGAAGGAGTTAGGAGTCCCGGATGAGATCGAGGACATGACGAGGAGTCTCTAAATGGTCGAGACATAAAGATCGATATATTGGATGACTATATTCGGACTTCGGAAAGGTTCTGAGTGATTCGGGTATTTTCGGGGTACCGGAGAGTTACGGAATTCGCCAGGGAGTATATGGGCCTTATCGGGCCATACGGGAATAGAGGATATAGGCCAAAAGGAAGGAGGCCTGTGCCCCCCCCCTCTGGTCCGAATTGGACAACGGGTGAAGCCCCCTTTTCCTTCTCCCTCTCCTCCTCTTTTCTTCACTCCTACTCCAACAAGGAAAGGGGGAGTCCTACTCCCGGTGGGAGTAGGACTCCCCGTTGGCGCGCCCTCCTCCTAGGCCGGCCGCCTCCCCCCTTGCTCCTTTATATACAGGGGCAGGGGGGCACCTCTAGACACACAAGTTGATCGTCTCTTAGCCGTGTGCGGTGCCCCCCTCCACCATAGTCCACCTCGATAATACTGTAGCGGTGCTTAGGCGAAGCCCTGTGTCGGTAGAACATCAACATCGTCACCACGCCGTCGTGCTGATGAAACTCTCCCTCAACACTCGGCTGGATCGGAGTTAGAGGGACGTCATCGGGCTGAACGTGTGCTAAAATCGGAGGTGCCGTGCGTTCGGTACTTGATCGGTCGGATCATGAAGACGTACGACTACATCAACCGCGTTGTGCTAACGCTTCCGCTTTCGGTCTACGAGGGTACGTGGACAACACTCTCCCCTCACGTTGCTCTGCATCACCATTATCTTGCGTGTGCGTAGGAAAATTTTGAAATTACTACGTTCCCCAATAGTAGCATCCGAGCCAGGTTTTATGCGTAGATGTCATATGCACGAGTAGAACACAAGTGAGTTGTGGGCGATATAAGTCATATTTCTTACCAGCATGTCATACTTTGGTTCGGCGGTATTGTTGGATGAAGCGGCCCGGACCGACATTACGCGTACGCTTACACGAGACTGGTTCTACCAACGTGCTTTGCACACAGGTGGCTGACGGGTGTCAGTTTCTCCAACTTTAGTTGAACCAAGTATGGCTATGCCCGGTCCTTCCGAAGGTTAAAACAGCACCAACTTGACAAACTATCATTGCGGTTTTGATGCGTAGGTAAGAACGGTTCTTGCTCAGCCCGTAGCAGCCACGTAAAACTTGCAACTACAAAGTAGAGGACGTCTAACTTGTTTTTGCAGGGCATGTTGTGATGTGATATGGTCAAGACGTGATGAGATATAAGTTGTTGTATGAGATGATCATGTTTTGTTGAAGTTATCGGCAACTGGCAAAAGCCTTATGGTTATCTCTCTATTGCATAAGATGCAAGCGCCAAATAATTGCTTTACTTTATCGCTATGCGATAGCAATAGTTGTAAGAGCAATTGTTGGTGAGACAACCATGTGACGACACATTGATATAGATCAAGATGATGGAGATCATGGTGTCATGCCAGTGACAATGGAGATCATGACGATGCTTTGGAGATGGAGATCAAAGGCACAAGATGATGATGGCCATATCATGTCACATATTTTGATTGCATGTGATGTTTATATTTTATACATCTTATTTTGCTTAGTTCGACGGTAGCTTTATAAGATTATATCTCACTAATTATCAAGGTACAAGTGTTCTCCCTAAGTATGCACCATTGCGAAAGTTCTTCGTGCTGAGACACCACGTGATGATCGGGTGTGATAGGCTCTACGTTCAAATACAACGGGTGCAAAACAGGTGCACACGCGGAATACTCAGGTTAAACTTGACGAGCCTAGCATATAACAGATATGGCCTCGGAACATGGAGACCGAAAGGTCGAGCATGAATCATATAGTAGATATGATCAACATAGTGATGTTCACCATTGAAACTACTCCATCTCACGTGATGATCGGACATGGTTTAATTGATATGGATCACGTGATCACTTAGAAGATTAGAGGGATGTCTGTCTAAGTGGGAGTTCTTAAGTAATATGATTAATTGAACTTTAATTTATCATGAACTTAGTCCTGGTAGTATTAGCATATCTATGTTGTAGATCAATAGCTCGCATTTAGCTCCCCTTTTTATTTTTGATATGTTCCTAGAGAAAATTAAGTTGAAAGATGTTAGTAGCAATGATGCGGATTGGATCCGTGATCTGAGGATTATCCTCATTGCTGCACAGAAGAATTATGTCCTTAATGCACCGCTAGGTGACAGACCTATTGCAGGAACAGATGCAGACGTTATGAACGTTTGGGTAGCTCAATATGATGACTACTTGATAGTTTAGTGCACCATGCTTAAACGGCTTAGAATCGGGACTTCAAAGACGTTTTGAATGTCATGGACCATATGAGATGTTCCAGGAGTTGAAGTTAATATTTCAAGCAAATACCCGAGTTGAGAGATATGAAGTCTCCAACAAGTTCTATAGCTAAAAGATGGAGGAGAATAGCTCAAGCCGTGAGCATGTGCTTAGATTGTCTGGGTACTACAATCGCTTAAATGAAGTGGGAGTTAATCTTCCAGATAAGATAGTGATTGACAGAATTCTCTAGTCACCATCACCAAGTTAGTAGAACTTCGTGATGAACTATGATATGCAAGGGATAACGGAAACAATTCCCAAGCTCTTCGTAATGCTGAAATCAACAAAGGTAGAAATCAAGAAAAATATCAAGTATTGATGGTAGACCACTAGTTTCAAGAAAAGGGCAAAGGGAAGAAGGGGAACTTCAAGAAGAACGGCAAGCAAGTTGCTGCTCAAGTGAAGAAGCCCAAGTATGGTCCTAAGCCTGAGACTAAGTGCTTCTACTACAAAGGGGCTGGTCACTGGAAGCGGAACAGCCCCAAGTATTTGGCGGATAAGAAGGATGGCAAAGTGAACAAAGGTATATTTGATATACGGATTATTGATGTGTATTTTACTAGTGTTTGTAGCAACCCCCCAGTATTTGATACTGGTTCAGTTGCTAAGAGTAGTAACTTGAAACGGGAGTTGCAGAATGAACAGAGACTGGTTAAGGGTGAAGTGACGATGTGTGTTGGAAGTGGTTCCAAGATTGATATGATCATCATAGCACACTCCCTATACTTTCGGGATTAGTGTTGAACCTAAATAAGTGTTATTTGGTGTTTGCATTGAGCATGAATATGATTTGATCATGTTTATTGCAATACGGTTATTCATTTAAGTAAGAGAATAAATTGTTGTTCTGTTTACATATATGGTTACACACCCAATGAAAATGGTTCGTTGGATCTTGATCGTAGTGATACACATATTCATAACATTGAAACCAAAAGATGCAAAGTTAATAATGATAGTGCAACTTATTTGTGGCATTGCCGTTTAGGTCATATTGGTGTAAAGCGCATGAAGAAACTCCATGCTAATGGACTTTTGGAATCACTTGATTATGAATCAGTTGATGCTTGCGAACCATGCCTCATGGGCAAGATGACTAAGACACCGTTCTCCGGAACAATGCAGCAAGCAACAGATTTGTTGGAAATCATGCATACTGATGTATGTGGTCCAATGAATATTGAAGCTCGCGGCAAGTATCATTATTTTCTAATCTTCACAGATGATTTGAGCAGATATGAGTATATCTATTTGATGAAACACAAGTCTGAAACATTTGAAAAGTTCAAAGAATTTCAGAGTGAAGTGGAGAATCATCGTAACAAAATAAAAGTTTCTACGATATGATCGCAGAAGTAAAATATTTGAGTTACAAGTTTGGCCTTCAGTTAAAACAATGTGAAACAGTTTCACTACTCATGCCACCTAGAAAACCACAGTGTAATGGTATGTCCGAACGTCGTAACCGTGCTTTATTAGATATGGTGCGATCTATGACTTCTCTTACTAATTTACCGCTATCGTTTTGGGGTTATGCATTAGAGACAACTACATTCACGTTAAATAGGGCACCATCTAAATCCGTTGAGATGACACCATATGAACTATGGTTTGGCAAGAAACCTAAGCTGTCATTTCTTAAAGTTTGAGGTTGCAATGCTTATGTGAAAAAGTTTCAACCTGATAAGCTCAAACCCAAATCGGAGAAGTGCGTCTTCATAGGATACCCAAAAGAAAATGTTGGGTACACCTTCTATCACAGATCCGAAGGCAAGATATTCGTTGCTGAGAATGGATCCTTTCTAGAGAAGGAGTTTCTCTCGAAAGAAGTGAGTGGGAGGAAAGTAGAACTTGATGAGGTAACTGTACCTGCTCCCTTATTGGAAAGTAGTTCATCATAGAAATCTGTTCCTGTGACTACTACACCAATTAGTGAGGAAGCGAATGATGATGATCATGTAACTTCAGATCAAGTTACTACCGAACCTCGTAGGTAAACCAGAGTGATATTCGCACCAGAGTGGTACGGTAATCCTGTTCTAGAGGTCATGTTACTTGACCATGACGAGCCTACGAACTATGAGGAAGCGATGATGAGCCCAGATTCCGCGAAATGGCTTGAGGCCACGAAATCTGAGATGAGATCCATGTATGAGAACAAAGTATGGACTTTGATTGACTTGCCCATTGATCGGCGAGCCATTGATATTAAATGGATCTTCAAGAGGAAGACGGACGCTGATAGTAGTGTCACTATCTACACAGCTAGAATTGTCGCAAAAAGGTTTTCGACAAGTTCAAGGTGTTGACTACGATGAGAGTTTCTCACTCGTATCTATGCTTAAGTCTGTTTGAATCATGTTAGCAATTGCCGCATTTTATGAAATCTGGCAAGTGGATAAACAAAACTGCATTCCTTAATGGATTTATTAAAGAAGAGTTGTATATGATGCAACTAGAAGGTTTTGTCAATCCTAAAGGTACTAACAAAATATGCGAGCTCCAGCAATCCATCTATGGACTGGTGCAAGCATCTCGGAGTTGGAATATATGCTTTGATAAGTTGATCAAAGCATATAGTTTTATACAGACTTGCGGTGAAGCCTGTATTTACAAGAAAGTGAGTAGGAGCATTACAACATTTCTGATAAGTATATGTGAATGACATATTGTTGATTGGAGATAATGTAGAATTATTCTGCAAAGCATAAAGGAATGTTTGCAAGGAGTTTTTCAAAGAAAGACCTCGGTGAAGCTGCTTACATATTGAGCATCAAGATCTATAGATATAGATCAAGACGCTTGATAAGTTTTTCAATAAGTACATACCTTGACAAGATTTTTAAGTGGTTCAAAATGGAACAGTCAAAAAGGAGTTCTTGCCTGTGTTACAAGGTGTGAAGTTGAGTAAGACTCAAATCCCGACCATGGTAGAAGATAGAGAGAGAATGAAAGTCATTCCCTATGCCTCAGCCATATGTTCTATAAAGTATGCCATGCTGTGTACCAGACCTATTGTATACCATGCCCTGAGTTTGTCAAGGGAGTACAATAGTGATCTAGGAGTAGATCACTGGACATTGGTCAAAATTATCCTTAGTAGAATAAGGATATGTTTCTCGATTATGGAGGTGACAAAAGGTTCGCCGTAAAGGGTTACATCGATGCAAGTTTTGACACTGATCCAGATGACTCTAAGTTTCAATCTTGATACATATTGAAAGTGGGAGCAATTAGCTAGAGTAGCTCCATGCAGAGCATTGTTGACACAGAAATTTGCAAAATACATACGGATCTGAATGTGGCAGACCCGTTGACTAAACTTCTCTCACAAGCAAAACATGATAACACCTTAGTACTCTTTGGGTGTTAATCACATAGCGATGTGAACTAGATTATTGACTCTAGTAAACCCTTTGGGTGTTGGTCACATGTCGATGTGAACTATTGGTGTTAATCACATGGTGATGTGAACTATTGGTATTAAATCACATGGCGATGTGAACTAGATTATTGACTCTAGTGCAAGTGGGAGACTGAAGGAAATATGCCCTAGAGGCAATAATAAAGTTATTATTTATTTCCTTATATCATGATAAATGTTTATTATTCATGCTAGAATTGTATTAACCGGAAACGTAATACATGTGTGAATACATAGACAAACAGAGTGTCACTAGTATGCCTCTACTTGACTAGCTCGTTGATCAAAGATGGTTATGTTTCCTAACCATAGACATGAGTTGTCATTTTATTAATAGGATCACATCATTACGAGAATGATGTGATTGACTTGACCCATTCCGTTAGCTTAGCACTTGATCGTTTAGTTTGTTGCTATTGCTTTCTTCATGACTTATACATGTTCCTATGACTATGAGATTATGCAACTCCCGTTTACCGGAGGAACACTTTGTGTGCTATCAAACGTCACAACGTAACTGGGTGATTATAAAGGTGCTCTACAGGTGTCTCCGAAGGTACTTGTTGGGTTGGCGTATTTCGAGATTAGGATTTCTCACTCTGATTGTCGGAGAGGTATCTCTGGGCCCTCTCGGTAATGCACATCACCTAAGCCTTGCAAGCATTGCAACTAATGAGTTAGTTGCGAGATGATGTATTACGGAACGAGTAAAGAGACTTGCCGGTAACGAGATTGAACTATGTATTGAGATGCCGACGATCGAATCTCGGGCAAATAACATATTGATGACAAAGGGAACAACGTATGTTGTTATGCGGTCTGGACGATTAAGATCTTTGTAGAATATGTAGGAGCCAATATGAGCATCCAGGTTCCTCTATTGGTTATTGACCGGAGATGTGTCTCGGTCATGTCTACGTAGTTCTCGAACCCATAGGGTCCGCACGCTTAACGCTACGATGATAATTATATTATGAGTTTATATGTTTTGATGTACCAAAGGAGTTCGGAGTTCCGGATGAGATCGGGGACATGACGAGGAGTCTCGAAATGGTCGAGATGTAAAGATCGATATATTGGACGACTATATTCAGACTTCGGAAAGGTTCCGAGTGATTCGGGTATTTTTGGAGTACCGGAGAGTTACGGGAATTCGCCGGGGAGTATATGGGCCTTATTGGGCCATACGGGAATAGAGGAGATAGGACAAAAGGAAGGAGGCCTACGCCCCCCCCCTCTGGTCCGAATTGGACAAGTGGTGCAACCCCCTTTTCCTTCTCCCTCTCCTCCTCTTTCCTTCACTCCTACTCCAACAAGGAAAGGAGGAGTCCTACTCCCGGTGGGAGTAGGACTCCCCCCTTGGCGCGCCCTCCTCCTAGGCCGGCCGCCTCCCCCCTTGCTCCTTTATATACAGGGGCAGGGGGCACCTCTAGACACACAAGTTGATCAAGTTGATCGTCTCTTAGACGTGTGCGGTGCCCCCCTCCACCATAGTCCACCTCGATAATACTGTAGTGGTGCTTAGGCGAAGCCCTCCGTCGGTAGAACATCAACATCGTCACCACACCGTCGTGCTGACGAAACTCTCCCTCAACACTCGGCTGGATCGGAGTTAGAGGGACGTCATCGGGCTGAACGTGTGCTGAACTCGGAGGTGCCGTGCGTTTGGTACTTGATCGGTCGGATCGTGAAGACGTACGACTACATCAACCGCGTTGTGCTAACGCTTCCACTTTCGGTCTACGAGGGTACGTGGACAACACTCTCCCCTCTCGTTGCTATGCATCACCATGATCTTGCGTGTGCATAGGAAAATTTTGAAATTACTACGTTCCACAACAAAAAAAGAGAGAAAAGGCCCAAAAAAAGAGAGAGAAAAAGAGAGAAGGGACAATGCTACTATCCTTTTGCCACACTTGTGCTTCAAAGTAGCACCATGATATTCATAGTAGAGAGTCTCTCATTTCATCACTTTCATAATAGTGGGAATTTTTGATTATAGAACTTGGCTTGTATATTCCAATGATGGGCTTCCTCAAATTGCCCTAGGTCTTCATGAGCAAGCAAGCTGGATGCATACCCACTTAGTTTCTTTTTGAGCTTTCATATACCTATAGCTCTAGTGCATCTGTTGCATGGCAATCCCTACTCACTCACATTGATATCTATTGATGGGCATCTCCATAGCCCGTTGATACGCCTAGTTGATGTGAGACTATCTTCTCCCTTTTTGTCTTCTCCACGACCACCATTCTATTCCACCTATAGTGCTATGTCCATGGCTCACGCTCATGTATTGCGTGAAGATTGAAAAAGTTAGAGAATGTCAAAAGTATGAAACAATTGCTTGGCTTGTCATCGGGGGTTGTGCATGATTTAAATATTTTGTGTGGTGAAGATAGAGCATAGCCAGACTATATGATTTTATAGGAATAACTTTCTTTGGCTATGTTATTTTGAGAAGACATAATTGCTTTGTTAGTATGCTTGAAGTATTATTATTTTTATGTCAATATTAAATTTTTGTCTTGAATCTTTCGGATCTGAATATTCATACCACAATTAAGAAGAATTATATTAAAATTATGCCAAGTAGCACTCCGCATCAAAAATTATGTTTTTATCATTTACCTACTCGAGGACAAGCAGGAATTAAGCTTGGGGATGCTTGATACGTCTCCAACGTATCTATAATTTTTTATTGCTCCATGCTATATTATCTACTGTTTTGGACATTATTGGGCTTTATTATCCACTTTTATATTATTTTTAGGACTAACCTATTAACCGGAGGCCCAGCCCAGAATTGTTGTTTTTCGCCTGTTTTAGTGTTTCGAAGAAAAGGAATATTAAACGGAGTCCAAACGGAATGAAACCTTCAGGAACATGGTTTTCTCAACAAACAAGACCCAGGAGACTTGGTGTAATGCCCCGTGACCGATGTGCCAGGTGTCTTCCAGTTATTCGCTTTTGCCTTGTCATTTGCTTGCGTGTTGCATCTTTCATGTCATCATGTGCATTGTGTGTTTTTCATACATATTAAGTTGTTGCATGTTCCATGCATGATTCTTGCTTCATCACCTTCTCCTTCCCTCCACTTCCTTCTTTTGGCAAGTGTCACGTTCCCTTCTCTTTTAATGTTCATCTTTGCCTCAATATTCTAACACCATGCACCTAGCCTCTCTGTCAAATTTCATCTCTTTTGAAATTGTTTTGGTTAGGGTTTAAAATGGTTCAAGTTTGAATTTAATTCAAACTTGAATTATTTTTACTTCCTTTAAAATCTCCAAACCAATTTTGTTAAATAGAACACATTTTCAGGATCATGAATATATTTTTATATTTCTCTAGCTCCTCTCCTTTTCCCCCTGCTTTTTCCTTTTTGGTATTTCTGTCTGAAGAAATAGAAAAGCAGCAGCATCAGCTACCTGGGCCTCGGCCACCCGGCCGGCCCATTAGCTCAGCCAGCGCCGGCCCATCCCTCTCCTAAGGCCCGGCCGCCCCATTCCCACCTAAACCTAGCCCGAGCCCCTCGCGCAACCCCCTCCTCTCGGTCTCCCTCGCGTCGCCAGGAGACAGCGAGCGCGCTGCCCGATCCATCTACCTCTTGATCCCTCCCTCTCTCGCTGTCTTCCCTTCCCCCTTCGTCCTCCTCGTGCGTCGCACCTCCTACCCCGAGCACCGCCCCATGGAGCCGCCTTCTCCACTCCGGTGAGGCCGCCGCCGCGCCATCTCGCCTCCTCCCCATCTCCAGCAAGGCCGCCACGCCACCATGCTCCAGCGCCGCCTCGAGCTCATCTTCCTCGACCTCCATGCCGTCCCGCAGCTCCCTCGCCCCGCTCGATCTGCACGCGGGATCCCGAGCGCCTCGGCCCGCTGCCTGCTTGCCGGAGCAGCAACAGCAGCCCCATGCACTGCCCGGGCCTCCCCTGCATCCTCCTCACCGCTGAACCGGCCTCCTATCCATCTCCTCTGCGCCCATGGGCCTCGACGCCCTTGTTGCTGCGGCTACTAGACCACCACGGCGCCATCAGGAAGACTCTGGCCACCACCGAGAACCCCCGGACCTGTCAAGACGTGTACACGGAGACCCAAGTCAGGAGACTACCGATGGCCCTCCAAGTTCAACAAATCGTCGACATCGGAGTACCACTACTTCAACAGGTGTACAACTACGCGGTTTCACTAAGTACCCCTTCAGATTCGTCGAGTTTGACTACCCCGCAAGAACCGGAGCGCCAAGTACCTCTACCGCCTTCTTCGGAATCCGAAAAATGCCAAGTACCCCTTCAGTTCGGCAAGTCCGGAAGTTCGTCTTCACTAAACGTTCACACGACCATAACCGGGACCGTCAGGCATCTTCTTTGAGATTTTTGCCAAGTACCACGACGACGCGTCTTGTTCATCTACCGCCATTTTCGGAACCGCTAAGAACGGCAAGTACCTCAGCAAGTACCTTGACACCCGATGCATAGAACAACTACCGTCGCCGACGACCCGAGTACCACTACCGTCGACCCTCGAAGACTCCGTGGACGTCAAGATCCTCGCCGTGACCTCGAACATCTACGGAATGTGCACGACTACAAAATGGGTACCACTACCATTGCCAAAGACCCGTGTAACGGTATCGTCAAGTTCGACTACCGCCGCGTGAACAACTACTTCCACTACCACCATTGCAAGAACGTCTACTTCCCTCTACAAACTCGTTCCGCCTGAAACACATGCTTCGAAGGTATACCACCGAAACGACCTTCCGAGAATGAAAGCATGTTGTATGAGATGCTCATGTTCGAACCGTGTCTGAGTTGTCATTGCACGTTCCTCCTCGGTTGCCATGCCGTCGACCCATGGGTAACCCGGTATCCGGGATTACCCCCACCATCCTCGCATGATCCGCTCATCCACATTTTCTCTTGCACCGACATCTCAATGAGTTGTCGGATCACCCGGAATGTTGCCGTGGCACCATTTCCGTTGTAGTTGTCGTGGCACCCCTTTTGTTCCGCCATGGCGACCAAATGCTTCATAATACTCTTGTCAAACTTTTAATAAAAAATGCATAAACTTGCACATGTCATCCGCATCATGTTAACAACATCAAGAATGTTTAAAATTGTTGTTTGTATTAATTTGCTAAATGCATATGGGGATTTATCGGATTTGTTGTTTGTTATATCCGGCCCCATTTAAATGGTTTAAATGGTATAGTTTTGCTATGCTTCACCTCTTGCCAGGTTAACCAACATTTAAATTTGTTGAGTACCTAACCGGGAGAGAACTAAATAATTAATGTGGTGTTCCGTCAATATGCAACGGAGTTGCATATTGAGCTCCACTTAATTTGTAGTATTGTTTGTGCACTTTGCCATGCCATGCTTCATTTAACCAGACATGCATCATACTTGATTGTGCATCATGCCATGATTATGTGGTGGTTGTTTACTATGTTGTTTGCTTCTTTCCGGTGTTGCTTCTTCGGGTTAGTTCCGATAACGTCGTGTTTGTGAGGATCCGTTCGACTTTGTCCGTTTGTCTTCTTCATGGACTCGTTCTTCTTCCTTGCGGGATCTCAGACAAGATGACCATACCCTCGAAATCACTTCTATCTTTGCTTGCTTAGTTGCTCGCTCTTTTGCTATGCCTATGCTGTGATACCTACCACTTGCTTATCATGCCTCCCATATTGTTAAGCCAAGCCTCTAACCCACCTTGTCCTAGCAAACCGTTGTTTGGCTATGTTACCGCTTTGCTCAGCCCCTCTTATAGCGTTGTTAGTTGCAGGTGAAGATTGAAGTTTGTTCCTTGTTGGAACATGGAGATCGTTCCTTGTTGGAACATTGTTTACTTGTTGGGATATCACAATATCTCTTATTTAATTAATGCATCTATATACTTGGTAAAGGGTGGAAGGCTCGGCCTTATGCCTGGTGTTTTGTTCCACTCTTGCCGCCCTAGTTTCCGTCATATCGGTGTTATGTTCCCGGATTTTGCGTTCCTTACGCGGTTGGGTTATAATGGGAACCCCTTGACAGTTCGCCTTGAATAAAACTCCTCCAGCAAGGCCCAACATTGGTTTTACCATTTGCCACCTTGCCTTTTCTTTCCCTTGAGTCGGCCGGCTCAAGGGTCATCTTTATGAAACCCCCGGGCCAGTGCTCCTCTGAGTGTTGGTCCAACCCAGAGCACCGTGCAGGGCCATCCCTTGGCAACTTGGGTTACGTCGGCTCCTGTACGCTTAGCTTATCCGGTGTGCCCTGAGAACGAGATATGTGCAGCTCCTATCGGGATTTGTCGGCACAGCGGGTGGTCTTGCTGGACTTGTTTTACCATTGTCGAGGATGTCTTGTAACCGGGATTCCGAGTCTGATCGGGTCTTCCCACTAGAAGGAATATCCTTCGTTGACCGTGAGAGCTTGTGATGGGCTAAGTTGGGACACCCCGCAGGGATTGAACTTTCGAAAGCTGTGCCCGCGGTTATGGGCAGATGAGAATTTGTTAATGTCCGGTTGTAGAAAACCTGAATTTGACCTTAATTAAAATACATCAACCGTGTGTGTAACCGTGATGGTCTCTTTCCGACGGAGTCCGGGAAGTGAACACGGTGTTGGAGTTATGTTTGACGTAGGTTGTTCTAGGATCACTTCTTGATCATAGTTTTATCGACCGTGCCTTGCCTTCTCTTCTCGCTCTCATTTGCGTATGTTAGCCACCATATATGCTAGTCGCTTGCTGCAGCTCCACCTCATACCTTTACCTTACCCATAAGCTTAAATAGTCTTGATCGCGAGGGTGTGAGATTGCTGAGTCCTTGTGACTCACAGATACTTCCAAAACCAGTTTGCAGGTGCCGATGTTACCGAGCAGATGACGCAACCAAGCTCAAGGAGGAGCTCGATGAAGATCTTGTCCTTTGTGTTGTTTCGTTTTAGTTGATCAGTAGTGGAGCCCAGTTGGGGTCGATCGGGGACCTTGTCGCATTTGGGGTTCTTCTTTTATTTTGGTTCCATAGTCGGACCTTGATTGTATCTGGATGATGTAATGCTTTATTCATGTAATTATGTGAAGTGGCGATTGTAAGCCAACTATGTACCTTTTTCCTTTATGTATTACATGGGTTATGTGAAGATTACCTCACTTGCGACATTGCTTTCAATGCGGTTATGCCTCTAAGTCGTGCTTCAACACGTGGGAGATATAGCCGCATCAAGGGCGTGACACTTGGACCCTACGTCAAGACACAAAAGAGGAGGCCGCGAGGTAGGGGGCGCGCCCTCCACCCTCGTGGGCCCCCTGTTGCTCCACCGACGTACTCCTTCCTTCTATATATACCTACGTACCCCCAAACGATCAGATACGGAGCCAAAAACCTAATTCCACCGCCACAACTTTCTGTATCCACGAGATCCCATCTTGGAGCCTGTTCCGGAGCTCCGCCGGAGGGGGCACCGATCACGGAGGGCTTCTACATCAACACCATAGCCCCTCCGATGAAGTGTGAGTAGTTTACCTCAGACCTACGGGTCCATAGTTATTAGCTAGATGGCTTCTTCTCTCTTTTTGGATATCAGTACAATGTTCTCCCCCTTTCTTGTGGAGAACTATTCGATGTAATCTTCTTTTTGCGGTGTGTTTGTTGAGACCGATGAATTGTGGGTTTATGATCAAGTCTATCTATGAACAATATTTGAATCTTCTCTGAATTCTTTTATGCATGATTGGTTATCTTTGCAAGTCTCTTCGAATTATCAGTTTGGTTTGGCCTACTAGATTGATTTTTCTTGCAATGAAAGAAGTGCTTAGCTTTGGGTTCAATCTTGCGGTGTCCTTTCCCAGTGACAGTAGGGGCAGCAAGGCACGTATTGTATTGTTGCCATCGAGGATAACAAGATGGGGTTTTCATCATATTGCATGAGTTTATCTCTATACATCATGTCATCTTGCTTAAGGCATTACTCTGTTTTTAACTTAACACTCTAGATGCATGCTGGATAGCGGTCGATGAGTGAAGTAATAGTAGTAGATGCAGGCAGGAGTCGGTCTACTTGTCTCGGTCGTGATGCCTATATACATGATCATACCTAGATATTCTCATAACTATGCTCAATTCTGTCAATTGTTCAATAGTAATTTGTTCACCCACCGTAGAATACCTATGCTCTCGAGAGAAGCCACTAGTGAAACCTATGGCACCCGGATCTATCTTTATCATATTAATCTCCTACTACTTAGTTATTTCTTTGCTTCTTTACTTTGGCTTTATTTTACATTGCATCTTTATTATAAAAATACCAAAAAATATATTTTATCATATCTATCAGATCTCACTCTCGTAAGTGGCCATGTTGGGATTGACAGCCCCTTATCGCGTTGGTTGCGAGGATTTATTTGTTTTGTGCAGGTACGAGGGACTCGCGCGTAGCCTCCTACTGGATTGATACCTTGGTTCTCAAAAACTGAGGGAAATACTTACGCTACTTTGCTGCATCATCCCTTCCTTTTCGGGAAAAACCAACGCAGTGTTCAAGAGGTAGCAGCTGCCAGGTGGGGACACGACAGACGACGAGGAGACGCGCGGCATGTCCGCGCCTACGCATTCCAGGCGCAATTTTGGGCCAGAAATGGGTCGGGGCGGACGCCGGGCGGACACGATTTGAGTTTTGATCGGCGCGTTGAATCGTCATTTTTGTCCGTGCCGACCCAAACCGACACGGTCACTTTCGCCTAATTAAAGTTGCTCTCAATGACCGGGCTGTCTGCCCCGGACGTTTGAGGCGGGTCCGGGCGTCCGGCCGTAGATGATTTGAGCAGGCTAGCTCCTTGCATTGGACAGACAGAAAGGCAGGGGTGGGAGGTTAGCGAGGCGACGTGTGACTCGTGGGCGATGGAGCCAACCATGGAAGGAACACAGCCAATGCGCAGGCCCCCATCCCGCTGCAGCGCGACGCACGATTCGCACGTGCCACTCTCTGCTGCGCCCTGTCCGCTCTGCTCCCCGCACCACCACCACCACCACTCCACAGTCCACACTCCACGCTGCCACTGCACGCCCACCACCCCCACCCCTCCCACGACCACGCCCCTGTGCCGGCCCGGCCGTGCTCACCGCTCCCCTCCCCTGCCCTCTCCTCGCCGCATCCCTCGGTGCCGCGCCGCCCACCCATCCTCGGGGTCGGGGCCATGGACGGCGACGCGTGGCCCGCGCGGTGGCCGCCTCCGCGCCCGTCCGCCGCGCCGGCGCCGGCGCCGACGACGCTGCCGAGCCAGGTACGCACGCATTCGGGCGGGCGGGGGTTTCCCGGGGCATGAGAACGCGCGTGACAGTGGTTTACGAGCGACATACGCTCTTCATTTGGGGTTGCTCTTCTTTGGGGACGATCTGCTCTGCTCCCCCCCTCACTGTTCCAGTTCCAAGGTAGAAGAAGAGGTCCTCACATCGCCTTGCCTCTCTTCTGCTGCAGCAGGCGGACCCGCGCCACCGCCTCCGCCCCTTCGCCGCCGCCCCGCAGCCGCCGGAACCCCTCACCGACGGCCGGCCCGCGGGAACGCCGGCCGGATTGGATTTGGGGCCGAGCCCCGCGCCGGTGCCCGACCGGTTTGCGCCCAACACCGCCGCGGCAGTGCCGGGCCAATCGCCGCCGGGGCCCGCGGCAGTGCCGGGCCAATCGCTGCCGAGCCCCGCGGCAGCTCCGGACCGGTTGCTGCCCAACCCTACCCCGTGGAGCCAGCCCGCGGGAACGCCGGGCGGATTGGGGCCGAGCCCCGCGCCAGTGCCCGACCGGTTCGCGCTCAACACCACCGCGGCAAGGCCGGGCCACGCGGCAGTTCCGGACCGATTCGCCTTGCACACCCCGGCAATGCCGGACCGGCTGTTGCCGACACCGACCCCGTGGAGTCAGCCCGCGAGATCCGGGCGGAGCAGCAACCCCCTGCTCGCTCAAGCTCCCGGGACTTACTACAGCTACCCCCATTTGAGCCGTGCGCCGGACCTCAAGTCCCCGCTCCACACCCCCAGCGCCAGCAATGCCAACAATGCTGCTGCGGGTGCCATCGATCTTGCTCGCGCTTATACTCCGCTCGGCGGCGCGCTGCCAAAGTACCCGAGGCACGGGCTGTCGGCCGGCAGCGGCCCTGAGCAGTCTTCCTTGGGGGCATTGTTCCTCAACAAGAGCTCCTCTAATGTGCAAGTTAATTTGCCGGGGGAAAGTTCGACTTCGACCATCGATGGTATGCTTCTGAACTCTCAGTTAGCAGTGAGACTGAATGCAGCAGTGACCTGATGGGCACACTTAATGGTTTGGTGTATGTAATGAGCCTCAGCGTTTGTCATGCAGGGATGCCACACGGCGCCGTGCAGTTCCAGGATTCGAGTGCGGCGCAAATGATGCAGAAGCTGGCATCCAAACCGGCCCCTCGCCATCAGCCCACGCCTCTCACGGATCGTATCCGCGTCTCCTGTCTGAACGTCGGTGGGTTCACCTTGCAACATGATCTGCAACCTAGTTTGACTACCGGTTTGTCGTGGGGGAGGTAGTCATTGAATGGCTAGATCATTGTTACAGTAAGCATTTTTTTTTACCCCTTGTATCTGGTATGGCCTTGACTGGAAACCTGGCCACTGAACTACGTACGATGAGCAGTGCTTGATCATAGCATCTCTGCTCGTAGCTTGTGCAGCAAGTGATCATGACATTACTGCATTGCGTCAAAAAGTTTAAAAGCTGTCTCTTGATGACTGAATAAAGGTTTCCAAATCATCTAGGATTAAATATGACTCTCAATTAGCAAATCTTTATTTATGTCCCCACATCGGCATTTGGTTAGTATTAATTTGGTGCAAATGAGAAAACTGGGATTGATTATTAGTTGGATTGTTAACTTTTTTCAATCTCTTGATCCTGCTGCCTAAAACTATTATGATCACTAAATGTATATTTTTCTTTCAGTAAAGTTCTTCTATTGGCATTTGAACAGGTGGAGAGCTCTTCGTGGGTGATGCTGGGCTTTTTGGAGTTCTTTGCTCATGTCATCAGCTGAGGATGTCTGTAGCTAAGTTTTGTGAGGTACTACAGGACTGTTGCCCTAACTTGTTGTATTTTATTATGCACATACTCGACTTCACAGAAATATTCCTGTCGATAAAAGTTTTAACTTGCATACATTTGTTGATGTAGCATGCAGGAGGGCCTGCAGAAAAAGCTGGTGAAATTGTCCTCATGGAGAATGGCATGAGTATTGCACATTGGTTCAAATACTGCGTAGGGGTAAGTTTTAGATGATTACATCTAATTGTGCCTCAATCTATTATATTTTACTTGGTAACTAATTCCATTTCGGACACCATGAATTAGCTGTATAACTTCTGACTTACGATGTATCACATGTGGTGTGATTCTATGTCTGACTGTGAGAGGAATTAAATCGAACATGCACTTGGCATGATGATACTTTGATGTGAATTGCAAAATGGTTAGTCAGAGATGATGCATTCTAGCAGCAAGAAATAAGTGTTACTTTTATATATTCCTCACATTTGCAGTCCAACATGTCCTGATAGTTATGCGAAGCCTTTACTTCAAATGTGTGTTAACTGTTTTCCACTTCTCTTTTCATGTAGGTTGGATCATATGTTACTGACAGTAATTGTGACCGGCCAGAATGGGCGTGTATAGATCCTTCTCCAGAAGGATACAGGCTGAAAAGTCTCCTTGTGAGAAACACTAGTATGGAAAAAGTGGGGTTATTCAATGGATATGGAAAAGGTACAGGACCTATAAACGGAACAGTTTATTCAAATGATCTACGAAAAAGCACAGGACCTATAAGTGGAACAGTTTATTCCAATGATCTGCACAATGAGGGTAGAGGGCACACTACCATTGAAAAGCTAGGGAATAAGAGAGATGAAACATATTACAGGAGTGCTGATGTACACACATCCTTTGCCAGGAACTTTGCTTTACTGCAGAATTCTGAAACAAATCTAGGGCTTGCTAAAAACCATACTTTTAATGCAGTGCACCTAAACCAAATTAGCAGGCCAAGTGGAAGCCCATATATTACAGCAAGCACGAGTGCACATCACAATGGGAATCATTCGTCACATAATTATGCAGATCTTTTGGAGAATAACTTTGGTGCCTCGTTTCGTAATCCAGCTCCAAGATCTCCAGTAGTTTTTAGCAATGATACTAGGGCAGGCAGATATAATTTTCCCAACAAAATACTCCAAGATAGTTTGAGCAGTGCTTCGAACACCGAATTGAAGCTTGGGCAATCCTCTTATCATCAATCTCTGACTGCCCTATTTCCATCGGCCCAGTCAACATTAATTGATTTTCAGAGACCTCAGTCACATCTGCCATCAGTAACTCAAAGTGAGTTTGTTATTATGCTCTTCTTTCATTATTTTTGCTGTCAATTGCCATTCAAGTTACAAAGTACCTGCAATAACTACTGATCAGGCATCTGCAATTTTGTGTATACTTAGCTATGCCAAGACTTCGTTTTAGTGGTACTGAAGTGCGTAAATGGTAGAAGCAATAATAAAATTAGTTGATGAACGACAAAAGTAATTTGCTATGATTTAGAACACCACAGCAGAAACATCAAGTTTGATCCTTGTATGTGCACTGCCTGTGAGAGCATCCCCCTTACCCCACCTGTATATCTAAATAATATCATTACTCTTTGGTGCAGATCATTGTCCAAGGCAAACAGTCAAGGTCAGCAAAAATATGGGGGAACATAATGAACCACCAGTTGGTAGAGGAACTAGCGAACAATCTAATGGAGTTGCTAATGCTATCAACCGTTCTGAAGGTGGCAAGGTTACAGATGCAGCAGCCAAGAATTCGTTTATCTCAATATTTCTTTCGCATCTTGAGAGGAATAGTGAAGCCATCGATGATATTCTCAAAAGTAGCGAGCATAGCCTTCCTAAGGGTCTGGATGGTGCATATAGTTCCTATCATTCAAAAATTGCAAGTAGTCAAGTTGAGCCAAGGGCTAATGATAATCGTTCTAAGTTGGCCTCTACCAGCATTCATACTGAAAGGATATCAGATGACAGGGCTCTTTCAGTGGCACTCAGTGGATCTTCAAAAGTTGTACCACTTGCAAATAGTCAGAACTCTTTAATCCATAGTGACTGCCGGTCGCATTTGCTGCCTAGGCAACCTAATGCTGGAAGCTCCAAAGTTTGTGATGGTGCATATAGTTCCTATCATTCAAAAAGTGCAAATAGACAAGTTGAGCCAAGGGCCAGTGATAATCATTCTAATTTGGTCTCTACCAGTATTCATACGAAAAGGATATCAGATGGCATTGCTCTTTCAGTGGCACCCAGCGGATATGCTTCAAAAGTTGTACCTCTTGCAAATAGTCATGAGCCCTTAATCCATAGTGACTGCCAGTCGCATTTGCTGCATAGCCAACCTAATGCTGGAAGCTCCAAAATTTGTGCAGGAGTTCCATGTCCTGCAAATTGCAGGACCGGCAATCATGCAAGCGATATATCCCATCAGGCTCCCTGTATATGTGATAAAACGGTGAGTTGATCTTGCACTTGCACACATTGACATATCATAAGTAAGAGATAACTGCCAGCACCACAATCAAGCACCAGCATGATTGTTTTATGTTTCAATTTTTTTGATGCTCCAACCATTTTATGCAGGCCAATGGACACAATACTTTTGAGTGTGTAGACGACTCATGCACACACAGAAGTTCGAGAGTTGCCAAAATCATCTGCCATTGTCGAAATTCCTGCTCTTCATCTAGGGAGTTTCTACCTAGTTTTGGCCAACATGATCAATCAATGTTAGAAAAATCAATACATCGATGCTGTTACAGAGTTCAGGAAGATGTTTCTAGACTTGGTTCTAGAGCTGGTCACTTGTGCCGAACTCAATTCTCGAATGACGGTGCTCCAATCCATAAACTAGGTGGGTTCTGTGTTAGACAACTATCTTATTGATTTTTTCTTCTCTTGAATGATGGCTTGTCTTACTCCAGTGGCATACTTTCTTATTTTTTCAGGGTTGCATGAGCTTTGCACCTGCTCCACTTTCATACCAAGGCCATCGCTGTGTTCTGGAGATTATATCTTGCAGCCTTCTTGCCATGTGTGCTCTCCTGATGGGTTTCATTACAGAAGGTAACTTAATATTTCTATGCTTTTTGACGAGTTCTGGTTGTCGGCATTGCATTATGAACAATTTCTTTCTTCACTACATGTTATTGAAAAATATTTCAGCTCCATCGTTGTTGTAACACTCTATTTCATGCTCATGGTACCGGATATTTTTCTCTGAGCAAACTTGAAACTTGGATTAGGTATTAGCCTGATTAATCGCTTCATTGGTGGCATGCCCTTTCTCTGTCATGTGCCATATACTTATTTCATAACTATACAAAATGTGCTCTTGCAGCTACTACCTCTGTCCTGGTTTATTGGTCCCCATTGTATTTCGTGCTAAATTTTGACCATGGTTGAACTAACAAAATGTTCATGCATGTCACCAAAAATTATATCATTGAAAACTATGTTCAAATATGAATCCAACGATATAATTTTTGTTAACATGCATTAACATTTTGTTAGTTAAATCTTTGGTCAAAATTTGACACAAACTACAAAGGGGACCTATAAATCAGGACGGAGGTAGAATTTCCATGCTTGCTTTGACATTCTTTTTTTTTATTACAGTTCCATGGGACATGCAACCAACAGCTTGACCCAATGCCCTCTGCTTGATGCACCTAATAAGAAAGAACCAGGTCCATGTCGGGATGGCAGATGCTGCTGCTCTGTAGTCTCAAAATGTTTGACAGGTTGTGGCTTTTCAAAGCACTGCAATGACAGAATTGACCAAAGTGGTAGTAGTTTACAAAAGTGCAAGCATGATGTGCAACTGCCTACCAAATGCGTGGGAGAGAGTGAAAAGTTAAGATGCCAGTGCTCAAGCAGTGCACAAACACCTTTGTTGAAAGCTGTCTCTAATAAAATGACAAACCAGCTTTTCGCTCCTATATCAGAGAGACTGAAGAATGTATCAGAAGAATCAGTGGCCAATGCCAGCTCGTCTTATATAGCTGTAACGGAGAAAGATGGCTCCTGTAGAGGTTCTGGTGTATGTAAAGAGCGACTAAAGTCTGGTTTTTCTTCTGGATCCTCCAGTGCTGTGGTGACAAAGTTTCCAGCATCACCTGAATTTAACAATACATCCTCGTGTGCGGATAAATATGGTGTTGAACACAAAAAGCTCATGTTTGACGAAGGATCAAGAACTGAGAAATGTTTGTCGTCAAGCTATGATGTGCCTATCAGTACAGGATGTGAAAAGTCCCTAAATAGTTCCTCTACATTTCACTTGGACACATCTAAAGTGAAGAGAAAATATTATCAGATTTCTGACGGAATTACACTCAAAGATAAGGGCAAGCAACAACGTTCTGAAACACGAAGGAAATCAAGAAGATTGAAGTGCTCTGAGGAATATTTAGTATCAGATGATTGTACTAGGAAAATTACCTTGCAGTCATCCGAAAATGGAGACCCTCCTCGACCACAGAATGAGGCTAGTTCATATTCTTGCAGTGTGTCAAAAATTAAACGGAAGCATACTACCATGCAACGAAATAAGCCAGTGAAACGCTCTCACACCCATCAAGAGATTTTGAAAGGTGGTGAGCAGTCAGATGGTGAGGGCATTATGGTTGGAGAATTAAATTCCTCTGATGAGAAGAAGCAAGTAGAGGATATGAGCACTCTGGTTAGAACAAAACATCAACAGGAAGGGAGCCGAATGTCTGCTCGAAAACCGCCTAAATATGTTTCTATCAACTGCATTTTAAATGAACCTAAGAGTGAAAATGTTTGTAGTGAGGTTCCCCTTCTTGATTCTAGCTTAATTGCTACAGGGATAACAGATGATAATAGAAAAATTCCTAAAATTGCTCCACTTAGTCTGGTTCTTAAAAAGGCGAAGAGATGCAATGCTGTCAAAACCCCCTGCAACACAGAAAACATCCACTCTTGTGAGGAAAAGAGTGCAGTTCGTCCTGTAGGTAAATATTCGTTTGGTAATCAAAATTACAGTTCAAAAGCTGAAGATGGAATTCAGAGTTCCAAAAAGAGTAGATATTCACCTAATGCCTTGAGGTTGAGACCAAACATTGAGTGTGACTGCAAAAGACCCTGCATCGGTATATTTCTGGAAATATCCCAATTAGTAGTAAGGTAGTGATTTCTTCATAAAATCGGAAATATGAAAACACCTTTCATTTCAGATCTTGGGGAAGGTGAGCCTATTGGCCCAACAGATGTGGAGACAAGCCAACTTTCAGTGCAAACATCAAGAAAGGGTAAAACTTCGTTATAATATTGATGGCATTTGCTTTTTTTAGTACATACTGGAAAATGTGATGATATAATGCAAGATATTAATTACTATAAACATGAGCAACGTCTCAGTTTCTTAAGTTCCACATGGGATGCTAAATGAATCTTGTTTTACTAACATATTGGACCAACTATTTGCAGGATTTAGGAATCGAAGATCAAGTGTATCTGTTGATAGGATTAAGAAGTGTGAAGAATCTGCAAATAGATCAGCACGTGGTCCTTGTGGCGATAAACAAAATGTGGTTCAAGCCTGCGAAGTGAATGTTGGAAGGTTGTAGTTCCACTAGATGTGGTTTTTAGATTTTCACAAAAGATGGCTGATACCATATGTTATTAATGTGTCAAGGTATGCTGCTTTACTGGCTGATCTAACAAAGTTCTGCACAGGTACAAAGAAAGGCTTGGCTTAGCTGACTCATGTTGTGTTTGTCGAATTCCATACCTGGAGCCTTGCAATCAGTTGATGGAGTGCAGCAAGTGCTTTGTCAAAGTCAGTCATTCTATTTCTTACCTGTACCTAGTACTACTGCATATTTACATAGGTGCTATGCATCTTATGTAGGCGCACCAAGCTTGCTATGGTGTTCTAAAAGTTCCAAGAGGCCAATGGTTCTGTAGACCCTGCAAGACCAAGGCCAATGCCCAGGACACTGTAAGCGAATTCATTCTTAAATTTTTTTAGCTGTCTATTTAGTATATCCATGCCTTATGTTATCTGTACAAGCATCGTTGTGGTAGTTTACATTCCTAAGTGTTGTGAATTCTCGTATATGCAAATTACAGGTGGGGCTTTGCTAGTTCATCTTCTCATCACTAATTAAGCACTTTAGGTTATTTATTGATTACTACCTAATGATGTTAAATCATCGCTTGTTAGAAGTGGTCTTATCTAATCTGATCGTCCTTATGCAATGTAACCATGAACAGCTGATTTAGATTGTCAAGGATGATGTACATATTTTGGGAGGTTAGGGTGGCCTTTCTTGCACTAAAAGGATCATACAATATGGAGCATCTAGACAGTAGAAATCTGAGGTCTATTAGTAAGCCCCATTTTGTTTGCACATGCCTTCTGAGTTCGATTGCATCAGAAAGAGGAACTCTATTATGCATGGATGCCATACCTAAGGATATTTGTCATTCCGCCACTAAAGGCATCTACATTACATCAGTTATCCACTTGTGGTTCTGCTAAGGGGTAAGCAAGCCTTACTGGTCTAATATCTGGAACTGACTACATTAACATAAACCATCAGATGATAATCCTTGCAATTATGTGCTAGTAGTATGTTACTGGAAACGACATGTAGCTGCTGTACCTCCTATAGAACTATCTGTTCATGGTGGTGTTTAATGACCTTAATTTCCTCCATGTTAAATCTGTTGAGTATTGTTGTGATTATTTCTGTGGCATAAGAAGTGCTGCTTACTGGTCTCCATTGTGTTTTTTTTCTTTCAGGTTTGCGTTTTATGTGGCTATGGAGGTGGAGCCATGACAAGGGCATTGAACGCTCAAAAAATCCTGACAAGTTTGCGAAAAGGTCTGAGAGTTACATCACGAGCAGATAAACATGTCAAACACGATCCATCTTATGCGTCAAGATCAACGAGTTTGGAAAACGTATCTAGAGTAGATAAACAGAGGTCAGTAGACAATGCACATGAGGAGAACACCGTCAGCAGCTCATGGACTGCGAACCACAATTCAAGTCTACTCGTTCCACAAACGTCGCGGTGGGTCCATGTGGTCTGTGGTCTGTGGACACCCGGTACAAAATGCCCAAATCCCACCACAATGAGCGCCTTCGATCTATCTGGTGCTTTGCCTGCCAAAAGTGATTATGTGAGTTCTCTGCTTTAAGTTATCAGACACACAATAGTACCTCTCATGACAAATTTTGTAGCCTCCGATGTACTTTTTTCTTGCCCTGATCGTTTGCATTTTCCTTTGTCATCAGGCATGTTCGATGTGTGACAGAGCTGGGGGTTCATTCATGATGTGCCGAGATGTGAATTGCTCGGTGACCTTCCATGCTTGGTGTGCCCACCAGAGGGTAAGCTTTTTTTGTTAAGGGCAGCCACACCACATGTTCTCAACAGATCGACTTGTTGCATCCATGCTCATCTAACCTTCATGCATATTCTTATCATGTTTCTTTTTCTTTATCGAAAAAAATCAAATCTTTTATTGAGGGAAAAAAACTAACTTTTTAAATATGGATGAAAAAGAGAACTAATTTCTTGGGCGTCAAAATCCAGAGAAACACAGTCGTATAATATAGACTGAGGAGTACTGCTTCATTTTTGCATGGTTGCGTATGTTAATGTTGCTACCCGGAAATAGGTATCCAGATCATGACTGTCATACTTGATTATAGCTTGAAGGTTGAATGTTTGGCAGGTCATCTAGAAAAGATTTTGAGATATCCTTTCAGCTGTATTTTAATCGAAGCCACAAAGTTTCAGTTTTTATTTATTTTATTTGCTATGTTTTCGATCATGGGTGCAATGTCCCTGGGAGTAGAAATACCACTCTCTGGAAAAGTAGTGGCTACACCCAAGTTCATTGCACCCATGATGAACAGTAAAATCAAAACAAATAGCAAAAAAAAAATCTGAAACTTCGTGGCATTGATTATGAACAAATGTTTTAGGTGCTTGCAAACTTTGGTGGCCAAATAACATCAAATGATCTCCATACAAACGAAATACAAATCCTGCTCAAACAGTGCACATATGTTTGAGCACATTTTTTTACAGAGCTCCTCGGATGTCATTTGTCCACCAAATTTTGCAAGCACCTAAAACATTTGGTCATAATTGAAGCCACAAAGTTTCAGATTTTTTTTATTTGCTATGTTTTTGATCGTGGGTGCAATGTCCCTGGGAGTCCACTCTCTCAAAGGAAAAAGCTAACTATAATCCCATAGTTTTTTGTGGCTTAAGGAACGCTTGAGAAGCAATGAATGTTGATTGCACTCTGGCTTCATAGTTTTTTGTGGCACTAGACTGAGGAAACGTTAATGTTAAATGTTGCTTCAGTGGATGTGTTATTTTCTTTGTTATTCCTAGCAATGGCCTGATGGATTAGTTATGTCAAATTATGCACCAGTGAAGATGTTCTGGATATAGGCTTCTGTGAATTCTTCTTCGCTTAGTAAATTGGAATGCACAATACCCACTTCTCATCATGTTATGCATACACTGAATGTCTATAATATGTTTTTTTAGGGAACTATAATATGTGAACTTGTCAAGCTTATTTGTAAACTTACTGTACTAGTGATAGTTTTCCAGTCTAAGAAGGGATGTTTTGCACTAGATAATTTTCCATGCAGCGTTTCTTAAATAAAATGATATGAGTCAGGTTCTGTGTCATTTTCTTTTCTTTCTCATGTACCTCTGTTTCATTTTTATGTTCGCGAAAATTGCAGTTGGCTCCTTTTTTTGTGCGGGCACATGTGATGCTGATTGCACAAAAGATAAACCTAATGCATGGAGATGTAGTGATTTGATAGACAAGTCAATAGACAGATGACATTATGATGATCACATTTTTACCATTGCCTTGGTGGATTGTACTTTTTAAAGTTGATTGTTGCTTGTGGTATCTCAACAGGGTCTGTTGCAAAGTGATCCAGAAGGCGAGCATAATGAATATATTGGTTTTTATGGGAGATGCCTGAATCATGCTACTAACCGTGTTAATCCTGAGAAATGCTTGAGAAGCAATGAATGGACATGTGCACGCACAGAGGTAATTTGGTTGAACTTTATTGCCTGAAAATCAGAATCCATATAACTAATTTTACTCCTGTGGAACAGGGTTTTAAAGGACGAAAGGGTGAAGGCTGTTCTGGTTCTAATCACAAGAAACCTCAAGTGAAGAGTAGTGAGTGCAGTGTTTCCCAAGAACAGATAAATGCTTGGCTACGGATAAACGGATCAAAGCCTTGCATAAGAAGACAGGTAGCTCCTTCAAGTAATCTTGTACTGCATTGTAGCTGATTATCTTCAATACTGCATATTGTCGCGTATGCTATGGAGAGACGTCAAAGTTTGCTGCATATTACAGTGTCAGCTGGTATGACAAATCAGTTTACTGATTTACGTATGTCTTTGTCTCCATTTATAATCAGTCCAAAGGATGGAAGCATTTGGTTGTGTATAAATCTGGCATACATGGACTTGGCCTCTACACATCAGAGTTTATACCGCGTGGCTCCATGGTAATTCTGTCACTATTATCTTTTGTTTTCCCTTTCGATGTGAAATATTCAGATTTAACAGTTTAGCAAATAAAGGCATTTCATAGATCTGCCTCTAAATATCTCAGGTTATAGAGTATGTTGGTGAAATTGTTGGGCAGCGCGTTGCCGACAAAAGAGAGATCGAGTACCACTCTGGGAAACGGCAACAGTACAAGAGCGTCTGTTATTTCTTCAAGATTGACAAGGAGCATATTATCGACGCCACCCGCAAGGGTGGGATTGCAAGATTCATCAACCACTCATGCATGGTAGTAAGCTTTGCCTGTCCATGTATCCTGATCCAGTTACAGCGAGTATTCCTGACACATGCTTCTTTTGATGTTTTGTCGGACCAGCCAAACTGCGTCGCAAAAATAATCTCTGTCAAGAACGAGAAGAAGGTACACACCTTTGTCACATGTACTCCCTCTGTCCCAAAATGTTAGATCATTTTTCATACTATCATAGTATAAAAAATGATCTTATATTTCGGGACCGGGGGGGGGGGGGGGGGTTATTTAATTTCCTTACAAAGGCAACCCTTTTCCAATGTTGATCTTAGACCAAAGCTCCTGCTCATTCTAGGATGGATTATTACACATTCTTGTGGGCACCAACTATTATGAGCTGAAATGACCATTTTGACCATACAGGTAGTGTTCTTCTCGGAGCGCCACATAGATCCAGGGGAGGAAATCACATATGATTATCACTTCAACCAAGAGGATGAAGGCGAAAGAATCCCTTGCTTCTGTAGATCATTTAGCTGCAGGCGGTATCTCAACTAGTTAGTTGGCTGACGTGCGTCTGTGCCGTCTATTTAGTTTAGTGCATATAAAGGACTCGGGCTTGTAATTTGAACATGCGATTCATTATTTAGGGAGCTTTTATTCCACGAGAACATGTAATTCTGTGCCGTCTATTTCAGTGTATGTAAAAGACTTGGGACTTGTATTCTGAACATGTGATTCATGATTTAGGGAACCTCTGCTCCACGAGAATTGTACTAGAAAATATTACTCCCTCTGTTTCTAAATATAAGAAGTTTTGGCAGCTCGATTTAAACTGCCAAAACGTCTTACAATTAGAAACAGAGGTAGTATTAGTTAAACTGTTTCCATAGTTTTGGGCACAATTGTTGCATTCTAGTGATCCTGAAACTGTTTTGAGCGCCAAATGATTGACCATCAATTATGCTTTTAACCAAATACAATTTGTTACATCTTGAAAGCAAATATAAGAATCTAGAGCCGAAGCTACAGCTAATGCAGGTGTATTATATGTAACTAATGCAGGGTGTATGCAGGCTGTTAGTTTCAAAATTGTTCTTGTATTATGGGACGGGGGGAGTAGTTCAGAAGGCCGAGTTACATGCACCCTGCATTAGTTGCAGCTTTGGCTCTAGAACGGGTTGCTGTCATCTGTCAAAACTCTCTTGAACTTTTTCTTCCTTGCGTCTGGCTGAGGCTGGGAGAAGGCGCTGATATGATGTTCAGTCTGAAATGCGCAAGTCTTGTTTGGTTATCTTTTATATACTCTGGGAGGAAGGATGTCTTGAGGTTAGACCTATCCGCTATAAGCTTTGCTGAGACAGCCTCGATGCGTTGACCCATGCAAAGCCAAGAACACTATTTTTTTGTTAGCAGAACACTCTTTTCTTAACTCGTGATCTTGAAACAAGAGGTAAAAACCACCTTCCAAGAAGAGTTTTTGAGACTAATGAGAAGCCGAGCTCCTTCTCCGCCTTCGCTGCCAGAACCTCCACACCTTGTGTCCCACTTGGATGAATGAACTAGGCATATTTGAGGAATTCACATTGGCTTGGTGGAATACCCTACGTTTGGACGTCCAAGCGACATTCCGAAGGTTTACGCTCACGCCCTCGATTTTAACCAAAATTGCTTCCCAATGACTCACTAGTAATTTATAATTTATAGTTTTTTCTTGGAAAATGTACGACTTTAGTTCATTTAGTCTTTTTCTGAGAAGTTCATTTAGCTGTTTATTTTTGAGGGGCAAGAAGTTCATTTATCAAAAAAAAAAAAGATGACTCATGGACAGGAAAAACAAATAGACCATACTGCATTTTTTTGAGGGGTTATAGACCATATTGCATGGGCTAGGCAAAAATGCTGCTGGGTACGGCTAGCTTGGGCCTCAAACCCAAACATACATACCCTCGCCACTTGGGCCTTGGCTCTCTTCCCTCGCTAGCAGTACATCTTTTTCTCCAAGTCAGGAGGAGGTCCGTGCGGTGCGGGAGAGCGGCACGGCGGCGGAGAAACCTCGGCGACCCGAAATCCTAACCATTTCCCTCCCGTCATCGCAGGTTGGCTCCAGTTCGGCGTGGTGAATCTGCAGCGGCGGTCAGATCAAGGAAAGGTAACGGAAATACCATCCATGTGTTGTGATTTTCTGCGACCAGATCCGCCCCTGCTCCGGGCGCACGCACACAACCTGTTCGACGCATTGCTCGTTTCAGCATGAAGTCGTTTCACCACACGCTGCTCTTTTAGTCTGATGACTTGTTTGTTCCTTAGACGATGCCGTGATCGCCAACAAATTCAGTGCATCTTTGCGTAGCATATAGTAACCTACTCTGTTTCTTTGAAGCAAAATTTCACGCTTCATAGTTATTCAAGGAACTCGGTTTCTCCCAGATTAGGTGGTGCCACAATGTTTCCTCTCTTTCAAAGAAAATTCCGCAGTTCACGGTTGTTGGAGGAACTCTGTTGCTCCTGCGCTACACTAGCTAGTAAAACATCATCCATATGCTCTGCTCTGCTCTTTTCCCCAGATGTTCGGTTCAGATGATTCATTTCTCTCGCATTGCCTGTTTATTGTATTGCTCCTGTGGGCATTTGTTATGGACTTAGAGTACTGATTGTCAGTAGCCAGCCTTTGCTATTGCATAGAAACTCACACTTGTAAGTGATATGGCAGGATGGGTCGGAAAGCTGGGTTGTACATAAACCCAAAGAAGTTTGGCGGCATCGTTAAGCCTTGCATGATGGAGATGACGGCCTTCCTCAACTGCCTCGCCTTGAACAAGCAGATCGATGAAAAGTGCACGAGGCAGAAGGAGCTCTTGATCACCTGTACCCAGGCTCAGGTTATGATTCACTCTTCTAGTTCTCTGAATGTTCTTGCTTTCACTTCAAAGCATTAAGCCATCCATTCTAACGTTTTTCCTAATGTTACTTGTGGCTTGATTGCAGAAGGGGAGGCCGAAGAACGCGGCCAAGACCATCAATTACCATCTTCAGAGGCTCGGGCGCGACAAGTTCCACTAGTTTCGGTGGAACCGAGACCATCGTTATCCTTTCTATCTCTTATGTCCGGACAGCAATAATCTTCCAAGTAGCTTTGCTGAATGAGCAGTAGACTTTAGACAATGGTTTAGTTTGAATCAATTTTGGATGTCAGACTTGTAAGGCATCAGCATAATATGGATACCGATTTCTCCTCCTGATATGATACGCACTTTGCTGCTGCTTCCTTTTTTGTTTTGTTTTTGAGACAAGAATGTGCACGAAACGGATTGATTGATTACATAACTTGGCTGGAGTATCAGGATCTCTACTAGCAAGGTACTATTGATTCGCCCAATTGCAATGATGGTGTTTGCAAGTCAGAAGAGCCGCTGATCTACAGTACTTTCCGCTGAAACTATTATTAGTTCGTGCTCAACACCGGAATGCCTGAATTCTCATCAATACAAACTTCAACCAGATACAGCTTGTCACATCTTAATACACAACACAAATTAGCCCAGGTCCAATATAACAATTGAACCATCGCAAGTACTACAACACATATTAGCAAGAAGATACAAGACACGCTGCTTTTCTCACGCAACAGGCTGATCAGTTGTAGCTTTGGCTCCAGAATGGGTTGCTGTTCTTCTTCTCATCATAGAAAGGGTTGGTGAAATGTTCACTGTCAAGGCTCTCTTGAACTTTCTTCCCCTTGGCATCTGACAGGGGCTAGGAGAAGGCCCTGGGGTTGAAGTCGTCCTCCTCGAAAGCAGCTCCCCAGCCTTCGCCGCCACCAGCGATGTCCTCCTCCCTCCGCTTCTTCATCTCCTCGACGCGCCCCTTGAACTCCTCCTGCGCGGTGTTGATCATGCCATCCCTGTGCTGGTGACACCATGCGCTGCAAAAACCAGTACCGTCATGTAAGAATCACAGAAAACGCGGTGTTCAGTCTAAATGAGGAATGCTTGTTTGATTGTTTTGAGGTCAGACTTGTCCAGTGGGAGCTTTGTTGAGATGGCCTCAATCTGCTGATCCCTTCGAAGACAAAGAACACTCCCTTTTTAGCAGCTCAAACGAGAGATACAATTACCTAGCAAGAACAAGAAAAGTTTTCGAGGTTTACGAGAAGTTGAGGTTCCGATTTGTCGATGATATAGCTCGGCCTGAATCCTTGAGAGCTCCTTCTTTGTTTCCTCCACCAAAACCTTCAGCAGAAAGCTCAAATGCAGAGGCTCAAACTTCAATTCAGTTCTGTAGTCAATTTCATCCATTCTAATGATCTTCAGGGTGATAGTGATCGACACAGAATGATTAACTAAATATTTGCCCATCAATACAAATTTTAACCGAATACAGTTTTTCATCCATTCTAATGATCTTCAGGGTGATAGTGATCGACACAGAATGATTAACTAAATATTTGCCCATCAATACAAATTTTAACCGAATACAGTTTTTCATCCATTCTAATGATCTTCAGGGTGATAGTGATCGACACAGAATGATTAACTAAATATTTGCCCATCAATACAAATTTTAACCGAATACAGTTTTTCATCCATTCTAATGATCTTCAGGGTGATAGTGATCGACACAGAATGATTAACTAAATATTTGCCCATCAATACAAATTTTAACCGAATACAGTTTTTCATCCATTCTAATGATCTTCAGGGTGATAGTGATCGACACAGAATGATTAACTAAATATTTGCCCATCAATACAAATTTTAACCGAATACAGTTTTTCATCCATTCTAATGATCTTCAGGGTGATAGTGATCGACACAGAATGATTAACTAAATATTTGCCCATCAATACAAATTTTAACCGAATACAGTTTTTCATCCATTCTAATGATCTTCAGGGTGATAGTGATCGACACAGAATGATTAACTAAATATTTGCCCATCAATACAAATTTTAACCGAATACAGTTTTTCATCCATTCTAATGATCTTCAGGGTGATAGTGATCGACACAGAATGATTAACTAAATATTTGCCCATCAATACAAATTTTAACCGAATACAGTTTTTCATCCATTCTAATGATCTTCAGGGTGATAGTGATCGACACAGAATGATTAACTAAATATTTGCCCATCAATACAAATTTTAACCGAATACAGTTTTTCACATCTTAAAACACAACACGAAACAGCCCAGGTCCAATATAACAATTGAACCATCGTAAGTACAACACATATTAGCAAGAGGATACAAAGACAGTGCTTTCTCACACGAAAGACCCAGCTACATACACTCTGCATCAGTTGTAGCTTTGGCTCCAGAATGGGTTGCTGTTCTTCTTCTCATCATAGAAAGGGTTGGTGAAATGCTCACTGTCAAGGCTCTCTTGGACTTTCTTCCCCTTGGCATCTGAGAAGGCCCTGGGGTTGAAGTTGTCCTCATCAAAAGCAGCCGCCCAGCCCTCGTCACCGCCGGCGATGTCCTCCTCCCCCCTCTGCTTCTCCATCTCCTCGACGTGCCCCTTGAACTCCTTTTGCGCGGCGTTGATCACGCCTTCCCCGTTCTGGTCACACCATGCCCTGCAAAAACCAGTAATGCCAATAAGAATCGCGAAAAAATGTTCAATCTGAATGGGGAATGGTTGCTTGATTGTTGAGGAATGATGAGGAATGCTTGTTTGAGTGTTTTTATGTACTTTGGGAAGAATGTCTTGAGGTCAGACTTGTCTAGTGGGAGCTTTGTTGAGATGGCCTCAATCTGTTGATCCCTGCGCAAAGCCAAGAACACTCGTTTTAGCACATCAAACCAGTGTTGCAATTAGAACAAGAAGAGTTTTCGAGATTTACGAGAAGTTGAGGTTCCGATTCGTCGATGATAGCTCGGCCTGAATCCTTGAGAGCTCCTTCTTTGTCTCCTCCACCAAAACCTTCAGTACAAGGTTCAAATACAGAGGCTCAAAATTCAATTTTGTACTGGCAATCACAAATGATGTTGATTTGCTCAATGGCAATGCTGTTGTCTGCATATTGCTATACACAAATTCAGAATGGCCAAGGATTTGCAGTACCTTATCATTCGCCAAATCGGAAGCAGAGACATCGCCGGCGGCAGCAGCTGCAGCAGCATGAAGCTTCTTCTTGGCCCTCTTGGCATCCGGGGCGGGGCTCGCCTCAAGGCGGCACTCACTGTATGAAGATCGCGGCGGGGCGGAGTCGCCGCCGGCAGGGGCATCCTCATTGCCACCGGCGCCTGACTTCTTCCACTTCTTGAGCCCATTGAACCCCCAAGAGCTCTTCTTCTTGCCTTTCTCATCGGCGGATCCCTCCACCGCCGCCGCAGGCTCCTTGTTCTCGCCGCAGCCGCTGCCGTGGAACATGGCCGTCAGGTGCCTCCTCTTCCCCTTGTCGGCCTTCCCGGCGGGCGTCGCCTCTGACGGCGGGATCTCGGCCATGAGGACTGAAGCGTGGTTGTTCTGGTCCACCTGGGCCAGCGGCGGCCGCTCCTGCTCCTTCTTGCCTCGGCTCTTCCATGGCGAGATGAAGGCCTTGTGCTTGGGCTTCTCGGCGGAGGGCGGCGGCGGTGGGTCCTGGAGGTCGATCTCCGACCATTCTTCCGCGGAGGACCTGGTCGCCGGCACGCCGCCGGCATCGTCCGCGTCGGGGCAGTCGACGACGACGCCGAGCGCGGCGAGGCGCTGCACGAGGGACCTCTTGGCGGCGTTGTACTCGGCCGGCGAGACGCACTTGGCGCGGAGCAGCTCCTGCGCTCCCAAGAACGAACGGAGCAAAGATCAGTACAAATTTCTTAGCCAAGAATCGCGGCTCGATAATGGGAGCGGGGAAGCGAAGGATGACGGGGAGGGGGAGAGGCGGTGGGCACCTGGAGGAAGAGGAGCTTGTCGCGGAGGATGGGCGGGTGGTCGGCGGGGCCCTGCGGCGGCGCGGAGAGGGCGGCGAGGAGGGATGCGCGGAAGGCGTGGACGTCGGCGGCGGGGACGATGCCCTCGCGGTGGAGCGCGGAGAGGTGTAGGATGCGGTGGAAGGAGTCCTGCTGCCACTTGAGCGCGTCGGCGTGGCGGCGCGCGGCGGCCTGGTCGGCGGTGAGGCGCTTGCCGGGGCGGCTGAAGATGGACTTGCAGACGGACGCGATGGTCTCCTGCAGGCCCGAGTAGTACGTGGGCGTGTACGTGTACCCCATCGCCGCGGCGCAGAGCGAAGGAGCTCGCTCGGTTGGTTGCTTGCCGCGCCGGCGAGCTGTGGTGTGGCGTCGGGGGCGTGAGCAGGGGAGCGTGCTCGCGAGGGAGAGAGATCGGAGGTGAAGAGGGAGGCGGAGGATGTGGTGAGGGAGGGAGGGGGGACGGGGGATTTTGTTTGGGCGTTGGCCGCATCCCCAACGGTTGGGGGGGACGGAGGAACTAGCCGTTGAGACGGATCGGCTGAATCTGGCTGCCTGTGGTGCCCACACACACCAAGAGAAATGCTTTGAAATGCCGATTGACACTGATGTCATACTCTACTTGCCAAGTTTCTTGTGTTTACTAACTGGGATGTTAAGTGTTTTTTGTCAATCCGATGATATATGCCACTACGCGTTTTGTGTATGTAAAAAGCGGATTTGCTATTTCTCATGTGCTTGAAATTCTTTTTCGCGTCAGTCACTTTTCTCCTCCTTCCTTCCCTGTTGGCCGGACCTCGCCGGAAGAGTCAGCCCCACCCCACCATCTATCTTAGGGTGAAGTAATAGCCGCATTATCTATCTTAGGGGTGAGGGGTGCATCGGATCGTCGGAGTTCTCCATTGGTGCAGCGGGGCTTAGAGGGATGGACGGGCGGCGGCCGACAATGACGGTGAGGGGAGGTCGAGGGGAGGGCGGGGCGGCGCGCAGTAGCGCTGGCCGACCGGGGGGGGGGAGGGGGATGGGGCGGGGTAGGCTAGGGGATCGGGAGGAGGAAAAAGGAGGGGGGGGGGTTGAAGATGAGCAGTTCCAGATCTATTTTGAACGGTTGGATGAAAATCAGACGACACATAAGAAGTGACTGATAAATCATTTTTTCAGTTACCTGATAAATAGGCATTCACTGTAAAAAAGGTCATTGCAAAAAAGCTTACGGAAAATGCCACTATGATGTCTACTACACAACCTTCTTCTTGTAGACGTTGTTGGGCCTTCAAGTACAGAGGTTTGTAGGTCAGTAGCAAATTTCCTTCAAGTGGATGACCTAAGGTTTATCAATCCGTGGGAGGTGTAGGATGAAGATGGTCTCTCTCAAGCAACCCTGCAACCAAATAACAAAGAGTCTCTTGTGTCCTCAACACACCCAATACAATGGTAAATTGCATAGGTGCACTAGTTCAGCGAATAGATGGTGATACAAGTGCAATATGGATGATAGATATAGGTTTTTGTAATCTGAAAATATAAAAACAGCAAGGTAGCAAGTGATAAAAGTGAGCACAAACGGTAGTGCAATGCTAGGAAACAAGGCCTAGGGTTCATACTTTCACCGGTGCAAATTCTCTCAAAAATAATAACATAATTGGATCATATAACTATCCCTTAACATGCAACAAAGAGTCACTCCAAAGTCACTAATAGCGCAGAACAAACGAAGAAATTATTGTAGGGTATGAAACCACCTCAAAGTTATTCTTTCTGATCGATCTATTCAAGAGTCCCTAGTAAAATAACACGAAGTTATTCTTTCCGTTCAATCTATCCTAGAGTTCGTACTAGAATAACACCTTAAGACACAAATCAACCAAAACCCTAATGTCGCATAGATACTCCAACGTCACCTCAAGTATCCGTGGGTATGATTATATGATATGCATCACACAATCTCAGATTCATCTATTCAACCAACACAAAGAACTTCAAAGTGTGCCCCAAAGTTTCTATCGGAGAGTTAAGACAAAAACGTATGCCAACCCATATGCATAAGTTCACGAGGTCACGGAACTCGCAAGTTGATCACCAAAACATACATCAAGTGGATCACGTGATATCCCATTGTCACCACAGATAAGCACATGCAAGACATACATCAAGTGTTCTCAAATCCTTAAAGACTCAATCCGATAAGATAACTTCAAAGGGAAAACTCAATCCATTAGAAGAGAGTAGAGGGGGAGAAACATCATAAGATCCAACTATAATAGTAAAGCTCGATACATCAAGATCGTGCCAAATCAAGAACACGAGAGAGAGAGAGGTCAAACACAACTACTGGTACATACCCTTAGCCCCGAGGGTGAACTACTCCCTCCTCGTCATGGAGAGCGTCGGGATGATGAAGATGGCCACTGGAGAGGGATTCCCCCCTCCGGCAGGGTGTCGGAACGGGTCTAGATTGGTTTTCGGTGGTTACAGAGGCTTGCGGTGGCGGAACTCCCGATCTAGATTTCTTTCTGAAAGTTTGGGGTTATATAAGAGGTGTTGGAGTCGGGAACAAGTCAGGGGGTCCCCGAGGCGGCCACGAGGTAGGGGGGCGCGCCCAAGGGGGCAGGGCGCGCCCCCACCCTCATGGTGGCCTCGGGACTCTTCTGGCCCATCTCTGGTACTCCGTGGGCTTCTTCTGGTCCAAAAATGATCTCCGTGAAATTTCAGGTCAATTGGACTCCGTTTGATTTTCCTTTTCCGTGATACTCAAAAACAAGGGAAAAAACAGAAACTGGCACTGGGCTCTAGGTTAATAGGTTAGTCCCAAAAATCATATAAAATAGCATATAAATGCATATAAAACATCCAAGGTTGATAATATAATAGCATGGAACAATCAAAAATTATAGATACGTTGGAGACGTATCACACTACAAACACTTATACTTCGATTAATCCCACTATGGCGGTGGCATATATCATTTTAGTAGTTTTTACAGTATAATGTTCCGAATAGATGAAGTTGATGGTGACACATCAAAATTAAACCATTTTTCTTTGTGGGCAGTCGTTCGGCTTCTTCAACATAGGAACATCAGTGATGGACCATCAGGTGAAGACGAAAGTATTTTCTAGACTCATCAATTGTAACTGTCAAAGACAATGACTTGTGGGGAGTGTTTATAGCGTCCATACCACACTCATGACAGTGACAGAAAGGAATTCTAATGATAACAAGCTTTTGGTACAAATGCTCCATGAAACAAATACCAAGTGGCTTGTGAAGTTTCTAGTAACCTTTTATGTCATGTTGCTATTTGAGACGTCCATTACATTGATATAATTCTATACTCTACTTCTGTTGTTTCTAATAACCTTTATGTCATGTTTGTTATTTGATAACCAATAAGTGCTATTACCTTTGTCTTGGTGGTGGTTCATTTGGCTTCTTGTGTTGAAATATATTGTCCGCCCTTAGCTACCAATTTCAGACTTTTGGGTGAACGATGGTCTTATTGCTAAGGTCATCGTGTGATCGGCAAAATTACACTCTGATGTATTTCTAATAGGTTTGACTGCCTCGTTGGAGCTTGCCTTAATCCTATGTTAAGAGGTTTTCGAGCGTGGCTCGGTGGATGACTCAAGTCGTGCACGACTCCTCGAGACCAGCTCCAAACTTTTCTTCCGCGATGCTGATTTCAATCACACGACTCTAGACTTCTTGAACACGTCTTGAAGTTCTAGGTGTTGGGGAACATAGTAATTTCAAAAGATTTCCTACGCACACACCGGATCATGGCGATGCATAGCAACGAGAGGGGTGATACGTCTCCGTCGTATCTACTTTTCCAAACACTTTTGCCCTTGTTTTGGACTCTAACTTGTATGATTTGAATGGAACTAACCTGGACTGACGTTGTTTTCAGCAGAATTGCCATGATGTTGTTTTATGTGCAGAAAACAAAAGTTCTCGCAATGACCTGAAACTCCACGGAATATCTTACAATAAATAATAAAAATCCTTGCCAAAGATGAAGACCAGGGGGCCCACACCCTTCTCACGAGGGTGGGGGACGCCCCCCCTAGGGCGCGCCCCCTACCTCGTGGGCCCCCTGGAGACCCCCCGACTCCAACTCCAACTCTATATAACTGCTTTCGGGGAGAAAAAAATAGGAGAGAAGAAATCATCGCGTTTTACGATATGGAGCCGCCGCCAAGCCCTAAAACCTCTCGGGAGGGCTGATCCGGAGTCCGTTCGGGGCTCTGGAGAGGGGGATTCGTCGCCGTCGTCATCATCAACCATCCTCCATCACCAATTTCATGACGCTCACCGCCGTGCGTGAGTAATTCCATCGTAGGCTTGCTGGACGGTGATGGGTTGGATGAGATTCACCATGTAATCGAGTTAGTTTTGTTAGGGTTTGATCCCTAGTATCCACTATGTTCTGAGATTGATGTTGCTATGACTTTGCTATGCTTAATGCTTGTCAGTAGGGCCCGAGTGCCATGATTTCAGATCTGAACCTATTATGTTTTCATCAATATATGAGAGTTCTAGATCCTATCTTGCAAGTCTATAGTCACCTATTATGTGTTATGATCCGTTAACCCCGAAGTGACAATAATCAGGATACTTACCGGTGATGACAGTAGTTTGAGGAGTTCATGTATTCACTATGTGCTAATGGTTTGTTCTGGTTCTCTATTAAAAGGAGGCCTTAATATCCCTTAGTTTCCGTTAGGACCCCGCTGCCACGGGAGGGTAGGACAAAAGATGTCATGCAAGTTCTTTTCCATAAGCACGTATGACTATATTCGGAATACATGCCTACATTACATTGACGAATTGGAGCTAGTTCTGTGTCACCCTATGTTATGACTGTTACATGATGAACCGCATCCGGCATAATTATCCCTAATTGATCCGATGCCTACGAGCTTTCCATATACTGGTTTACGCTTATTTACTTTCCTGTTGCTATTGTTACAATCACTACAAAACACCAAAAACATTACTTTGCTTTCATTACTCCTTTGTTACCGTTACCATCACTATCATATTACTTTGCTACTAAACACTTTGCTGCAGATACTAAGTTTCCAGGTGTGGTTGAATTGACAACTCAGCTGCTAATACTTGAGAATATTCTTTGGCTCTCCTTGTGTCGAATCAATAAATTTGGGTTGAATACTCTACTCTCGAAAGCTGTTGCGATCCCCTATACTTGTGGGTTATCAAGACTAATTTCTGGCGCCGTTGCCGGGGAGCATAGCTCTATTCTTTGAGTCACTTGGGATTTATATCTGCTGGACACTATGAAGAACTTGAGAGATCCAAAAACCAAGATCCATCCCTCAACTACGAGGAGAGGTAAGGAACTGCCATCTAGCTCTGCACTTGATTCACCTTCTGTTATGAGTAGGCTTGCGACACCTACACCTGCTTCTGCTATTCGTTCTGACATGTCGCATGTTATTGATGATGCTACTTTTGCTATGCATGATACTTATGATGAAACTACCTCTATGCTTGATACTACTATGCCACTTAGTGATTTTCTCGAGGAACGACTTGCTAGGGCTAGAGAGATTGAAAATATTGAATCTGATTATGAAGATGAAAGTGATGATGAAGAATCACTTGTTATTCCTGAGGGTTATTTATTTGATCAAGATGCTTCTTTAGCTATTTTAGCCTGCAAAGATAGATATGAACTCAAAAGGTTATTAGCTAAATGGAATAAGCAATCTCCAAATGCTAGGATGAGACCTGACCCTGCTTTTGCTACTTCACCTATATGTGTTGCTGATAAGGATTATGAATTCTCTATTGATCCTAATATAATTACTTTGGTTGAATCTGATCCTTTTCATGGCTATGAATCTGAAACTGTTGTAGCACATCTTACTAAATTAAATGATATAGCCACCCTGTTCACTAATGATGAGAGATCTCGCTACTTTTATATCCTTAAAATATTTCCGTTCTCATTAAAGGGTGATGCTAAGATATGGTTTAATTCTCTTGATCCTGGTTGTGTGCGTAGTCCCCAGGATATGATTTATTACTTCTCTGCTAAATATTTCCCTGCTCATAAGAAACAAGCTGCTTTAAAGGAAATATACAACTTTGTGCAAATTAAAGAAGAGAGTCTCCCACAAGCTTGGGGGAGGCTTCTCAAGTTACTTAATGCTTTGCCTGATCATCCTCTTAAGAAAAATGAAATTCTTGATATCTTTTATAATGGACTAACCGATGCTTCTAGAGATTACCTGGATAGTTGTGCTGGTTCTTTTTTCAGGGAAAGAACACCGGATGAAGCTGAAATCTTATTGAATAATATGTTGACAAATGAAAATAATTGGGCACCTCCTGAGCCAGCTCCTGAGGTAGCTCCTGCTCCAATTAATGATCCTATTCCTAAACCAACTCTAAAGAAGAGAGGTGTTCTATTTCTCAGTCCTGAAGATATGAAAGAGGCAAAGAAATCTATGAAAGGAAAAGGTATTAAAGCTGAAGATGTTAAGAATTTACCTCCTATTGAAGAAATACATGGTCTTAATTTACCGCCTGATGAAGAAATATATGATCTTAATCCTTTATTTATTGAAGAACCTCCAGACCTCGATAACCCGACACAGGTAGTAAAGGTAAATTCTCTCTATAGATATGATAAAGCTGAAATCCCTCCTACTAAAATTGCTAGTCAATGCTTGGATGAGTTTGATAATTTTATATTTAAGCAAGAAGACTTCAATGCTTATTTTGGTAGACAATTAAAACAAGATACTGATATGATTAAATACCTAGGTGATTATATGGCTAATATTAGAGGTGAACTTAAACTTGTTAGCAAACATGCTTCTATGGTTACCACTCAAGTAGAACAAGTACTTAAAGCTCAAAAAGAATTGTTCAATGAGATGAATAGTAAGAAAAATGATTATGCTGTTAAAGTGGCTACTAGAACGGGTAGAATGACTCAGGAACCTTTGTATCCTGAAGGCCACTCTAAGAGAATTGAACAAGATTCTCAGAGAAATAAAATTGATGCACCTAGTTCTTCTAAAAGGAAGAAAAAGAAAAATGATAGAATTGTGCAAACTTCTAGTGAACCTATTGCTGGACCACCTGATAATCCAAATGATATATCTATTTCTAATGCTGAAACACAATCTGGCAATGAACATGAACCTAATGCAAATGTTAATGATGATGTTCATAATAATGCTCAACCTAGTAATGATAATGATGTAGAAATTGAACCTGCTGTTGATCTTGATAACCCACAATCAAAGAATCAACGCTATGATAAGAAAGACTTTGTTGCTAGGAAGCATGGTAAAGAAAGAGAACCTTGGGTTCAGAAACCCATGCCTTTTCCTTCCAAACCATCCAAGAAAAAGGATGATGAGGATTTTGAGCGCTTTGCTGAAATGATTAGACCAATCTTTTTACGTATGCGATTAAATGATATACTCAAAACAAATCCTTATGCTAAGTACATGAAAGATATTATTACAAATAAGAGAAAGATATAGGAAGCTGAAATTTCCACCATGCTTGCTAATTATACTTTTAAGGGTGGAATACCAAAGAAACTTGGAGATCCAGGAGTACCTACTATACCATGCTCCATTAAAAGAAACTATGTTAAAACTACTTTATGTGATCTTGGAGCTGGTGTTAGTGTTATGTCTCTCTCTTTATATAGTAGACTTGATTTGAATAAGTTGACACCTACTGAAATATCTTTGCAAATGGCTGATAAATCAACTGCTATACCTATTGGTATTTGTGAGGATGTGCCTGTTGTGGTTGCAAACGTTACTATTTTAACGGACTTTGTTATTCTTGATATTCCCGAGGACGATAGTATGTCTATTATTCTTGGAAGACCTTTTCTTAATACTGTAGGGGCCGTTATTGATTGCAACAAAGGCAATGTCACTTTTCATGTTAATGGTAATGAGCATACGGTACACTTTTCGAGGAAACAACCTCAAGTTCATAGTATCAATTCTATCGGAAAAATTTCATCGATTATATTTGGAGGTTTTGAATTTCCTCTCCCTACTGTCAAGAAGAAATATGATATACTTATTATTAGGGATGTGCATATCCCCGTTGAGGTAACCTAGTGTTATTCGAAATTTCTCCGGTTTCATGTTAATCGGAATGAGTTTGTTAACAAGACTTGATCAACCTTGTTAGTGGATTCCTTTTGACGAGCATGAGATGGATGAAACTAGAAGCACGACCTTCTGTACCTTGATGTCCTCATCAGTACCCTCTCTATACTTTTTGTTATTTATATTAGATAAAGTAAAAATAAATAATTTTCTATCTGTTATCTGATTATCCGTGCAATATAAAAATACCTCGAAAATAAAAGTTCTCCAAATGCCCTGAAAATTAAATATGATTTTTATAGAATATTTGAGGATTTATGGAACAAAGAACACACTAGGGGGCCAGCCACCTTGCCACGAGGGTGGAGGGCGCGCCCACTGCCTCGTGGGCCCACGGTGGCCCTCCTCCACTTATTCTTTCAGCCACACACTTCATCTTCATCCCCCAAACATGAAAAACCAACTCAAACCCGAGTCCAAGCTCGTTTTGCTGCCATTTTCGATCTCCTTGCTCAAAGCACCTCTCACAAAACTGCTTCGGGAGATTGTTCCTTGGTATGTGACTCGTTTTTGTTCTAGTGCTTTATTCATTGCAAATTTGTGTTGCTTAGGTGACCCTGTTCTTGAGCTTCCATGTCAAATTTATATGGTCAAAAGTAGTTTTGATGCATGATATAGGCCCTAGGCACTTGTAGGAGTAGTTGCTATCAATATTATTGAGTTTGGTTTACTTTTATTTTGAAGTTACTAAAAATTTCAGAATTTTTCAGAAAATGATGAGGAGATTATTGAGGGGCTCATCGAGCCAAAGCTCAAAGGAAAAGGCACCGAAGCCTAAGTATAATTTTCCGCGCACCGCGGAGGTTCGAGCGTGTGAATGTCCTTCTGAGGATTTCTTGAGAGCAGCCGGGATTTATGAAGATTTTCATGAGTTGGCTCATAATGCAGGCCTCACCGCTTTCCTCCACGACCAATGCGATCAGTATCTCTTGCTCACAAATACCTTTGTGCAAAACTTTCATTTTCATTCTAGGAACTCACCACCTACGGTGGATTTCATTTATATGATGAGCATAAGGAGATGTCACTTTATGATTTCTGTCAGATTTGTTTAGTCCCTTTTGGGGGCAAGACAGAAGAACCACATCATAATGATGTGGAGGGATTTATTAATACTATCACTGTAGGGGAAACTAGGAAGGTTTCCGATGCACGAATCACTAGCATACATTTCCCTGTTTTACGTTACTTTGCATTATTTGCTAGTCGTTGCTTAATTGATCGCGGAAACTGTGGAAACCTTAGTATCCCTGATATTATTATTTTGCTCCAAGGTTTATACAGTGATACCACTTTTAGTATGGGCGGCATTATTGCTAGACGGTTAAGTATGAACCGTACTAAGGGTCCCATCTTTGGAGGCATCTATGCTACACGCCTAGCTGCACATTTTAACATTCCTATTAGACATGCTGAGAAGGAGGAAAAAGTGTTTCCTCGTATTTATTTAGATTATAAAAGTATGGTGGCGCATGATTTTATTGTTAAGAATAGGGCAGGAGAGCTTAAATATCAATTGTTCTTTAATAAACATCATCCTGAGACGATTACCTTGCCTGCTCCTGCTTTGTTTGATTTGACTGTAGGCAAGTACCTTGTTCTGTTGACGGCTATCCACGCCTACCGGAACCCTGCACCAGCCGAGGAGCCAGAACCGAAACCACAATTTGATCCTTCACGACAGTCTAACTATCAGTGGGATCCGGAGATGATTGCAAGCCAGTGGCAATCGGAGCCTTCTTCTTCCTCATCACAGTACGACCACAACAACTATTATTATGGATATCAGCCAGGCCAGCCGTGGCCATAGACCAACTCAGGCCAAAATCCTAAGCTTGGGGGAGTACGTATTTCTCACCGACATTACATTTATGTTCACACACACTCATTGCTAGATGTCGGTGCTCATACTTTTTCATTGTATCATCCATGTTAGTTTATTTTCTTTTATGCTATCTTCTTGTGTGTTTAATAAACCTTAAGAAAAACCAAAAAAAATTAGTTGTAGCTTTTAATTAATTTACTTTCCATGCTTGTAGTAATAATTAAAAAGAAAACCCAAAAATATTTCCTATTCTTCTTTTGCTTGTTGGGAGCTTTCCCGTATAAATAGTTTTATTTCTTTTCTTTTCTTTGGGGGTCAGTAGGAGAAGACCATGATTAAATTGTTGAAATGGCTCTTATATGCATTATTGTTTATCTGACAAAAGAGCCCATATTGCCTTGTCTTCTCCTGTTTATTGAATGCTCACAGATTTCAGCTCAGTCCAATGCACGTGCACTCTTATTATTATTCACATCATTCGGTCGTGCAAGTGAAAGGCAATTATGATGATATATGATGGACTGACTGAGATGAGAAAAGCTGGTATGAACTCGACCTCTTTTGTTTTTGTAAATATGATGAGTTCATCGTTCTTGATTAAGCTTGTTATGAATAAACATGTTTGCAATGACAATTAGAGATCATAGTTGCTTGTGCCATGCTTGATTAGCTATGAGTTATAATGGTTTACCTTGCGTGCCAACATGCTATTAAAATGGTTATGATGTGGTATGATAGGGTGGTATCCTCCTCTGAATGATTTAAGTGACTTGACTTGGCACATGTTCACGCATGTAGTTGAAACAAATCAACATAGCCTTCACGATATTTATGTTCATGATGGATTATATCCTACTCATGCTTGCATCCAATGTTTATTAATTTTAATGCATGTACATGACTGTTGTCGCTCTCTAGTTGGTCGCTTCCCAGTCTTTTGCTAGCCTTCACCTGTACTAAGCGGGAATACTGCTTGTGCATCCAAACTCCTTAAACCCCAAAGTTATTCCACATGAGTCCACTATACCTTCCTATATGCGGTATCTACCTGCCGTTCCAAGTAAATTTGTATGTGCCAAACTCTAAACCTTCGAATAATCATCCTGTTTTGTATGCTCGAATAGCTCATGTATCAACTAGGGCTGTCTGTATCTTCCATGTTAGGCGGGTTATTCTCAAGAGGAGTGGACTCCGCTCCTCACTCACGAGATAAAGGGCTGGTCACCGGGATGCCCAGTCCCATGCTTTATGCAAACTAAATCAAAATAATTGCAAAGAAGACTCCCCCTGGGACCTGATGTATGTTGGAGGCACTCGTTGTTTCGAGCAAGCCATGGATTGATGTTTGTTGGTGGAGGGGGAGTATAAACTTTACCATTATGTTTGGGAACCGCCTATAATGTGTGTAGCATGGAAGATATCGCCATCTCTTGGTTGTTATGTTGACAATGAAAGTATACCGCTCAAAATATTATTCGCCTCTATTTCAAAACCGAGCTCTGGCACCTCTACAAATCCCTGCTTCCCTCTGCGAAGGGCCTATCTATTTACTTTTATGTTGAGTCATCACCCTCTTATTAAAAGCACCAGTTGGAGAGCACCGCTGTCATTTGCATTCATTACTGTTAATTTATATTGGGTGTGACTATGATTGGATCTCTTTTACCATGAATTACAATGTCTAGTCAGTCCTTGATCTTTAAAGGTGCTCTGCACTTATGTTTTGCGGTCTCAGAAAGGGATAGCGAGATACCATCTTGTTATATCATATTATGATTGTTTTGAGAAAGTGTTGTCATCCGAGATTTATTATTATGGCTTGCTAGTTGATTATGCTATTCATATGAGTAAACATGAGACTTGAGAATTATTGCAAATATGGTTAGTTATAATCTTTCCTGAAAACTTGAATGCTAGCTTGACATATTTACAACAACAAGAGCAAACAGAGTTTGTAAAAGTTTTTCTTTATTTCTTTCAGTTTGTCAACTGAATTTCTTGAGGACAAGCAAGGGTTTAAGCTTGGGGGAGTTGATACGTCTCCGTCGCATATACTTTTCCAAACACTTTTGCCCTTGTTTTGGACTCTAACTTGTATGATTTGAATGGAACTAACCCGGACTGACGCTGTTTTCAACAGAATTGCCATGATGTTGTTTTATGTGCAGAAAACAAAAGTTCTCGGAATGACCTGAAACTCCACGGAATATCTTACAATAAATAATAAAAAATCATCGCCAAAGATGAAGACCAGGGGGCCCACACCCTTCTCACGAGGGTGGGGCGCCCCCCCTAGGGCGCGCCCCCTACCTCGTGGGCCCCCTAGAGACCCCCCGACTCCAACTCCAACTCTATATAACTTCTTTCGGGGAGAAAAAAATAGGAGAGAAGAAATCATCGCGTTTTACGATACGAAGCCGCCGCCAAGCCCTAAAACCTCTCGGGAGGGCTGATTTGGAGTCCGTTCGGCGCTCCGGAGAGGGGGATTCGTCACCGTCGTCATCATCAACCATCCTCCATCACCAATTTCATGATGCTCACCGCCATGCGTGAGTAATTCCATCGTAGGCTTGATGGACGGTGATGGGTTGGATGAGATTCACCATGTAATCGAGTTAGTTTTGTTAGGGTTTGATCCCTAGTATCCACTATGTTCTGAGATTGATGTTGCTATGACTTTGCTATGTGTAATGCTTGTCACTAGGGCCCGGGTGCCATGATTTCAGATCTGAACCTATTATGTTTTCATCAATATATGAGAGTTCTAGATCCTATCTTGCAAGTCTATAGTCACCTATTATGTGTTATGATCCGTTAACCCCGAAGTGACAATAATCGGGATACTTACCTGTGATGACCGTAGTTTGAGAAGTTCATGTATTCACTATGTGCTAATGGTTTGTTCCGGTTCTCTATTAAAAGGAGGCCTTAATATCCCTTAGTTTCCGTTAGGACCCCGCTGCCACGGGAGGGTAGGACAAAAGATGTCATGCAAGTTCTTTTCCATAAGCATGTATGACTATATTCGGAATACATGCCTACATTACATTGACGAATTGGAGCTAGTTCTGTGTCACCCTATGTTATGACTGTTACATGATGAACCGCATCCGGCATAATTATCCATCATTGATCCGATGCCTACGAGCTTTCCATATACTGGTTTACGCTTATTTACTTTCCCGTTGCTATTGTTACAATCACTACAAAACACCAAAAACATTACTTTGCTTTCATTACTCTTTTGTTACCGTTACCATCACTATCATATTACTTTGCTACTAAACACTTTGCTGCAGATACTAAGTTTCCAGGTGTGGTTGAATTGACAACTCAGCTGCTAATACTTGAGAATATTCTTTGGCTCTCCTTGTGTCGAATCAATAAATTTGGGTTGAATACTCTACCCTCGAAAGCTGTTGCGATCCCCTATACGTGTGGGTTATCAAGGGGAGAGTGCGTCCACGTACCCTCGTAGACCGAATGCGGAAGCGTTAGCACAACGCGGTTGATGTAGTCGTACGTCTTCACGATCCGACCGATCCAAGTACCGAAGGCACGGCACCTCCGAGTTCTGCACACGTTCAACTCGATGACGTCCCGCGAGCTCCGATCCAGCAAAGTTTCACATGTGAGTTTCGTCAGCACGATGGCGTGATGACGGTGATGATGTTGCTATCGACGCAGGGCTTCGCCTAAGCACCGCTACGATATGACCGAGGTGGATTATGGTGGAGGGGGACACCGCACACAGCTGGGAGAGATCAACAGATCAACTTGTGTGTCTAGAGGTCCCCCTGCCCCCGTATATAAAGGAGTGGAGGAGGGGAGGGCCGGCCCTCTCTAGGGCACGCTATGGGGAGTCCTACTCCCACCGGGAGTAGGATTCCCCCCTTTCCAACTTGGAGTAGGAGAGGGAAGGAAGAGGAAGGAGGGAGGAAGGAAAGGGGGGCTGGCCCCCTTCCCAATTCGGATTGGGCTTGGGGGGCGTGTCACCTCCCTTGCTTCACCCTTAACACTAATCTCGAAAGTATAGGGAGTGTGTGATGACGATCATATCAATCTTGGAACCACTTCCAACACACATCGTCACTTCACCCTCAACTAGTCTCTGTTTATTCTGTAACTCCTGTTTCGAGTTACTAATTTTTAGCAACCGAACAAGTATCAAATACCCAGGGGCTACTATAAATACTAGTAAGGTACACATCAATAACCTGTATATCAAATATACCCTTGTTCACATTGCCATCCTTCTTATACATCAAATATTCAGGGCATTTCCGCTTCCAGTGACCATTTCCTTTGCAGTAGAAGCACCCAGTTTCAGGCTTTAGTCTAGCTTTGGGCTTCTTCACGGAAGTGACAACTTGCTTGCCATTCTACATGAAGTTCCCTTTCTTTCCCTTTGCCCTTTTCTTGAAACTAGTGGTCTTGTTAATCATCAAGACTTGATGCTCTTTCTTGATTTCTACCTTCATTGATTTCATCATCATGAAAAGCTCGGGAATCGTTTTCGTCATCCCTTGCATACTATAGTTCATCACGAAGTTCTACTACCTTGGTGATGGTGACTAGAGAATTCTGTCAATCACTATCTTATCTGGAAGATTAGTGATTTAAGCGATTGTAGTACCCAGACAATCTGAGCACATGCTCACTGCTTGAGCTATTCTCCTCTATCTTTTAGCTATAGAACTTGTTGGAGACTTCATATCTCTCAACTTGGGTGTTTTCTTGAAATATTAACTTCAACCCCTGAAACATCTCATATGGTCCATGACGTTCAAAACGTCTTTGAAGTCCCGATTCTAAGCTGTTAAGCATGGTGCACTAAACTATCAAGTAGTCATCATATTGAGCTAGCCAAACATTCATAACGTCTGCATCTGCTCCTGCAATAGGTCTATCACCTAGCGGTGCATCAAGGACATAATTCTTCTGTGCAACAATGAGGATAATCCTCAGATCACGGAGCTAGTCCGCATCTTTGCTACTAACATCTTTCAACTTATTTTTGTCAAGGAACATATCAAAAATAAAACAGGGGAGCTAAACGCGAGCTATTGATCTACAACATAGATATGCTAATACTACCAGGACTAAGTTCATGATAAATTAAAGTTCAATTAATCATATTACTTAAGAACTCCCACTTAGATAGACATCCCTCTAATCATCTAAGTGATCACGTGATCCAAATCAACTAAACCATGTCCGATCATCACGTGAGATGGAGTAGTTTTCAATGGTGAACATCACTATGTTTATCATATCTACTATATGATTCATGCTCGACCTTTCGGTCCCAGTGTTCCGAGGCCATATCTGCATATGCTAGGCTCGTCAAGTTAAACTGAGTATTCCGCGTGTGCAAAACTGTCTTGCACCCGATGTATTTGAACGTAGAGCTTATCACACTCGATCATCACGTGGTGTCTCCGCACGAAGAACTTTCGTAACGGTGCATACTCAGGGAGAACACTTATACCTTGAAATTTAGTGAGAGATCATCTTATAATGCCACCGTCGATTTAAGCAAAATAAGATGCATAAAACATAAACATCACATGCAATCAATATAAGTGATATGATATGGCCGTCATCTTGTGCTTGTGATCTCCATCTCCGAAGCACCGTCATGATCACCATCGTCACCGATGCGACACCTTGATCTCCATCGTAGCATAGTTGTCGTCTCGCCAACTATTGCTTCTGCGACTATCGCTACCGCTTAGTGATAAAGTAAAGCAATTACAGGGCGATTGCATTGCATACAATAAAACGACAGCCATATGGCTCCTGCCAGTTCCCGATAACTCCGTTACAAAACATGATCATCTCATACAACAAAATATAACATCATGTCTTGACCATATCACATCACAACATGCCCTGCAAAAACAAGTTAGACGTCCTCTACTTTGTTGTTGCAAGTTTTACGTGGCTGCTATGGGCTGAGCAAGAACCGTTCTTACCTACGCATCAAAACCACAATGATAGTTCGTCAAGTTAGTGTTGTTTTAACCTTCTCAAGGACCGGGCGTAGCCACACTCGGTTCAACTAAAGTTGGAGAAACTGACATCCACCAGCCACCTATGTGCAAAGCACATCGGTAGAACCAGTCTCGCGTAAGCGTACGCGTAATGTCGGTCCGGGCCGCTTCATTCAACAATACCGCCGAACCAAAGTATGACATGCTGGTAAGCAGTATGACTTGTATCACCCACAACTCACTTGTGTTCTACTCATGCATATAACATCTACGCATAAAACCTGGTTCTAATACCACTGTTGGGGAACGTAGTAATTTCAAAAAAATTCCTACGCACACACAGGATCATGGCGATGCATAGAAACGAGAGGGGAGAGTGTGTCCACGTACCCTCGTAGACCGAATGTGGAAGCGTTAGCACAACGCGGTTGATGTAGTCGTATGTCTTCACGATCCGACCAATCCAAGTACTGAACGCACGGCACCTCCGAGTTATGCACACGTTCAACTCGATGACGTCCCGCGAGCTCCGATCCAGCAAAGCTTCACAGGAGAGTTTCGTCAGCACGACGGCGTGATGACGGTGATGATGTTGCTACCGACGCAGGGCTTCGCCTAAGCACCGCTACGATATGACCGAGGTGGACTATGGTGGAGGGGGCACCGCACACGCCTGGGAGAGATCATGTTGGAAATATGCCCTAGAGGTAATAATAAAATGGTTATTATTATATTTCCTTGTTCATGATAATTGTCTATTGTTCATACTACAATTGTGTTATCCGGAAATCGTAATACATGTGTGAATATATAGACCACAACATTTCCCTAGTGAGCCTCTAGTTGACTAGCTCGTTGATCAACAGATAGTCATGGTTTCTTGACTATGGACATTAGATGTCATTGATAACGGGATCACATCATTAGAAGAATGATGTGATGGACAAGACCCAATCTTAAGCATAGCACAAGATCGTGTAGTTCGTCTGCTAGAGCTTTTCTAATGTCAAGTATCATTTCCTTAGACCATGAGATCGTGTAACCCCCGGATGCCGTAGGAGTGCTTTGGGTGTACCAAACGTCACAACGTAACTGGGTGACTATAAAGGTATACTACAGGTATCCCTGAAAGTATCTGTTGGGTTGACACGGATCGAGACTGGGATTTGTCACTCCGTATGACGGAGAGGTATCTCTGGGCCCACTCGGTAATGCATCATCATAATGAGCTCAATGTGACCAAGTGTTTGGTCACGGGATCATGCATTACGATACGAGTAAAGTGACTTGCCGGTAACGAGATTGAACGAGGTATTGGGATACCGACGATCGAATCTCGGGCAAGTAATGTACCGATTGACAAAGGGAATTGAATACGTGATTGATTGAATCCTCGACATCGTGGTTCATACGATGAGATCATCGTGGAACATGTGCGAGCCAACATGGGTATCCAGATCCCGCTTTTGGTTATTGACCGGAGAGTCGTCTCGGTCATGTCTGCGTGTCTCCCGAACCCGTAGGGTCTACACACTTAAGGTTCGGTGACGCTAGGGTTGTAGAGATATTAGTATGTGGTAACCCGAAAGTTGTTCGGAGTCCCGAATGAGATCCCGGACGTCACGAGGAGTTCCGGAATGGTCCGGAGGTGAAGATTTATATATAGGAAGTCCAGTTTCGGCCATCGGGAAAGTTTTGGGGGTAATCGGTATTGTACCGGGACCACCGGAAGGGTCCCGGGGGTCCACCGGGTGGGTCCACCTATCCCGGAGGGCCCCATGGGCTGAATTGGGAGGGGAACCAGCCCTTGGTGGGCTGGTGCGCCCCCCATGGGCCTTCCCTGCGCCTAGGGTTGGAAACCCTAGGGGTGGGGGGCGCCCCACCTGACTTGGGGGGCAAGTTGCCCCTTGGCCGCCGCCCCCCCTTGGAGATGGGATCTCCTAGGGCCGGCCCCCCCTAGGGGCCCTATATATAGTGGAGGGGAGGGAGGGCAGCCACACCCAAGTCCCTGGCGCCTCCCTCTCCCCCCGTGACACCTCTCCCTCTTGTTGGTGCTTGGCGAAGCCCTGCCGAGATCACCGCTGCTTCCATCACCACGCCGTCGTGCTGCTGGATCTCCATCAACCTCTCCTTCCCCTTGTTGGATCAAGAAGGAGGAGACGTCTTCCCTACCGTACGTGTGTTGAACGCGGAGGTGCCGTCCGTTTGGCGCTAGGTCATCGGTGATTTGGATCACGACGAGTACGACTCCATCATCCCCGTTCTCTTGAACGCTTCCGTTCGCGATCTACAAGGGTATGTAGATGCACTCCCATCTCACTCGTTGCTAGATGACTCCATAGATTGATCTTGGTGATGCGTAGAAAATTTTAAAATTCTGCTACGTTCCCCAACAGTGGTATCAAAGCTAGGTCTATGCGTAGTTTCTATGCACGAGTAGAACACAAGTTGTTGTGGGCATTGATTTTGTCAATTTACTTGCCGTTACTAGTCTTATCTTGATTCGGCGGCATCGTGGGATGAAGCGGCCCGGACCGACCTTACACGTACGCTTACGTGAGACTGGTTCCACCGACTGACATGCACTAGTTGCATAAGGTGGCTAGCGGGTGTCTGTCTCTCCCACTTTAGTCGGATCGGATTCGATGAAAAGGGTCCTTATGAAGGGTAAATAGAAATTGGCATATCACGTTGTGGTTTTGGCGTAGGTAAGAAACGTTCTTGCTAGAAACCTATAGCAGCCACGTAAAAACTTGCAACAACAATTAGAGGACGTCTAACTTGTTTTTGCAGCATGTGCCATGTGATGTGATATGGCCAAAAGGATGTGATGAATGATATATGTGATGTATGAGATTGGTCATGTTCTTGTAATAGGAATCACAACTTGCATGTCGATGAGTATGACAACCGGCAGGAGCCATAGGAGTTGTCTTGATTTATTTACGACCTGCGTGTCAACATAAATGTCATGAAGACACGATGATGGAGATCATGGTGTCATGCCGGTGACGACGATGATCATGGTGCCCCGAAGATGGAGATCATGGTGTCATGCCGGTGACGACGATGATCATGGCGCCCCGAAGATGGAGATCAAAAGGAGCAAAATGATATTGGCCATATCATGTCACTATTTGATTGCATGTGATGTTTATCATGTTTCACATCTTATTTGCTTAGAACGATGGTAGCTTAAATAAGATGATCCCTCACAATAATTTCAAGAAAGTGTTCCCCCTAACTGTGCACCGTTGCGAAGGTTTGTTGTTTCGAAGCACCACGTGATGATCAGGTGTGATAGATTCTAACGTTCGAATACAATGGGTGTAAGCCAGATTTACGCACGCAATACACTTAGGTTGACTTGACGAGCCTAGCATGTACATACATGGCCTCGGAACACGGAAGACCGAAAGGTCGAACATGAGTCGTATAGAAGATACTATCAACATGAAGATGTTCACCGATGATGACTAGACCGTCTCACGTGATGATCGGACACGGCCTAGTTGACTCGGATCATGTATCACTTAGATGACTAGAGGGATGTCTGTCTGAGGGGGAGTTCATTAAATAATTTGATTAGATGGACTTAATTATCATGAACTTAGTCTAAAATCTTTGCAATATGCCATGTAGATCAAATGGCCCACGCTAATGTTGCCCTCAACTTCAACGCATTCCTAGAGAAAACCAAGCTGAAAGACAATGGCAGCAACTACACGGACTGGGTCCGTAACCTGAGGATTATCCTCATAGCTGCCAGGAAAGCATATGTCCTTGATGCACCGCTAGGTGAAGCGCCGGTTTTCCCTGCAGACAAGACGTTATGAACGCTTGGCAGACACGTAGTGATGATTACTCCCTGGTTCAGTGCGGCATGCTTTACATCTTAGAATCGGGGCTCCAAAAGTGTTTTGAGCAACACGGAGCATATGAGATGTTCCAAGAGCTGAAAATGGTTTTCCAAGCTCACGCCCGGGTCGAGAGATATGAAGTCTCCGACAAGTTCTATAGTTGTAAGATGGAGGAGAACAGTTCTGTCAGCGAGCACATACTCAAAATGTCTGGGCTGCATAACCGCTTGTCTCAGCTAGGAGTTAATCTCCCCGATGATGCGGTCGTTGACAGAATCCTTCAGTTGCTCCCACCTAGCTACAAGAGCTTTGTGATGAACTTCAATATGCAGGGGATGGAAAAGACCATTCCCAAGGTATATTCAATGCTGAAATCAGCGGAGGTGGAAATCAAAAAGGAACATCAAGTGTTGATGGTGAATAAAACCACTAAGTTCAAGAAAGGCAAGGGTAAAAAGAACTTCAAGAAGGACGGCAAGGGAGTTGCCATGCCCGGTAAGCAAGCTGCCAGGAAGAAGTCAAAGAATGGACCCAAGCCTGAGATTGAGTTCTTTTATTGCAAGGGAAACGGTCATTGGAAGCGGAATTGCCCCAAGTACTTAGCGGAAAAGAAGGCCGGCAATACCAAAGGTATATGTGATATACATGTTATTGATGTGTACCTTACCAGCGCTTGTAGTAGCTCCTGGGTATTTGATACTGGTGCAGTTGCTCATATTTGTAACTCAAAACAGGAACTGCGGAATAAACGGAGACTGGCGAAGGACGAGGTGACGATGCGCGTCGGGAATGGTTCCAAGGTCAATGTGATCGCCGTCGGCACGCTACCTCTGCATTTACCTACAGGATTAGTTTTAAACCTCAATAATTGTTATTTAGTACCACTTTTGAGCATGAACATGAAGGAAATATGCCCTAGAGGCAATAATAAAGTTATTATTTATTTCCTTATAATCATGATAAATGTTTATTATTCATGCTAGAATTGTATTAACCGGAAACATAATACATGTGTGAATACATAGACAAACAAAGTGTCACTAGTATGCCTCTACTTGACTAGCTCGTTAATCAAAGATGGTTATGTTTCCTGCCATGAACAATGAGTTGTTATTTGATTAACGAGGTCACATCATTAGTTGAATGATCTGATTGACATGACCCATTCCATTAGCTTAGCACCCGATCGTTTAGTATGTTGCTATTGCTTTCTTCATGACTTATACATGTTCCTATGACTATGAGATTATGCAACTCCCGTTTGCCGGAGGAACACTTTGGGTGCTACCAAACGTCACAACGTAACTGGGTGATTATAAAGGAGCATTACAGGTGTCTCCAAAGGTAGATGTTGGGTTGGCGTATTTCGAGATTAGGATTTGTCACTCCGATTGTCGGAGAGGTATCTCTGGGCCCTCTCGGTAATGCACATCACTTAAAGCCTTGCAAGCATTGCAACTAATGAGTTAGTTGCGGGATGATGAATTACGGAACGAGTAAAGAGACTTGCCGGTAACGAGATTGAACTAGGTATTGGATACCGACGATCGAATCTCGGGCAAGTAACATACCGATGACAAAGGGAACAACGTATGTTGTTATGCGGTCTGACCGATAAAGATCTTCGTAGAATATGTAGGAGCCAATATGGGCATCCATGTCCCGCTATTGGTTATTGACCGGAGATGTGTCTCGGTCATGTCTACATTGTTCTCGAACCGTAGGGTCCGCACGCTTAACGTTACGATGACAGTTATTATGAGTTTATGCATTTTGATGTACCGAAGGTTGTTCGGAGTCCCGGATGTGATCACGGACATGACGAGGAGTCTCGAAATGGTTGAGACATAAAGATTGATATATTGGAAGCCTATGTTTGGACATCGGAAGTGTTCCGGGTGAAATCGGGATTTTACCGGAGTACCGGGAGGTTACCGGAACCCCCCGGGAATCATATGGGCCTTAGTGGGCCTTAGTGGAAAGGTGAAAGGGCTGCCCATAAGGGCTGCGCACCTCCCCCCCTCCCCTAGTCCTATTAGGACTAGGAGAGGTGGCCGGCCACCCCTCTCCCTCTTTCCCCCTTGGGAATCCTAGTTGGAATAGGATTGGGGGGGAGTCCTACTCCCGGTAGGAGTAGGACTCCTCCTGCGCCCTCCTCCTGGCCGGCGCACCTCTCCCCCTTGGCTCCTTTATATACGGAGGCAGGGGGCACCTCTAGACACACAAGTTGATCATTGAGATCGTTCCTTAGCCGTGTGCGGTGCCCCTTGCCACCATATTCCACCTCAATCATATCGTTGTAGTGCTTAGGCGAAGCCCTGCGTCGGTAGAACATCAAGATCGTCACCACGCCGTCGTGCTGACGGAACTCCTCCCCGAAGCTTTGCTGGATCGGAGCCCGGGGATCGTCATCGAGCTGTACGTGTGCTAAGAACTCGGAGGTGCCAGAGTAACGGTGCTTGGATCGGTCGGATCGGGAAGACGTACGACTACTTCCTCTACGTTGTGTGATCGCTTCCGCAGTCAGTCTGCGTTGGTACGTAGACAACACTCTCCCCTCTCGTTGCTATGCATCACCATGATCTTGCGTGTGCGTAGGAATTTTTTTGAAATTACTACGTTCCCCAACAGAACATTGTATCTGGATCTCGTTTAATGCGAGATGGCTACTCATTTAAATCTGAGAATAATGGTTGTTCTATTTATATGAGAGACATGTTTTCTGGTCATGACCCTCTGGTCAATGGTTTATTCTTATTTAATCTCGAACGTGAAGTTACACACATTCATAGTGTGAATGCCAAAAGATGTAAGGTTGATAATGATAGTCCCACATACTTGTGGCACTGCCGCCTTGGTCACATTGGTGTCAAACGCATGAAGAAACTCCATGCAGATGGACTTTTGGAGTCTCTTGATTATGAATCATTTGACACGTGCGAACCATGCCTCATGGGTAAAATGACCAAGACTCCGTTCTCCGGAACAATGGAGCGAGCAACCAACTTATTAGAAATCATACATACTGATGTGTGCGGTCCAATGAGCGTTGAGGCTCGCGGTGGCTATCGTTATGTCCTCGCCCTCACTGATGACTTAAGTAGATATGGGTATGTCTACTTAATGAAACACAAGTCTGAGACCTTTGAAAAGTTCAAGGAATTTCAGAGTGAGTTTGAGAATCAATGTGACAGAAAAATCAAGTTCTTACGATCAGATCGTGGGGGAGAATATTTGAGTCACGAATTTGGCACGCACTTAAGGAAATGTGGAATAGTTTCACAACTCACGCCGCCTGGAACACCACAGCGTAATGGTGTGTCCGAACGTCGTAATCGCACCCTATTGGATATGGTATGATCTATGATGTCTCTTACCGATCTACCGCTATCATTTTGGGGTTATGCTATAGAGACTGCCACATTCACTTTAAATAGGGCTCCATCGGAATCCGTTGAGACGACACCGTATGAATTGTGGTTTGGCAAGAAACCTAAGCTATCGTTTCTGAAAGTTTGGGGATGCGATGCTTATGTCAAGAAACTTTAACCTGAAAAGCTCGAACCCAAATCGGAAAAATGCGTCTTCGTAGGATACCCTAAAGAAACTATTGGGTATACCTGCTATCTTAGATCCAAAGGCAAGACCTTTGTTGCCAAGAATGGATCCTTTCTAGAGAAAGAGTTTCTCTCGAAAGAAGTAAGTGGGAGGAAAGTAGAACTTGATGAAGTATTGCCTCTTGAACCGGAGAGTGGTGCAACTCAAGAAATTGTTCCTGAGGTGTCTGCATCGACTAGGGAGGAAGATAATGATGATGATCATGAAACTTCAGATCAGGTTGCTACTGAACTTCGAAGGTCCACAAGGACGCGTTCCGCACCAGAGTGGTATGGCAACACTGTCCTGGAAATCATGTTGTTGGACAATGGTGAACCTTCGAACTATGAAGAAGCAATGGCGGGCCCAGATTCCGACGAATGGCTAGAAGCCATGAAATCCGAGATAGGATCCATGTATGAAAACGAAGTATGGACCTTGACTGACTTGCCCGTTGATCGGCAAGCCATAGAAAATAAATGGATCTTTAAGAAGAAGACAAACGCAGATGGTAATGTGACCATCTATAAAGCTCGGCTTGTCGCTAAGGGTTATCGACAAGTTCAAGGGGTTGACTACAATGAGACTTTCTCACCCGTAGAGAAGCTGAAGTCCGTCTGAATCATGTTAGCAATTGCCGCATTCTATGATTATGAGATATGGCAAATGGACGTCAAAACGTCATTCCTTAATGGTTTCCTTAAGGAAGAATTGTATATGATGCAACCAGAAGGTTTTGTCGATCCTAAGAATGCTGACAAGGTGTGCAAGCTCCAACGCTCAATCTATGGGCTGCTGCAAGCATCTGGAGTTGGAACATTCGTTTTGATGAGATGATCAAAGCGTTTGGGTTTACGCAGACTTATGGAGAAGCCTGCGTTTACAAGAAAGTGAGTGGGAGCTCCGTAGCATTTCACATATTGTATGTGGATGACATACTATTGATGGGAAATGATATAGAATTCTTGGAAAGCATAAAGGCCTACTTGAACAAGTGTTTTTCAATGAAGGACCTTGGAGAAGCTGCTTATATATTAGGCATCAAGATCTATAGAGATAGATCGAGACGCCTCATTGGTCTTTCACAAAGTACATACCTTGACAAGATATTGAAGAAGTTCAATATGGATCAGTCCAAGAAGGGGTTCTTGCCTGTATTGCAAGGTGTGAGATTGAGCACAGCTCAATGCCTGACCACGACAGAAGATAGAGAAAAGATGAGTGTCGTCCCCTATGCCTCGGCCATAGGGTCTATCATGTATGCCATGCTGTGTACCAGACCTGATGTAAACCTTGCCGTAAGTTTGGTAGGAAGGTACCAAAGTAATCCCGGCATGGAACACTGGACAACGGTCAAGAATATCCTGAAGTACTTGAAAAGGACTAAGGATATGTTTCTCGTCTATGGAGGTGACGAAGAGCTCATCGTAAAGGGTTACGTCGATGCTAGCTTCGACATAGATCTGTATGACTCTAAGTCACAAACCGGATATGTCTATATTTTGAATGGTGGGGCAGTCAGCTGGTGCAGTTGCAAGCAAAGCGTCGTGGCAGGATCTACATGTGAAGCGGAGTACATGGCAGCCTCGGAGGCAGCACAAGAAGCAATCTGGGTGAAGGAGTTCATTACCGACCTAGGAGTTATTCCCAATGCGTCGGGCCCGATGACTCTCTTCTGTGACAACACTGGAGCTATTGCCCTTGCCAAGGAGCCCAGGTTTCACAGGAAGACCAGGCATATCAAGCGTCGCTTCAACTCCATTCGTGAAAATGTTCAAAATGGAGACATAGATATTTGCAAAGTGCATACGGACCTGAATGTCGCAGATCCGTTGACTAAACCTCTTCCTCGAGCAAAACATGATCAACACCAGAACTCTATGGGTGTTCGATTCATCACAATGTAACTAGATTATTGACTCTAGTGCAAGTGGGAGACTGTTGGAAATATGCCCTAGAGGCAATAATAAAATGGTTATTATTATATTTCCTTGTTCATGATAATTGTCTATTGTTCATACTACAATTGTGTTATCCGGAAATCGTAATACATGTGTGAATATATAGACCACAACATTTCCCTAGTGAGCCTCTAGTTGACTAGCTCGTTGATCAACAGATAGTCATGGTTTCTTGACTATGGACATTAGATGTCATTGATAACGGGATCACATCATTAGAAGAATGATGTGATGGACAAGACCCAATCTTAAGCATAGCACAAGATCGTGTAGTTCGTCTGCTAGAGCTTTTCTAATGTCAAGTATCATTTCCTTAGAACATGAGATCGTGTAACCCCCGGATGCCGTAGGAGTGCTTTGGGTGTACCAAACGTCACAACGTAACTGGGTGACTATAAAGGTATACTACAGGTATCCCTCGAAAGTATCTGTTGGGTTGACACGGATCGAGACTGGGATTTGTCACTCCGTATGACGGAGAGGTATCTCTGGGCCCACTCGGTAATGCATCATCATAATGAGCTCAATGTGACCAAGTGTTTGGTCACGGATCATGCATTACGGTACGAGTAAAGTGACTTGCCGGTAACGAGATTGAACGAGGTATTGGGATACCGACGATCGAATCTCGGGCAAGTAACGTACCGATTGACAAAGGGAATTGAATACGGGATTGATTGAATCCTCGACATCGTGGTTCATCCGATGAGATCATCGTGGAACATGTGGGAGCCAACATGGGTATCCAGATCCCGCTGTTGGTTATTGACCGGAGAGTCGTCTCGGTCATGTCTGCGTGTCTCCCGAACCCGTAGGGTCTACACACTTAAGGTTCGGTGACGCTAGGGTTGTAGAGATATTAGTATGCGGTAACCCGAAAGTTGTTCGGAGTCCCGGATGAGATCCCGGACGTCACGAGGAGTTCCGGAATGGTCCGGAGGTGAAGATTTATATATAGGAAGTCCAGTTTCGGACCATCGGGAAAGTTTCGGGGGTAATCGGTATTGTACCGGACCACCGGAAGGGTCCCGGGGGTCCACCGGGTGGGCCACCTATCCCGGAGGGCCCCATGGGCTGAAGTGGGAGGGGAACCAGCCCCTGGTGGGCTGGTGCGCCCCCCTGTGTTGGGAACGTTGCAGAAAACAAAATTTTCCTACTCGTTTCACCAAGATCCATCTAGGAGTTCATCTAGCAACGAGTCATCGGATTGCATCTACATACCTTTGTAGATCACGCGCGGAAGCGTTCAAAGAACGGGGATGAGGAAGGCGTACTCGACGTGATCCAAATCACCGATGACCAAGCGCCGAACGGACGGCACCTCCGCGTTCAACACACGTACGGGACGGGAGACGTCTCCTCCTTCTTGATCCAGCAAGGGGAAGGAGAGGTTGATGAAGATCCAGCAGCACGACGGCGTGGTGGTGGATGCAGGGCGTCACAGTAGCAGGGCTTCGCCTATACTGCGAGAGAGAGACGTAACGGGAGAGAGGGAGGCGCCAGGGGCTGGTATGAAGTCCCTCCTCTCCCCCACTATATATAGGAGGGCCAAGGGGGGTGGTGCGCAGCCTAGGAGATCTGATCTCCTAGGTGCGGCGGCCAGGGGGAGGATTCCCTCCCCCCCAAGGCACCCAGAGGTGCCTTCCACCACTTGGACTCCTCCCCCTTGGAAACCCTAGGCGCATGGGCCTAGTGGGGCTGGTGCCCTTGGCCCATGAAGGCCAAGGCGCACCCCCTACAGCCCATGTGGCCCCCCCCGGACAGGTGGCCCCACCCGGTGGGCCCCCGGGACCCCTCCGGTTGTCTCGGAACAATACCGATAACCCCGAAACTTGTCCCGATGGACAAAACAGCACTTCCTATATATAATTCTTTACCTCCGGACCATTCCGGAACTCCTCGTGACGTCCGGGATCTCATCCGGGACTCCGAACAACATTCGGGTTACTGCATATACATATCTTCACAACCCTAGCGTCACCGAACCTTAAGTGTGTAGACCCTACGGGTTCGGGAGACAAGCAGACATGACCGAGACGACTCTCCGGTCAATAACCAACAGCGGGATCTGGATACCCATGTTGGCTCCCACATGCTCCACGATGATCTCATCGGATGAACCACGATGTCGAGGATTCAATCAACCCCGTATGCAATTCCCTTTGTCAATCGATATGTTACTTGCCCGAGATTCGATCGTCGGTATCCCAATACCTCGTTCAATCTCGTTACCGGCAAGTCACTTTACTCGTACCGTAATGCATGATCCCGTGACCAGACACTTGGTCACTTTGAGCTCATTATGATGATGCATTACCGAGTGGGCCCAGTGATACCTCTCCGTCATACGGAGTGACAAATCCCAGTCTTGATCCATGTCAACCCAACAGACACTTTCGGAGATACCCGTAGTCTACCCTTTATAGTCACCCAGTTACGTTGTGACGTTTGGTATACCCAAAGCACTCCTACGGTATCAGGGAGTTACACGATCTCATGGTCTAAGGAAAAGATACTTTGACATTGGAAAACTCTAGCAAACGAACTATACGATCTTGTGCTATGTTTAGGATTGGGTCTCGTCCATCACATCATTCTCCTAATGATGTGATCTCGTTATCAATGACATCCAATGTCCATAGTCAGGAAACCATGACTATCTGTTGATCAACGAGCTAGTCAACTAGAGGCTTACTAGGGACATGTTGGTGTCTGTTATTCACACATGTATTATGATTTCCAGATAATACAATTATAGCATGAATAAAGACAATTATCATGAACAAGGAAATATAATAATAAAGCTTTTATTATTGCCTCTAGGGCATATTTCCAACAGTCTCCCACTTGCACTAGAGTCAATAATCTAGTTACATTGTGATGAATCGAACACCCATGGAATTCTGGTGTTGATCATGTTTTGCTCTAGGGAGAGGTTTAGTCAACGGATCCGCTACATTCAGGTCCGTATGTACTTTACAAATCTCTATGTCTCCATCTTGAACATTTTCACGAATGGAGTTGAAGCGACGCTTGATGTGCCTTGTCTTCTTGTGAAACCTGGGCTCCTTGGCAAGAGCAATAGCTCCAGTGTTGTCACAGAAGAGCTTGATCGGCCCCGACGCATTGGGTATGACTCCTAGGTCGGTGATGAACTCCTTCACCCATATTGCTTCATGTGCTGCCTCCGAGGCTGCCATGTACTCCGCTTCACATGTAGATCCCGCCACGACGATTTGCTTGCAACTGCACCAGCTTACTGCCCCACCATTCAAAATATACACGTATCTGGTTTGTGACTTTGAGTCATCCAGATCTGTGTCGAAGCTAGCGTCGACGTAACCCTTTACGACGAGCTCTTCGTCACCTCCATAAACGAGAAACATTTCCTTAGTCCTTTTCAGGTACTTCAGGATATTCTTGACCGCTGTCCAGTGTTCCTTGCCGGGATTACTTTGGTACCTTCCTACCAAACTTACGGCAAGGTTTACATCAGGTCTGGTACACAGCATGGCATACATAATAGAACCTATGGCTGATGCATAGGGGATGACGCTCATCTCTTCTATATCTTCTGCCGTGGTCGGACATTGAGCTGAGCTCAATTTCATACCTTGTAACACAGGCAAGAACCCCTTCTTAGACTGATCCATATTGAACTTCTTCAATATCTTATCAAGGTATGTGCTTTGTGAAAGACCTATGAGGCGTCTCGATCTATCTCTATAGATCTTGATGCCTAATATATAAGCAGCTTCTCCAAGGTCCTTCATTGAAAAACACTTGTTCAAGTAGGCCTTTATGCTTTCCAAGAATTCTATATCATTTCCCATCAATAGTATGTCATCCACATACAATATGTGAAATGCTACGGAGCTCCCACTCACTTTCTTGTAAACGCAGGCTTCTCCATAAGTCTGCGTAAACCCAAACGCTTTGATCATCTCATCAAAGCGAATGTTCCAACTCCGAGATGCTTGCACCAGCCCATAAATCGAGCGTTGGAGCTTGCACACCTTGTCAGCATTCTTAGGATCGACAAAACCTTCCGGCTGCATCATATACAATTCTTCCTTAAGGAAACCATTAAGGAATGCCGTTTTGACGTCCATTTGCCATATCTCATAATCGTAGAATGCGGCAATTGCTAACATGATTCGGACGGACTTTAGCTTCGCTACCGGTGAGAAAGTCTCATCGTAGTCAACCCCTTGAACTTGTCGATAACCCTTGGCGACAAGTCGAGCTTTATAGATGGTCACATTACCATCCGCGTCTGTCTTCCTCTTAAAGATCCATTTATTTTCTATGGCTCGCCGTTCAACGGGCAAGTCAGTCAAAGTCCATACTTCGTTTTCATACATGGATCCTATCTCGGATTTCATGGCTTCCAGCCATTTTTCGGAATCCGGGCCTGCCATCGCTTCTTCATAGTTCGAGGGTTCACCGTTGTCTAACAACATGATTTCCAAGACAGGGTTGCCGTACCACTCTGGTGCAGAACGTGTCCTTGTGGACCTTCGAATTTCAGTAGGAGCTTGATCATAAGTATCTTGATCATTATCATTAACTTCCTCTCTAGTCGGTGCAGGCACCTCAGGAACATTTTCTTGAGTTGCGCCATTTGCCGGTTCAAGAGGTAATACTTCATCAAGCTCTACTTTCCTCCCACTTACTTCTTTCGAGAGAAACTCTTTCTCTAGAAAGGACCCATTCTTGGCAACAAAGATCTTGCCTTCGGATCTGAGGTAGAAGGTATACCCAATAGTTTCTTTTGGGTATCCTATGAAGACGCATTTTTCCGACTTGGGTTCGAGCTTTTCAGGTTGAAGTTTCTTGACATAAGCATCGCATCCCCAAACTTTTAGAAACGACAGCTTAGGTTTCTTCCCAAACCATAATTCATACGGTGTCGTCTCAACGGATTTCGACGGAGCCCTATTTAAAGTGAATGCGGCAGTCTCTAAAGCATAGCCCCAAAAAGATAGCGGTAGATCGGTAAGAGACATCATAGACCGCACCATATCTAATAGAGTGCGATTACGACATTCGGACACACCGTTACGCTGAGGTGTTCCAGGCGGCGTGAGTTGTGAAACTATTCTACATTTTCTTAAGTGTGTGCCAAACTCGTGACTCAAGTATTCTCCTCCACGATCTGATCGTAGAAACTTGATTTTCCTGTCACGTTGATTCTCAACCTCACTCTGAAATTCCTTGAACTTTTCAAAGGTTTCAGACTTGTGTTTCATTAAGTAGATATACCCATATCTACTTAAATCATCAGTGAGCGTGAGAACATAACGATAGCCACCGCGAGCCTCAACACTCATTGGACCGCACACATCAGTATGTATGATTTCCAATAAGTTGGTTGCTCGCTCCATTGTTCCTGAGAACGGAGTCTTGGTCATCTTACCCATGAGGCATGGTTCGCACGTGTCAAATGATTCATAATCAAGAGACTCTAAAAGTCCATCTGCATGGAGCTTCTTCATGCGTTTGACACCTATGTGACCAAGGCGGCAGTGCCACAAGTATGTGGGACTATCATTATCAACCTTACATCTTTTGGTACTCACATTATGAACATGTGTAGCATCACGTTCGAGATTCATAAAGAATAAACCATTCACCATAGGAGCATGACCATAAAACATATCTCTCATATAAATAGAACAACCATTATTCTCGGATTTAAATGAGTAGCCATCTCGAATTAAACGAGATCCCGATACAATGTTCATGCTCAAAGCTGGCACTAAATTACAATTATTAAGGTTTAAAACTAATCCCGAAGGTAGATGTAGAGGTAGCGTGCCGACGGCGATCACATTGACCTTGGAACCATTCTCGACGCGCATCGTCACCTCGTCCTTTGCCAGTTTCCGCTTGTTCCGCAGCCCCTGCTTTGAGTTACAAATGTGAGCAACTGCACCGGTATCAAATACCCAGGAGCTACTACGGGCACTAGTAAGGTACACATCAATTACATGTATATCACATATACCTTTTGTTTTGCCGGCCTTCTTGTCTGCTAAGTATTAGGGCAGTTCCGCTTCCAGTGACCGCTTCCCTTGCAATAAAAGCACTCAGTCTCGGGCTTGGGTCCATTCTTTGGCTTCTTCCCGGCAGCTTGCTTGCCGGGCGCGGCAACCTCCTTGCCGTCCTTCTTGAAGTTCTTTTTACCCTTGCCTTTCTTGAACTTAGTGGTTTTATTGACCATCAACACTTGATGTTCCTTCTTGACTTCTACCTCCGCTGATTTCAGCATTGAGAACAACTCAGGAATGGTCTTTTGCATCCCCTGCATGTTGAAGTTCATCACAAAGCTCTTGTAGCTTGGTCGAAGCGACTGGAGGATTCTGTCAATGACCGCATCATCCGGGAGATTAACTCCCAGCTGAGACAAGCGGTTATGTAACCCAGACATAGTGAGTATGTGCTCACTGACAGAACTATTTTCCTCCATCTTACAGCTGAAGAACTTATCGGAGACTTCATATCTCTCGATCCGGGCATGAGCTTGAAAAACCATTTTCAGCTCTTCGAACATCTCATATGCTCCATGTCTCTCAAAACGCTTTTGGAGCCCCGGCTCTAAGCTGTAAAGCATGCCGCACTGAACAAGGGAGTAGTCGTCAACACGTGTCTGCCAAGCGTTCATAACGTCTTGGTTCTGTGGGACGGGAGCTTCACCTAGCGGTGCTTGTAGGACATAATCTTTCTTGGCAGCTATGAGGATGATCCTCAGGTTCCGGACCCAGTCCGTATAGTTGCTGCCATCGTCTTTCAGCTTGGTTTTCTCTAGGAACGCGTTGAAGTTGAGGACTACGTTGGCCATTTGATCTACAAGACATATTGCAAAGATTTTAGACTAAGTTCATGATAATTAAGTTCATCTAATCAAATTATTAATGAACTCCCACTTAGATTAGACATCCCTCTAGTCATCTAAGTATTACATGATCCGAGTTGACTAGGCCGTGTCCGATCATCACGTGAGACGGACTAGTCAACATCGGTGAACATCTTCATGTTGATCGTATCTTCTATATGACTCATGCTCGACCTTTCGGTCTTCTGTGTTCCGAGGCCATGTCTGTACATGCTAGGCTCGTCAAGTCAACCTAAGTGTTTGCATGTGTAAATCTGTCTTACACCCGTTGTATGTGAACGTCTGAATAAAACACCCGATCATCACGTGATGTTTTGAAACAGCGAACTGTCACAACGGTGCACAGTTAGGGGGAACACTTCTTGAAATTAGTATGAGGGATCATCTTATTTACTACCGTCGTTCTAAGTAAACAAGATGCAAAACATGATAAACATCACATGCAATCAAATAATGAACGTGACATGATATGGCCAATATCACATAGCTCCTTTGATCTCCATCTGGGGCTCCATGATCATCTTGTCACCGGCTTGACACCATGATCTCCATCATTATGATCTCCATAATCGTGTCTCCATGAAGTTGCTCGCCAACTATTACTTCTACTACTATGGCTAACGCGTTTAGCAATAAAGTAAAGTAATTTACATGGCGTTTCTTAATGACTCGCAGGTCATATAAAAGAATAAAGACAACTCCTATGGCTCCTGCCGGTTGTCATACTCATCGACATGCAAGTCGTGATTCCTATTACAATAGCATGAACATCTCATACATCACATATAGATCATTCATCATTCATCACAACTTTGGCCATATCATATCACAAACCACTTGCTGCAAAAACAAGTTAGACGTCCTCTAATTGTTGTTGCAAGTTTTACGTGGCTGAATTAGGGTTCTAGCAAGAACGTCTTCTTACCTACGTTAAAGCCACAACGTGATTTGTCAACTTCTATTTACCCTTCATAAGGACCCTGTTCATCGAATCCGCTCCAACTAAAGTGGGAGAGACAGACACCCGCCAGCCACCTTATGCAACTAGTGCATGTTAGTCGGTGGAACCGGTCTCACGTAAGCGTACGTGTAAGGTTGGTCCAGGCCGCTTCATCCCACAATACCGCTGAAGCAAGAAAAGACTAGTAGCGGCAAGAAAGTTGACAAATCTACGCCCACAACAAATTGTGTTCTACTCGCGCAAGAAGAACTACGCATAGACCTAGCTCATGATGCCACTGTTGGGGAACGTTGCAGAAAACAAAATTTTTCCTCGTTTCACCAAGATCCATCTAGGAGTTCATCTAGCAACGAGTGATCTGGATTGCATCTACATACCTTTGTAGATCACGCGCGGAAGCGTTCAAAGAACGGGGATGAGGAGGCGTACTCTACGTGATCCAAATCACCGATGGACCAAGCGCCGAACGGACGGCACCTTCCGCGTTCAACACACGTACGGGACGGGAGACGTCTCCTCCTTCTTGATCCAGCAAGGGGGGAGGAGAGGTTGATGAAGATCCAGTAGCACGGCGGCGTGGTGGTGGATGCAGGGCGTCACAGTAGGAGGGCTTCGCCTATACTACGAGAGAGAGACGTAACGGGGAGAGAGGGAGGCGCCAGGGGCTGGTGTATGAAGTCCCTCCTCTCCCCCACTATATATAGGAGGGCCAAGGGGGGTGGTGCGCCGGCCTAGGAGATCCAATCTCCTAGGTGCGGCAGCCAAGGGGAGGTTTCCCTCCCCCCCAAGGCACCTAGAGGTGCCTTCCACCATTGGGACTCTTCCCTCAAGTGGAACCCTAGGCGCATGGGCCTAGTAGGGCTTGGTGCCCTTGGCCATCTAGGCCCAGGCGCACCCTACAGCCCATGTGGCCCCCGGGACAGGGTGGCCCCACCCGTGGGCCCCGGGACCCCTCCGGTGGTCCCGGTACATACCGATAACCCCGAAACTTGTCCCGATGGCCGAAACAACGCACTTCCTATATATAATTCTTTACCTCCGGACCATTCCGGAACTCCTGACGTCCGGGATCTTATCCGGGACTCCGAACAACATTCGGGTTACTGCATATACATATCTTCACAACCCTAGCGTCACCGAACCTTAAGTGTGTAGACCCTACGGGTTCGGGAGACAAGCAGACATGACCGAGACGACTCTCCGGTCAATAACCAACAGCGGGATCTGGATACCCATGTTGGCTCCCACATGCTCCACGATGATCTCATCGGATGAACCACGATGTCGAGGATTCAATCAACCCTGTATGTAATTCCCTTTGTCAATCGATATGTTACTTGCCCGAGATTCGATCGTCGGTATCCCAATACCTCGTTCAATCTCATTACCGGCAAGTCACTTTACTCGTACCGTAATGCATGATCCCGTGACCAGACACTTGGTCACTTTGAGCTCATTATGATGATGCATTACCGAGTGGGCCCGGTGATACCTCTCCGTCATACGGAGTGACAAATCCCAGTCTTGATCCATGTCAACCCAACAGACACTTTCGGAGATACCCGTAGTCTACCTTTATAGTCACCCAGTTACGTTGTGACGTTTGGTATACCCAAAGCACTCCTACGGTATCTGGGAGTTACACGATCTCATGGTCTAAGGAAAAGATACTTTGACATTGGAAAACTCTAGCAAACAAACTATACGATCTTGTGCTATGTTTAGGATTGGGTCTCGTCCATCACATCATTCTCCTAATGATGTGATCTCGTTATCAATGACATCCAATGTCCATAGTCAGGAAACCATGACTATCTGTTGATCAACGAGCTAGTCAACTAGAGGCTTACTAGGGACATGTTGGTGTCTGTTATTCACACATGTATTACGATTTCCAGATAATACAATTATAGCATGAATAAAGACAATTATCAAGAACAAGGAAATATAATAATAAAGCTTTTATTATTGCCTCTAGGGCATATTTCCAACACCATGGGCCTCCGCCTGCGCCTAGGGTTGGAAACCCTGGGGGTGGGGGGCGCCCCACCTGACTTGGGGGGCAAGTTCCCCCTTGGCCACAGCCCCCCCTTGGAGATGGGATCTCCTAGGGCTAGCGCCCCCCTAGGGGCCCTATATATAGTGGAGGGGAGGGAGGGCAGCCGCACCCAAGTCCCTGGCGCCTCCCTCTCCCCCCGTGACACCTCTCCCTCTCGTTGGTGCTTGGCGAAGCCCTGCCGAGATCACCGCTGCTTCCACCACCACGCCGTCGTGCTGCTGGATCTCCATCAACCTCTCCTTCCCCTTGCTGGATCAAGAAGGAGGAGACGTCTTCCCAACCGTACGTGTGTTGAACGCGGAGGTGCCGTCCGTTCGGCGATAGGTCATCGGTGATTTGGATCACGACGAGTACGACTCCATCATCCCCATTCTCTTGAACGCTTCCGTTCGCGATCTACAAGGGTATGTAGATGCACTCCCCTCTCACTCGTTGCTAGATGAATCCATAGATTGATCTTGGTGATGCGTATAAAATTTTAAAATTCTGCTACGTTCCCCAACAGATCAACAGATCAACTTCTGTGTCTAGAGGTGCCCCCCTGCCCCCGTATATAAAGGAGTGGAGGAGGGGAGAGCCGACCCTCTCTAGGGCGCGCCATGGGGAGTCCTACTCCCACCGGCAGTAGGATTCCCCCCTTTCCAACTTGGAGTAGGAGAGGGAAGGAAGAGGAAGGAGGGAGGAAGGAAAGGGGGGCCGGCCCTCTTCCCAATTCGGATTGGGCTTGGGGGGTGCCACCTCCCTTGCTCCTTTCCCCTCCTTTCCACTAAAGCCCAATAAGGCCCATATACCTCCCGAGGGGTTCCGATAACCTCCCGGTGCTCCGGTATATTCCCGATCTCACCCGGAACCATTCTGGTATCCAAATATAGTCATCCAATATATCGATCTTTATGTCTCGACCATTTCGAGACTCCTAGTCATGTCCGTGATCATATCCGAGACTCCGAACTACCTTCGGTACATCACGATCATCACCGAACTTTAAGCGTGCGGACCCTACGGGTTCGAGAACTATGTAGACATGACCGAGACACGCCTCTGGTCAATAACCAATAGCGGAACCCGGATGCTCATATTGGCTCCCACATATTCTACGAAGATCTTTATCGGTCAAACCGCGTAACAACATACGTTGTTCCCTTTGTCATCGGTATGTTACTTACCCGAGATTCGATCGTCGGTATCTCAATACCTAGTTCAATCTCGTTACCGGCAAGTCTATTTACTCGTTCCGTAATACATCATTCCGCAACTAACTCATTAGTTACAATGCTTGCAAGGCTTATAGTGATGTGCATTACCGAGTGGGCCCAGAGATACCTCTCCGACAATCGGAGTGAAAAATCCTAATCTTGAAATACGCCAACCCAACAAGTACCTTTGGAGACACCTATAGTGCACCTTTATAATCATCCAGTTACGTTGTGACGTTTGGTAACACACAAAGTGTTCCTCCGATAACGGGAGTTGCATAATCTCATAGTCATAGGAACGTGTATAAGTCATGAAGAAAGCAATAGCAACATACTAAACGATCAAGTGCTAAGCTAACGGAATGGGTCAAGTCAATCACATCATTCTCCTAATGATGTGATCCCGTTGATCAAATGACAACTCATGTCTATATATGCTAGGAAACATAACCATCTTTGATCAACGAGCTAGTCTAGTAGAGGCATACTAGTGACACTCTGTTTATCTATGTATTCACACATGTATCATGTTTCCGGTTAATACAATTCTAGCATGAATAATAAACATTTATCATGATATGAGGAAATAAATAATAACTTTATTATTGCCTCTAGGGCATATTTCCTTCACTAGGGTCGCCTCCTTGCTTTGATTTAAGTGAGGCTGAATGAGAGTAATTCTTAAGGGCACCCTCAAGGCGGTAGGTGGAAAGGGTGGTTGAGGTTATCTTGATCCAATAGTCCATGATGGAGTAGGGAAGAAGAGGGTGGTGCATGGTCCATGGTGGAGTAGGCCATGTATCCCTCCTAATGAGCTTCTTTGTCTCGGGCCTTTATAATTTTCCTTCTCCTTTTAGTTTCCTATTTTTTTTACTTTTTGACCATGACTTGTTTCTTCGAATTTCGTTAATTGACTTTGAAAAATTGCCATGTAGAACTAGGTGGGACCTACTAGGTAGGACTAGTTGATATTAAAACAGGAAACCCCTTGAGTTGTAGTCACAAAAGTTATCATTGTGGTCGCCAGTCAAATTTCTCGAGTCTTGACGATCTTCACTCTGCGTGCTCTCCATGTATTATAGATATTTTTCCTGCTTCTCATGGAGAATCCTCAATTTTCTACGATAGTGATGTCTTGTCAAAGATTCAACATCATTTTTCCTCCGACTTGTCCAAACAAATGAATGTTCTCGAATATATTTGGATCGATGAATGATGTCTTGTAGGTGGTGGACTTTAATCTTTACTTTGCTTTTTTGGGTTGTATCCAGCAGATGTAAGGGAGAAAATGTTGGTACCATCTTAATCCAACATCAAGAATAATAAAATCGATGCCTCAGCCGCCCATAACCTCAAAAAAATCCTAGAAGACTTCTCGGCTGCTATTGGCCTCTCTATTAACATCTCCAAAACAACTTTCGTCCCGCTCAATATTGAACCAGAACTGGCAACACAAATGGCCTCGACTCTTGGGATCTCGGTATCCTCTTTCCCATAGAAATACCTGGGACTACCACTCTCCCCGCACAAATTACCACCGTCGGCTTTCCAACCAGTAATCAATTGTTGTGATGTTTACCTTTCTGGTTGGCATGCGCTCCTACTCTCTCGTGGCGGTCGCCTCATTCTGCTATCTGCGGTCCTAGATAGTCTTCCCACCTATTTCATGATGTGCTTCTCACTACCAAAAAGTGTTCTCTAGGATATTGACAAACGTAGACGGATTTTCTTCTGGTCAAATGATGACTCCTTCTCTGGGGCTAAGTGTCTGGTAGCGTGGGCGGGTGTGCATGCCCAAGTTGGCAGGCGGTCTAGGTGTTAAAAACTTACAAGCACAGTTTTTTTTGCCTTATTTTGAAATTTGCTTTCAAATTCCTCCACTCCCCACTTCTGCCTTGGAAGGATTGGATGTTAAACCATTCCCCCCTCCACATAGGTCTAGGTAGAAATGCCTCCTTCCTTGGCAAAGCTATTTTTAAACACTTACACACGCTCAGAGAGATTCCCTGATATGTCTCCGTCGTATCTATAATTTTTGATTGTTCCATGCCAATATTCTACAACTTTCATATACTTTTGGCAACTTTGTATACTATTTTTGGGACTAACATATTGATCCAGTGCCCAGTGCCAGTTCCTGTCTGTTGCATGTTTTTGGTTTCGCAGAATATCCATATCAAACGGAGTCCAAACGGGATAAAAACGGACGGAGATACTTTTTGGAATGTTTGGAAAATTCCGGAAGAAAAATCCACGCGAGACGGTGCACGAGGTGGTCAGGAGGCAGGGGGCGCGCCTGCCCCCTGGGCGCGCCCCTACCCTCGTGAGCCACCCATAAGGCAGTTGACGCTCTTCTTTTGCCGCAAGAAAGCTAATTTTCGGAAAAAATCACGGCGAAGGTTTCAGGCCAATCGGAGTTATGGATCTCCATATATACACGAAACGGTGAAACAGAGCCAGGAGAGAACGCATAAACAGAGAGAGACAGAGAGACAAATCCAATCTCGGAGGGGCTCTCGCCCCTCCCACGCCATGGAGGCTAAGGACCAGAGGGGAAAGCCTTCTCCCATCTAGGGAGGAGGTCAAGGAAGAAGAAGAAGAAGGGGGGGCCTCTCCCCCTTGCTTCCGATGGCGCCGGAGTGCCACCGGGGGCCATCATCATCACCGTCATCTTCACCAACAACTTCACCGCCTTCACCACCAACTCTTCCCCCCTCTATGCAGCGGTGTAACCTCTCTCTTACCCGCTGTAATCTCTACTTAAACATGGTGCTCAACGCTATATATTATTTCCATATGATGTATGGCTATCCTATGATGTTTGAGTAGATCCGTTTTGTCCTAATGGCTATTTGATGATCAAGATTGGTTTGAGTTGCATGTTTTATTATTGGTGCTGTCCTATGGTGCTCTCCGTGTCGCGCAAGCGTGAGGGATTCCCGCTGTAGGGTGTTGCAATATGCTTATGATTTGCTTATGGTGGGTGGCGTGAGTGAACAGAAGCACAGACCCGAGTAAGTAGGTTGTTTGCGTATGGGATAAAGAGGACTTGATGCTTTAATGCTATGGTTGGGTTTTACCTTAATGAATCTTTAGTAGTTGCGGATGCTTGCTAGAGTTCCAATCATAAGTGCATATGATCCAACTAGAGAAAGTATGTTAGCTTATGCCTCTCTCTCAAATAAAATTGTAATAATGATTACCGGTCTAGTTGTCGATTGCCTAGGGACAAATAACTTTCTCGTAACAACAAACTCTCTGCTAAACCTAACTTAGTTGTGTCTTTATCTAAACAGCCTGTGTTTTTTATTTACGTAATCTTTATTATCTTGCATACCTATCCAACAACACCTACAAAGTACTTATAGTTTCATACTTGTTCTAGGTAAAGCGAACGTCAAGCGTGCGTAGAGTTGTATCGGTGGTCGATAGAACTTGAGGGGTTATTTGTTCTGCCTTTAGCTCCTCGTTGGGTTCGACACTCTTACTTATAAAAAACTATTGCGATCCCCTATACTTGTGGGTTATCATTCCCCAGGTTACTATTGGCAATGGTTCCTCAACCTTTTTCTGGCTTGATCGTTGGCTCCTGCTAGAACCACTCTCCATTGCCTTCCCTGCCTTGTTTACACACCATACTAAGCCTAACACTCTTGTTGATAAAATTATGATGGATGGGATTGAACTCGGCTTGCGTAGCCGGCTAACCGTAACCACTACCAATGAACTTGTTTCCTTGAGATCTTTGTTGCAGGGAGTGTGCCTTACAGGAGTACCCGACGACAGGTCCTTGCTTAACGGCGCCACTTTTTCCACTAAGGGCGCTTATGTTGCTCTTGCTCCCCAACTATCGGATCCATCTCTTACCCACATCTGTGACTCTCGTGTTCCTAGTAGGGTTCGAGTGTTTGGCTAGCTTTTCTATCTGGACAGGTTAAACACGCAGGCAAATCTCCATCGCAAGACCATCATCGACTCTCCATCGTGCCCATGTTGTAATGCCGCGCCAGAAGACCGTGATCATCTCTTCTTCACATGCCCAACGGCTGCCTCCATTTGGGGTGCCATGCATAGGGCTGCTTCCCCGTCACTCTCCCCTGCCTGACTTGTGGAATGCGCCGGTTCAGGATGGCCTACCTCAGTCAATCTGGCCTTTCATTTTGCTACTCATATTATGGAAAATTGGGATGCTCGCAACGACAAAACCTTTAGGGACTTGTCCCCTTCTCCGTATAATGTAATTAGGGCTATTATCTCTGATCTCACTCTTTGGTCCCACCGCCTTAAAAGGCGGATAAAAAAATCCACGCCGGATTGTGGCGGGATTTTTTCACCTCTCGTCTTGTCTGAACTATTTTTTCGAAATATATTCAGGTGGGGAGTCTTCCCCCCGGTGATAGTTTCAAAAAAAAAAGAATAATAAAACCCTCCATCATCATCTAAAGAACATAGAGTAACAAACTATTTTCATGCATGAGTCAATGCAGAGGTCGAGAGGAAAATAGATAAAGAAAACAAGGTTACAAATAGCAACTATCGGGACAAACTAAGGCACCTGAAAAAAGATCTAGTGCCAGTCACTTTCTTTATGCACCATCCGATTCCCAACCAACTGTTGTAAACAAATAAAGGCACTATTTATCTTCTTCATCCTCGCAACGCCCTTCGTCCTCCTTGCGATGCGCCTGACGTGCCCTGTCCTAACCACCGACCTCCACCACCCTAAGATAGATGGTGGGGCAATGGCTTCTCCGACGAGGTTTTTTCTACTCTGGTGAGGTTGGAAGGAAGGAAGGAAGGAAGAGGCGATTGACGGCTGAAACAATTTCCAGGTACCTGATAAATAGCAAAACTGCAACTATCCTGCAGACATGCACTTTTCAACAACATAGGTTTTTGTTAATGAAGGTCTTGCTTGCAACAATTCAAACTGGCGTATCTTTTCATAACCTTATTTTCAATACAGTAGATGCATAGTAAGTAACTAATGTTTTCTATGTAGGAAAAAGTGCGACGGCCCTCATTTGGTCGATCTTACAAGCTCGTCCACATCATTGCTTAGATCTAACCTCGACACCCAACACAACAAGACCACTCTTGTACTCCTCTTGTTGTCTGCATCAGGCTGACAGACACCTCATCGTCGTCTTCCTCGTTGTAGAACTCACCCAACTCGACCTCCATCCAGCCGTTAGCCCTTCTCCGAGGGAGCACAATGTTGTCTGTGAGATGAATTGCTCCAGTAACGCGACTGCGCTTGCAAGGTCCCCATTTTTCCTCCCAGCTATACCTCCAAATATTTTTGTGAGTCACTCCGTCATCCCCAACTTCCATGTAGCCTTGAAGGCAAACTTGCCGTGTTGAATGGATCCATCCAATGCTGACTGATGCCACCTGAAACGGAAAATCCAGCTTGTTGAACCCACTATCTGCCAACTTGAACACCATGTAAGCGGCGTACGCCGAGTTCTGCGAGAGCATCCTACATTGCGCGCATCTTCCCACGGATTTCCAACCGCGAAACCTTGCGGAGCCTGGCTGCTTCCAAAAACCTGCCGAAGAAGTTTGTGGTAATGAGGACCGGGCATTTTGGCTCCCGGGCTCAGATGAGCCCGGAAGTGAACAGCGAACCCACCAAAAATAGTAAACAAAATTTTAAAAATCTATTTTTTTTGATGAAAGATGCTTGAGTTTGTTATGTCCGTGCAAAAGTTTAGCGCATTTGAACATCTGACAAGTTCTCAGCAAAAAGACAAATTTGGGATTTGTGAAAAAGTTAACTGTTTTGCGCTGCTCAGATCTGATTTTTTTTGGTGAGAGCTACTCATATTGTCAAAATGAGCCGAAACTTGGCACAACACATACTCAACTATCTTTCACCTGATTTTTTTCAGAATTTTTCTGTATCTTTTTAAATTTACTGTCCAGAGGGTGTAGATGAGCTCAAAAGCCTAATTGGATATTCACCGGTAATGATTAATATATTCATGTCATCTCATAGCAATGTGTTATACTAGTAGTATATCAAACTTATTGTGAAAAGAAAAATCCAATGGAAAACTAATTGGCCCCCAAAACACCACAATCGAAAAGGAGGCTCGACTCGATCGAACCTCTCGTTTCCTTGGATCTTGTCGCCGCGGAGGTGGATCCATTGCCAGGAGGAGGGCGTCTCGCCCCGCGAGATATGCAGCGCCCTCGCCGAGAGCAGGAAGCACTTGGCGCCCGTGATATTAGAAATTCTAAAATCTGTTAAATTGATCTCGTGTGATCCTAGCTTCACACACAAGTTTTAGCCATGTACTAGTGTCTATGGAAGATAAAGCCCTAGGGGTAGTGTACGGCAAATCATCTATCTATCGTTCCTGTTAACTCACCTTTCAATAGATGTAGAAACAATATAAATGGAAAAATAATTTGAGAGGGCCAATGATCTTCAGCATGAATATTATCATTTAACGAAAGTAAGAAACTGATCTCCCTCGGAGAAACTACTACTGTTAGCACTGCCATGCTGCCAATTTTTCGTCGAATTTAGTAGGAAAAAAATGCGTTTACAAAAACTCATCCTCTTCAGTTGAAAAAAAAACTCATCCTCTGTACTATGAGAACGCACAATAGACTTGGCAGGGAACTCTAACATTGCTATTAGGTGAGCTAAATGAAATCTCCGTCATTGACCTCATCCATACAGTAGCATTGATTACTTGATTTGTACTCCCTTCGTTCCAAATTATTCATCGCAGTAATGAATGTATCTAGAACTAAAATACATCTAGATACATCCATACCTGCGACAAGTAATTCAAAACGGAGGAAGTACAACCCATGCATTCATTTCGAAATGATAACAGATACCTGAAAAATAAATTATGAACAATCTTTAGATAGATACATGTGCTTTTGAGTTTTGGCATGTACATCCACACCAAGTAGATTATACAGATCGATGCACTTACATTTGGTTAACAACGAAAGTTGAGTTACAAATTGCTGTGCAAAGTTCTGGATCAATCCAGACAACAAGGTTAGTCCAAACAACAAATTTCTGGAACAATCATTCCGGCAGACAACCACACAATCAAGGCCAGCATAGAGAAGCGCAAGAGCAGGCATGCCGATTGAGGGTATATATGCCTCATTCAGCACATGATCTGGTTAAAATTGCTTCACCTCCAGCCGCATGCTCCGCGCCAAAGAATCGAACGAACGAACGGTACGGGGGATTAGTTCATCGTCAGCCGATTCCGATCAAGCGGAAACGAGGAGAGAAATCAAGAGGGCACGGGGAGTCTGTTATCGATGCGTACAACGAGCTTGCATGGCAGGAGGGCCGGGGTGACGGAGAGGCGCCGGAACAGGGCCTTCCTGGACGGCGGCACGCGGGGGAGCTCGCCCTCGGCGACGAGCTGCGGGAGGTCGCGGGACAGGAAGCCGGACCAGACGGTGTCGGAGTCCGCGGCGGCGAGGAAGGCCCGGGAGACGGCGGCCGCGCGGCAGGCGTCCTGCGGCGACGTGAGGGAGATGATCGTCGCGAGGAGCTCCTCCGGCAGGCGCGGGACCTCGCGGGCTGCGGCAGCTGCCTCCATGGATCCCTGGTCTCTTCTTCACGTCGGAACCAATCTGGCGGTTGCGCGATTGGCCACGCGAACACTACCGGAATCACATATTTTACCGACTGTCACGTGTTTACTAAGTTTTTTTAACTGAGGTCAGATTAACGATAACCATAAGTATGGGAGTGAGTTGAAGGCGCGTCGTCATCATCGCCTCTCCCTCATCGAAACCAGACAAACCTTATTGTCGTAGACAGTTAAAAAATCGTCGTGCTAAGGCCCCAAAAAAAACCAGCGCACCAGAGCAGCAAGCATCGCCGATAAAGACGAACGAAAACTGAATCCAAATAGATCCATCAAAGACCAGCACCTACCGAATCTCGCGAGATTCGACAAAGACACACCTTCACACGTAGTCCTGGCCATCTTAGACCCGGCCCTGTCGGCCCACCCAGGCCCGGCCCTAAAATCCAGGGCCTAGGCCCGATGGGCTTGACCATGGGCCCGGCTTGGGCCTGAGTTTTGAGCCCACCAGCAGGGCCTGGGCGGGCTTGGGCTTAGCATATTGACATTTTAAGGAAGAGGCCCAGCCCACGGCCCTAAGCCCTAAGGGCTTTTTACCAGATGGGTCGGGCTTGGGCTTGAAAAGTAGGCCCGATGGTAGGGCCTGGGAGGGCCTGGGCCTCAGTTTTCTGCCATGGGCTTTTTTAGGCCCGGCCCAAGCCCGGCCCATGGCCAGATATATTCACACGCCATCCGATAATGTTATGCGCATCGCGAACCAACCTCTGGTTGAGATGGTTAGGTGGACAGTGGTATCCCCAACCCATCAGGGTTCAAATCCTGGTGCTCGCATTTTTTCTGGATTTATTTCAGGAATTCCGGTGATACGCTTTCAGTGGGAGGAGACTTCCCGTCGACTACGAGGCGCCTACGGTGACTTCGTAAAATCTCAAGATGATATGCCGGCTCAGTCTCTCGGAGGTGCTCATAGGGGTAGGGTGTGCGTGTGTGCGTTCATACGGGTGAGTGTATGCGCGTTTATATGAGCGCTTGCGTCTGTACTGTGTTCAAAAAAAAGATAATGTTATGCGCATCATAGGGACGGAAAATCAGACGTGAAAAACAATATTCCTACTGAGGGACATCACCACAGCCACACAGCCCCAACGAAAACGTTGAACTTAACAAAAACGAGATCGGGTCCCTCCCGTCGGCGGGGGCCCGAGATCCTCCACACCTTGATGGCCCAAAGCCCATCGGAGGCGAGGCGGACCGGCGGCGACACCGACGAGAGGAGGAGGGAGACATAGAGTCGTTTGGTTGTTATGACGTTGGATTTTTAAACATGACAAATCCAGTCTTTTATGGCAATTTATGGTTGTGTGGGGATGACCAATTTAATTTACAAACGCTGAAAATTTTTGAGAAAAAAAACTGAAACAGATTTGTCATGCTTACCAACTAAATATAAATTGCCATAAAAAAGGTTCTACTTGAGTCTTACTTAATACTGTAACATCTATGTGCAAACACATACACTCGGTCATACACATAGTATGTTTTTAACACAGTACATACAAAGATGCTTACATACACGCACATACACTCATTCTTTTGAATACCGGCAGAACATGTTAAGATTGACTATGAGAATATCTCCTCCCATTAAACAAGCATTGCAGAAAAGCCTAAAATTAATCCAGAAAAATGCAAACACTAGTGCAAAGTGTATGACTTAACCTCTGGTGAGCTGGTTCCACCACAAGAAATCCAACCATCTGAACTATGCTCAATTCACCATACACATGTATGTGAGGATAACTAGTGAAGGAAATATGCCCTAGAGGCAATAATAAAGTTATTATTTATTTCCTTATATCATGATAAATGTTTATTATTCATGCTAGAATTGTATTAACCGGAAACATAATACATGTGTGAATACATAGACAAACAGAGTGTCACTAGTATGCCTCTACTTGACTAGCTCGTTAATCGAAGATGGTTATGTTTCCTAACCATGAACAAAAGAGTTGTTATTTGATTAACGGGATCACATCATTAGAAGAATGATGTGATTGTCATGACCCATTCCGTTAGCTTAGCACTCGATCGTTTAGTATGTTGATATTGCTTTCTTCATGACTTATACATGTTCCTATGACTATGAGATTATGCAACTCCCGTTTACTGGAGGAACACTTTGTGTGCTACCAAACGTCACAACGTAACTGAGTGATTATAAAGGTGCTCTACAGGTGTCTCCAAAGGTATATGTTGGGTTGGCATATTTCGAGATTAGGATTTGTCACTCCGATTGTCGGAGAGGTATCTCTGGGCCCTCTCGGTAATGCACATCACCTAAGCCTTGCAAGCAATGCAACTAATGAGTTAGTTGCGAGATGATGTATTACGGAACGAGTAAAGAGACTTGCCGACAACGAGATTGAACTAGGTATTGAGATACCGACGATCGAATCTCGGGCAAGTAACATACCGATGACAAAGGGAACAACGTATGTTGTTATGCGGTCTGACCGATAAACGATCTTCGTAGAATATGTGGGAGCCAATATGAGCATCCAGGTTCCGCTATTGGTTATTGACCGGAGACGTGTCTCGGTCATGTCTACATTGTTCTCGAACCCGTAGGGTCCGCACGCTTAAGGTTTCGATGACAATTATATTATGAGTTTATTAGTTTTGATGTACCGAAGTTAGTTCGGAGTCCCGGATATGATCACGGACATAACGAGGAGTCTCGAAATGGTCGAGACATAAAGATTGATATATTGGACGACTATATTCGGACACCGGAAGTGTTCCGGAGTAGTTTCGGATAAAACCGGAGTACCGAGGGGTTACCGGAACCCCCCGGGGGGTTAATGGGCCTCATGGGCCTAAAGTGGAGAATAGGAGGGGCAGCCAGGGCAGGCCGCACGCCCCCTCTCCCCCTAGTCCGAATTGGACAAGGAGGGAGGGGCGGCGCCCCCCCTTTCCTTCCTCTCTTCTCTCCCTTCCTTCCCCCTCTCCTACTTGGACAAGGAAAAAGGAGGGAGTCCTACTCCCGGTAGGAGTAGGACTCCTCCCTGGCGCGCCTCATCATGGCCGGCCGCCCCTCTCCCTTGCTCCTTTATATACGGGGGCAGGAGGCACCTCTAGACACAACAAGTTGATCTTCATGATCGTTCTCTTAGCCGTGTGCGGTGCCCCCCTTCACCATAATCCTCGATAATATTGTAGCGGTGCTTAGGCGAAGCCCTGCGACAGTAGAACATCAAGATCGTCACCACGCCGTCGTGCTGACAGAACTCTTCCCCGATACTTTGCTGGATCGGAGTCCGGGGATCGTCATCGAGCTGAACGTGTGTTAGAACTCAGAGGTGCCGTAGTTTCGGTGTTTGATCGGTCGGGCCGTGAAGACGTACGACTACATCAACCGTGTTGTTATAACGCTTCCGCTTTCGGTCTACGAGGGTACGTGGACAACACTCTCCTCTCTCGTTGCTATGCATCACCATGATCTTGTGTGTGCGTAGGAAATTTTTTGAAATTACTACGTTCCCCAACAGTGGCATCCGAGCCTAGGTTTTATGTGTTGATGTTATATGCACGAGTAGAACACAGGTGAGTTGTGGGCGATATAAGTCATATTGCTTACCAGCATGTCATACTTTGGTTCGGCGGTATTGTTGGATGAAGCGGCCCAGACCGACATTACGCGTACGCTTACGCGAGACTGGTTCTACCGATGTGCTTTGCACACAGGTGGCCGGCGGGTGTCAGTTTCTCCAACTTTAGTTGAACCAAGTGTGGCTACGCCCGGTCCTTGCGAAGGTTAAAACAACACCAACTTGACAAACTATCGTTGTGGTTTTGATGCGTAGGTAAGATTGGTTCTTGCTTAAGCCCGTAGCAGCCACGTAAAACTTGCAACAAACAAAGTAGAGGACGTCTAACTTGTTTTTGCAGGGCATGTTGTGATGTGATATGGTCAAGACATGATGCTAAATTTTATTGTATGAGATGATCATGTTTTGTAACCGAGTTATCGGCAACTGGCAGGAGCCATATGGTTGTCGTTTTATTGTATGCAATGCAATCGCGCTGTAATGCTCTACTTTATCACTAAGAGGTAGCGATAGTCGTGGAAGCATAAGGTTGGCGAGACTACAACGATGCAACGATGGAGATCAAGGTGTCGCGCCGGTGACGATGGTGATCATGACGGTACTTCGGAGATGATGATGGCCATATCATATCACTTATATTGATTGCATGTGATGTTTATCTTTTATGCATCTTATCTTGCTTTGATTGACGGTAGCATTATAAGATGATCTCTCACTAAATTTCAAGATAAAAAGTGTTCTCCCTGAGTATGCACCGTTGCCAAAGTTCGTCGTGCCCAGACACCACGTGATGATCGGGTGTGATAAACTCTACGTCCATCTACAACGGGTGCAAGCCAGTTTTTGCACACGCAGAATACTTAGGTTAAACTTGACGAGCGTAGCATATGCAGATATGGCCTCGGAACACTGAGACCGAAAGGTCGAGCCTGAATCATATAGTAGATATGATCAACATAGCAATGTTCACCATTGAAAACTACTCCATTTCACGTGATGATCGGTTATGGTTTAGTTGATTTGGATCACGTGATGTAAGGTCATATTTATTCCTAAGTGTTTTGGTGATTGATGACAATGCATTTGCGGACTAATCGTGTGCCATGAGCTTTCCAGACTCTTCTCTGCTAGGCACAAGACGATTGGGTGCCCCTCGAAGACTGACGAAGACGACGTCTTTTCTATGTTTCTTTTTGGTGGATTTGATTCGTAGGAAAGCCGTACTATTAAGAGGGGGTCCGCGTTGGAAAGGTTTGGGTGGAATCATCACGTACATGTCTCCTTTTTATCCCCTCCTTCTTCCTTGGAGCTTCCTCCGTTTTCCTGCCATAGTTGACTGACTGCTTGTGTGGTTGCGGTAGTACCGCTCCAGGATTAACGGTAGTACCGTGGGCATCCACGGTAGTACCGCGCAGTGGCACGGTAGTACCGCTGGTGCTCACGGTAGTACCGCTCCCCCGGAGCCTTACTACCGCTGCCCCACCCGGCTAGTGCCGCCCGGTTGCGGTAGTAGGAGCGGATGCAATTTTTTACATCCGCACCTGCCGCGGTAGTACCGCTTTCGCCGTGCGGTAGTACCGTGCTAGGCGGTCAGGCAGTAGTACCGCCCCTCGGCAGTACTACTGTGTCGAGTTTTTGCTACTTCCGTTCTTTTGCGGAAGTATGCACGGAAGTTCCCCTCCCCCTATCGGGGCTTTTTGCCTCACGGTAGTACCGCCCTGATGGCGCGGTAGTACCGCGCGGGCGGAAGTACCGCCCCAGCTTGCGTCTGTTTCCCTGGCTGGGGGTCGCGGCAGTACCGTAGGGTGGTACGGTAGTACCGCTTGGTTGCAAGCAGTACTACCGCGCGGCCTTGCGGTAGTACCGCTGGTCGTGCACGGTAGTACCGCTGGCCACGGGTTGGTAGGTGGGTAACGGTTGGATCTTTTCCACACACTATATAAAGGGTCTCCTTCTTCCCCGTTGACTCACCTCTTCCACCATTAAAGCTCCATTATTGCTCCAAGCTCCATTTTCGCCCGATCTCACTCCCTAGCCAACCAAACTTGTTGATTTGCTCGGGAGTGGTTGAGAAGGCCCCGATCTACACTTCCACCGAGAGATATTTGATTCCCCCTACTAATCCCTTGCGGATCTTGTTACTCTTGGGTGTTTGAGCATCCTAGACGGTTGAGGTCACCGCGAAGCCATAGTCCATTGTGGTGAAGCTTCATGGTGTCGTTGGGAGCCTCCAATTGAGTTGTGGAGATTGCCCCAACCTCGTTTGTAAAGGTTCGGTCGCCACCTCCAAGGGCACCAATAGTGGAATCACGGCATCTCGCTTTGTGTGAGGGCATGAGGAGATTACGGTGGCCCTAGTGGCTTCTTGGGGAGCATTGTGCCTCCACACCGCTCCAACGGAGACGTACTTCCTCTCAAAGGGAAGGAACTTCGGCAACACATCCTCGTCTCCACCGTCTCCACTTTTGGTTATCTCGTGCCTTTACTTGTGTAGCTTATTTGTTTCATATATCGTGCTTGCTTGTGTTCCTATTCGTGTTGCATCATATAGGTTGCTCATCTAGTTGCATGTCTAGACAACCTATTTTGATGCAAAGTTTAAATTGCTAAAGAAAAGCTAAAAATTGTTAGTTGCCTATTCACCCCCCCCTCTAGTCAACCATATCGATCCTTTCAATTGGTATCAGAGCCTCGTCTCTTTATTAAGGACTTTACCGTCCGAAGAGTATGGTTGATACCGTAGACGGAGCGGAGGAACACTCCGGTGTGAATCCTATCTCGTCTACGGGTGATGGGGGAACTTCGGTCTCTCGTGAGGAGTTTAATGTAGCCTTGGAGACATTGAAAACCTCCATGACGACCGAAGTTGAAAGCATGTTTACTAAATTTCTTGAGGGGCTTAAACTATCAACCGCACCGTTGGAAGTGGGGGATCCCGCCAACAAGGTGTCGGATGCTATCCCTGAAAGGGGGGAAGCTAGTAGTGAAAAGGCTCCTTCTTCTAGTGGCAAGAATGGCACCGGCATCTTTGCCCATGTGGAACCACCACTTGTTTATGGTGGACCGGTTCCTTCCACTCATTTGAATCATGCCGGTCCTCCCCCTAATATTGTGAAAAATGAGGATTTTGATTCATGGGTTTACCGCTTTAAACGTCATTTAAATCATGTGAACACTAACCTTTGGAGAATCATTGAAGAAGGTTTTTATCCACATGATCCAAGCAACTTCACTCCTCGAGAAGCCGCGGACAATCAATTCAATGAGAATGCTCTCTTCATCATTCAAGATGCATTTCCACCCGAAGACCTACCTCATCTTCGTCCCTTCGCCTTGGCCAAAGATGCATGGCATTGTGTCGTGTCTCTCTACCGGGGAAGCGCAAGCATTCAATGGTCCAACTATGAAGTGGTACAAGATGAGGCCGATGAGTTTGCAATGAAGGAAGATGAAGAACCTCGTGAGCTCTATCGGAGAGTCACCAAACTCGCGGTCTCACTACGAGATCACGGGAGCAAGGACACGGATGACAATTGGATCAAGCGCAAATTCCTCAAGGCGATGATGCCCTACCACAAGGCCATGTCCTCCGTCATTCGTCAAAGACCGGACTTCCACACTTTGACATCAAGCGAAGTGTTGGATGAGTTTGTGGCCATGAACATTTTGGACAAGACCGCCGACAATGCGGTGCTCCGTTCTCAACGGGCAAAGAAGCCTAACCTTGCATTGAAGGCCAAGCTCACCGTGGAAGAAGAAGAAGAGGAAGAAGAGGAGAGCAACCCCGAAGATATGAAGTATGCATATCATGAACATATGGCACTTGCTTCAAGGCAATTTTGGAGCAAGAAAAACTCGAGGCCCAACTTTAGCAAAAACAACTCGAGTGGCACAAGGGGCAAGCAACGTGTAAGGACTTGCTACAATTGCGGCAACGTAAGTCATTTCGTTGCGGAATGCCCGTATGAGAAGAGGGAAGACAATGGTGGCAAACTCATCCGAAAGGACAAGGCCAAGTCGTTCCCCAACAAGAACAACTTCACCAAGAAGACTCCTCCCAAGGCCTTGGTTGTGCAAGAAGAGTACAATGAGGATGATGACGATGATGAAGATGATGAGTCGGTTTCCATGGCCTCCGTCGCCATTGCAACAATGTCACGAGTGTCCCTCTTCGACTCACCCAACGAAAGCATCACCGCCAAGTGCCTCATGGCTAAAGCCACCAACAAGGTAACCTCCAACATCAAAACTACCATCATTAATCATCCTTCCCAAACGGATAGCATTAATAAAGTTGAGGGAACTAATGTGGAGGCCAACGAGTTTGAGGCCTTTATGGGTAAACTCAAGGGAAAATCCAAGAAGCACTTTGTTGCTCTCTTGGAACAACTTGGTGAGGCCAATGACATGATCGAGGCTCACGAAGACACCATCTCGAAGATGGAAGGGCATAGTCGTGACTATGCCGATGAGATTTCGGATCTTTCCAATGCTCTTGAGGAAGAGCGTGGTCTTCGTTTGGCTCTTGAGGAGTCACACAATGTTGATCATGCTAAGTTAGAGAAAGATTATGATCATGCCCTCGTTGTTTCTCGTGTGCTAAATTCCGAGAAGGCCAAACTCGGGGTTGATCTTGCTAGACTCAAAGTGGAGTTTGATATACTTGACAAGGCCCACAAGGCCTTGAAGGGTATCCACGCTAGTCTCAAGGAGTCTCATGGTCAACTCCAAGTGAAGCTAACTAAGGAGAAAGAAACTTTTCCTCATATGGTTTTAATTGATAATGCAAATGCTACTAACCCGTGTTGTGAGCATATACATCTTGTTGAAGAAAATGCTAAGTTGAAGGAGCAACTTGAGAGAGGCCTTGTGACTTGCATACAAGGCAAGAAGAACCTCAATGATCTATTGATCAACCGAAAGGGAGGTGTGGCGAAGGAAGGGGTTGGGTACGTCCCCGACTCCAAGAACAAGAAGAAGAATGACAAGACCAAACGACCTCCTCCCCTCATGCAAACCTTTGTGAGGGCGGGAGAGAGTGTCCCCAAGGAGAATAAGAAGAACAAAGTCAAGAAGGGCAATGTCACCTCACCCAACAAAGCCGACGATTTTAATCCTTCTTATGTGTTGTGCCGTGCTAGTGATGGGCATGTTTATGCCAAATTTGTTGGTTCTCTTCATGAGTACATTGAATGGTCTATTTGGGTTCCTAAGACCCTTGTTACTAACATCAAAGGACCCATTACAAAATGGGTACCTAAAACCAAGCATTGATCTCTTGTAGGTGTTTGCTTCCGGTGGTGGATCATGGTTGCTCGATAGTGGAGCTACAAATCATATGACCGGAAGCAAGGACTTGGTGGTGGACGTGCACAAGGTTCCATCTATGCCCACCAATGTCGAGTGGGGTGACGCCTCATCTTCTAAGGTATTGGGACTTGGCAAGGTTGTCATCTCTCATGATCTCACGGTCGAGAAGGTCATGCTTGTTGAGTCCCTTGCATACAATTTACTTTCCGTTCGTCAACTTGCAATCATGGGCTTTGCCACTTTCTTTGATATCGATACCGTGGCCCTCTTGTGGAGCAAGACTCTTAAAGTAGCCTTTGTTGGGCATGTCAAGAACGGTCTATATGTGATTAACTTTTTGGAGCGACCCACTAAGACCGCGACATGCCTAATGGCTAAAGTTGATGTGGGATGGCTTTGGCATCGCCGTTTAGCCCATGTCAATATGAGATCTTTGCAAAGTCTCCTAAAGGGGGACCATGTCCATGGACTAACGAATGTTAGTTTTGCTAAAGATCGTGCTTGCAGTGCCTGTATCGAAGGAAAGCTACATGAGAAGGCTCACCCTCCCTCGACTATCATTTATTCAAAGAGGCCTTTGGAGCTCCTTCACATGGATCTCTTTGGGCCTCCATCCTTCGATAGTCTTGGAGGTAGGAAGTATTGTTTGGTGATTGTGGATGACTACTCAAGGTACACGTGGGTGTATTTCTTCAAGAGGAAGAGCGAGACCCATCAAACCGTCATTGACTTTGCAAATGAAGCACAACGTCAACACAATGCAAAGATCTTGACAATAAGAAGTGACAACGGCACCGAGTTCAAGAACTACACCTTGGATGAATTTCTTAGTGATGAGGGAATCAAGCATCAATATTCCGCACCATACACCCCTCAACAAAACGGTGTTGCGGAGAGGAAGAACCGGACGTTGATGGATGCGGCAAGGACCATGATGGCGGAGTTCAAGTCTCCGTACAACTTTTGGGCCGAAGCCATCAACATCGCGTGTCATGCATCCAATTGGCTCTACCTCTGCAAGGGCTTGAACAAGACTCCATATGAGATACACACCGGTAACAAGCCCAACCTCAAGTACTTCCGGGTATTCGGGTGTAAGTGTTTCATTCTCAAGAAAGGTGTTCGGTTGTCTAAATTCGAGGCTAGAGCTTATGAGGGCATATTTGTTGGTTATGCTACAAACTCTCATGCTTACCATGTCCTCAATAAATCCACGGGACTTATTGAGGAGACGTGTAACGTGGAGTTTGATGAGAATAACGGCTCCCAAGTGGAGCAAAGTGGCACTTGTGATGTAGGTGATGAAATTCCTCCTCAAGCCATAAGAAGAATGGGTGTTGGTTTCATCCTACCCATTGAGGAACCCCTTGTGGCCGAAGGAGAAGGACAATGCTCCACTCAAGTGGAGCCATCACCAACCCAAGGCCCACACGCTTCTGAAGAACAAAGTGAAGGCCCTCAACCTCATGAACAAGACCAAGGGCTAGATCATACTCAAGACGGTGTGGACACACCAAGTGATGCCCAAGGTCAAGTTCTCTCCCCGGAGCAAGTTCAAGATCAAGAACAAGTTCATGACGGTGCTCAAGATGATCAAGTAACCACTCCTCAACTCACCACCGAGGAGGAATTAGAGCGTCGTGCCGCCAAGGTTGCTTCCAAGCTCTCCACCAAGGATCACCTCATGACGAATGTGCTTGGAAGCTTAAGAAAGGGGGTAAGCACTCGTAGACAATTAGCAAATTATTGTGAGCATCATGCGTTTGTCTCTTGTGTGGAACCCCACAAGGTCTATGAGGCGCTAGAAGATCCGGGTTGGCTCAATGCCATGCACGAAGAACTCAACAACTTCGAGCGCAACAAAGTGTGGAGATTGGTACCAAGGCCAACGGGGAACCACAATGTCATTGGAACCAAGTGGATATTCAAGAACAAGCAAGATGCCCATGGTATTATCATTCGCAACAAGGCTCGTTTGGTAGCACAAGGCTACTCCCAAGTCGAGGGTATCGACTACGGTGAAACCTTTGCTCCCGTTGCTCGTCTTGAATCCATTCGCATGTTGATTGCATATGCTTCTCATCATAACTTTAAGTTACATCAAATGGATGTGAAGAGTGCTTTTCTTAATGGTCCCATTAATGAATTGGTGTACGTCAAGCAACCCCCCGGGTTCGAGGATCCCTACTTTCCCGATCATGTGTATCAACTCGATAAGGCACTCTATGGCCTTAAACAAGCCCCACGTGCGTGGTATGACCACCTTACCGAGTTGTTACAAGACCGTGGCTTTGAAGTTGGGATAATCGACCCCACTCTTTTTACTAAGAAGGTCAAAGGGGAGTTGTTTGTGTGCCAATTATATGTTGATGATATTATCTTTGGTTCTCCTAACAAAGCTTTCAATGAGGAATTTGCCGCTCTCATGACCTCAAAGTTCGAGATGTCCTCCATGGGAGAGTTGAAGTTCTTTCTAGGGTTCGAAGTGAAGCAAACAAGAGAAGGAACCTTCATCAATCAATCCAATACACTCAAGACATGCTCAAGAGATTCAAGCTAAGTGACGTCAAGCCGGCTTCCACTCCAATGCCCACCAAGTGCCAACTTGACTTAGATCCCAATGGTAAAGTGGTGGATCAAAAGGTATATCGTTCCATGATTGGATCCTTGCTTTACCTTTGTGCATCTAGACCGGACATCATGTTGAGTGTGGGAATTTGTGCACGGTTTCAAGCCGCACCTAAGGAAAGTCACTATGTGGCGGTCAAACGAATCTTTCGATATTTGGCTCATACCCCAAACTTTGGCTTATGGTACCCAAGAGGATCAAACTTCAAGCTTGTAGGGTACTCGGATTCCGATTGGGCGGGAGATAAAGTGGATAGGAAGTCCACTTCCGGAGGGTGCCAATTCCTTGGTTTCTCTTTGGTAAGTTGGTCTTCCAAAAAGCAAAGTTGTGTGTCTCTCTCGTCCACCGAAGCGGAGTATGTTGCGGCCGGTAGTTGTTGTGCACAACTCTTATGGATGAGGCAAACTTTAAAGGATTATGGTGTCACTTGTGACAAAGTGCCTCTTTGGTGTGACAATGAAAGTGCCATCAAGATCTCTCTCAACCCGGTGCAACACTTCAAGACGAAGCATATTGAGATCCGGTATCACTTCATCCGGGATCACATTAGGCGAGGAGAGATCGAGCTCAACTACGTCAACACTCATGATAACCTTGCAGATATCTTCACGAAGCCCTTGGATGAAGCAAGATTTCGCGATTTAAGGCATGAGCTAAATATCATCGATTCGAGCAATGTTGCGTGAACCCTTGCACACCCCACCATACTCAACGTGTTGTCCTATTTAGATGTAGGCATGGACATAGGGGGAGTGATGTTCTCTCAATGAACTCTCCCTGCCCCCATTATTCATAAATCAATCAAGTCTTTCACATTAGCCATTTTTGATGGTACTTGTGCTTCAAAGACGAGTTTTGGTCATGGACCCAAGGATAATTCTTCGCGGTGCCATACCAATTGACTCTAACATAGGTGGCTACGGCCACCGCCCTCTCTTTCGGAGAGGTGGTGTCTCGTGGTTGGTTCGGTTGTCGTGTGCCTTTCTGGTTTTGTGTGTTGCGTGGTCTTGTGGTGTTGTGTTGGCCCGGAGTTATTTTGTGCAAAGATCCAGTTTTTCGGGCTCGAAACGTGCATCTTCTTGAGCCCACGGTACTACCGCATCTGGGCGCGGTACTACCGCTTGGGAGGCACGGTACTACCGCGCCACAGCACGGTACTACCGCACCACGCGGTACTACTGTGTCTGGGCACGGTACTACCGCGCCGTCAAGGGCGCGTGGGGGGTTATGACTCGGGCAGGGGAGTTCCAACTCCCCATACCCATTCATTGTCTCTCTCTCCACGTCTCTCCCTCTCAAGAACGGCGCCGGAGGCCCTCGCCGGATCTCCGTCTCCGGCCACTCTCCTCGGATTCCGACCGGTGGGATCGTTCCCCACCACTTCCTCTTGCCATGGACCAAGGTTTTTCCCCAAATCCCTCTCTTTCTTGGTTGTTTTCTTGCTTCTAGGCTTTTGGGGAGAAACTTGTTGTTCTTGAGATTTTAGGCCAAATCTATGCAAGAGTAGGATGTAGGAGAGTCGTGATGCGTAGGAAACATACTTGATATGCTGTCTTGTGGTAGTTTTGTCCAACCGTAGTACTGCCGTGTTTTCGCGGGCTTTCTCAGATTTGAACCAGTTCAGATCTGACGCGGTGCGGTACTACCGTGCCCGATGTGCGGTACTACCACTCTCGCGGTACTACCGCCCGTCAGGCGCGGTACTACCGTACCGTGCGGTACTACCGCTCCGCAGACGCGGTACTACCGCGCCGGCCGCGGTGCTAAGGTCGTACTACCGCTCCTACACCCGGTACTACCGTGATCTTGCACGGTACTACCGCGTCTAAGAGCCGTACTACTCTCTTAGCTCCGCAGCTCTTGGCAGTACTATCGTAGGGATCAAATCTCTCTCTAGGCATGTATCATGTGTGCCTTCTACTTGTTTCACTTGCTTTGTTGTGGTCTTTGCATTAATCTCTCTTGGCCGTTGTGGGTGTTTTTGCGTTCTGTGTATCAGGTGGTGGCTCTCGCCGTTCCAATCCCAGTCGTGACACTGGCTCCAAGCATCTGCGCAACCCCCAAGATGAAGCTCCAGAGGGCTCCAATGCCCCCAAGCGCAATGTCAAGACCACTGCCAGCAAGCACAAGGAACCGGCTAAGGGCATGGACGAGATTTCAACTACTGAGTATGTCGAGCGCCAAAAGATCAATCCCTATGTGAATCCTCGGGCTATCCTCAGAGGCACCGAGTTGTTCTGGACCAAGCAACAGGCTCTCATCTATCTGGATGTGATCAAGAACAAGCAGAATACCTACATGGATGTTAAGTGGATAGACATGCATCACCTGCGGAAAGACAAGTTTCATGACTATTTTGGAGAGGCTCTGGACTTGGTGGAGCAGTTTGCTATTGAGCCGGTGATCTCCTTTCACCTTGACTATGACCCTGAGCTTATCTGTCAGTTCTTTGCCTCAGTGTACTTTCATCCCGGGGAGGAGCGGAGGATGACTTGGATGACCAATGGGCGTCAGCTGTCTGCTACATGGAAAGAGTTCATGAATCTGCTGCACATTCCTGATGACGGGCTTCACACCCCCGTTGGCGTCCGCCCCCATGCCAATTCTGAGTCTGCCAACAAGAACCAGCTTCAGCCCTTCCTTGTTGAGAAGGTACTCCCCAATGGGAAGTCATCTTGGGTGTTGAACTCCTTTCTGGATATCATGCATCGCATCTTCCACAACACTATGTTCCCACGCATTGGCGACAAGGACAAGGTTCATGCATATCTAGTGGACATGCTGCTCTTGTGTGCAGAGGCACGTTCTTCTCAGACTCAGCCGCTTGATGTCTCTCACATCATGTGGTGTGAGCTTCGGTTTGCGGTGTTCACTCGCAAGGTACCTATCTATGGACCGTACCTGTTTCTGCTGCTCTCTTCCACTTGGGAGAAGACGTATCCAGGTGATGAGTTCCTTGCTCCAGACTGGATTCGCCATGAGTCCATCAGCCTCCGCGTCAAGCCCAACTGGGCCAACACCACTACTCGTGCTGAGGCATCTTCTGCTAGGAGGGCTGCTGGTCAGGGGGAGGCTACTGAGGACCGTGCTGAGGACCGTGCTGCCAAGTCCACCACTTCTTCCTCTGAGCCATCATGGGCCAAGAAGCTGAAGAACAAGATGAAGACTCTCTTCTGCATGCAGGCGAAGGGACAGTACAGGGCTCACGTGTCTGACAAGGAGAGTCGCCGCTGTGACAAGAAGGTGATGAGGCTCTATGGAGAGGATGTGTCTGGCGGGTCTGAGGACGTCATCACTCCTGAGGCTGCCTGGATGTCTAAGCAGGGCTACAAGTGGACCAGTTCAGAGGATGACATGGAGGAGACTATCCCCGCCGCTGAGTCTGACGAGGAGCACGAGGAGCAGTGGGACGACTTCTCTGCCTGAGCCACCCCGTGTCTGTAGGTGTCCTCTCTGCCTTTTTGGCGTCTCGATGCCAAAGGGGGAGAGAGTGTAGGGATTTGCATTGTGTTTGGTGTGTTTGTTTGCTTTGTTTGCTTTGTCATTTGGACCTCGTTTGTTTTAGTTCGGTTTGTGCTTCCGAGACCTTTCCTCCATATGGTGTAAGACATATGCACTTTATCTATCGTAGTTAACTTATGTATGGTATATCTTGTCTAGTGATAGATATGCCTTGTCTCTATAATATAGGGGGAGCTTTGATCCTAGTATTCGTGTGCCGTGCAGTTCAAAGCACTCATCTAGGTAGCACACATCTAGGGGGAGCCCGTCTATATTATAGAGAGGAGGGGTTTGCATTTACTTAATATTATTTTCTTTGTGCAAATCCCGTATTGTCATCAATCCACCAAAAAGGGGGAGATTGTAAGGTCATATTTATCCCTAAGTGTTTTGGTGATTGATGACAATGCATTTGCGGACTAATCGTGTGCCATGAGCTTTCCAGACTCTTCTCTGCTAGGCACAAGACGATTGGGTGCCCCTCGAAGACTGACGAAGACGGTGTCTTTTCTATGTTTCTTTTTGGTGGATTTGAGTCGTAGGAAAGCCGTACTATTAAGAGGGGGTCCGCGTTGGAAAGGTTTGGGTGGAATCATCACGTACACGTCTCCTTTTTATCCCCTCCTTCTTCCTTGGAGTTTCCTCCATTTTCCTGCCATAGTTGACTGACTGCTTGTGTGCTCATGGTAGTACCGCTCCCCCAGAGCCTTACTACCGCTGCCCCACCCGGCTAGTGCCGCCCGGTTGCGGTGGTAGGAGCGGATGTAATTTTTTACATTCGCACCTGCCGCGGTAGTACCGCTTTCGCCGTGCGGTAGTACCGCGCTAGGCGGTCAGGCAGTAGTACCGCCCCTCGGCAGTACTACTGTGTCGAGTTTTTGCTACTTCCGTTCTTTTGTGGAAGTATGCACGGAAGTTCCCCTCCCCCCTATCGGGACTTTTTGCCTCACGGTAGTACCGCCCTGATGGCACGGTAGTACCGCGCGGGCGGAAGTACCGCCCCAGCTTGCGTCTGTTTCCCTGGCTGGGGGTCGCGGCAGTACCGTAGGGTGGTACGGTAGTACCGCACTACCGTGCGGTAGTACCGCTTGGTTGCAAGCAGTACTACCGCGCGGCCTTGCGGTAGTACCGCTGGCCGTGCGCGGTAGTACCACTGGCCACGGGCTGGTAGGTGGGTAACGGTTGGATCTTTTCCGCACACTATATAAAGGGTCTCCTTCTTCCCCATTGACTCACCTCTTCCACCATTAAAGCTCCATTATTGCTCAAGCTCCATTTTCGCCCGATCTCACTCCCTAGCCAACCAAACTTGTTGATTTGCTAGGGAGTGGTTGAGAAGACCCTGATCTACACTTCCACTGAGAGATATTTGATTCCCCCTACTAATCCCTTGCGGATCTTGTTACTCTTGGGTGTTTGAGCATCCTAGACGGTTGAGGTCACCACGAAGCCATAGTCCATTGTGGTGAAGCTTCGTGGTGTCGTTGGGAGCCTCCAATTGAGTTGTGGAGATTGCCCCAACCTCGTTTGTAAAGGTTCGGTCGCCGCCTCCAAGGGCACCAATAGTGGAATCACGGCATCTCGCTTTGTGTGAGGGCGTGAGGAGATTACGGTGGCCCTAGTGGCTTCTTGGGGAGCATTGTGCCTCCACACCGCTCCAACGGAGACGTACTTCCTCTCAAAGGGAAGGAACTTCGGCAGCACATCCTCGTCTCCACCGTCTCCACTTTTGGTTATCTCGTGCCTTTACTTGTGTAGCTTATTTGTTTCATATATCGTGCTTGCTTGTGTTCCTATTCGTGTTGCATCATATAGGTTGCTCATCTAGTTGCATGTCTAGACAACCTATTTTGATGCAAAGTTTAAATTGCTAAAGAAAAGCTAAAAATTGTTAGTTGCCTATTCACCCCCCCCTAGCCAACCATATCGATCCTTTCACGTGATCACTTAGAGGATTAGAGGGATGTCTATCTAAGTGGGAGTTCTTAAGTAATATGATTAATTGAACTTAAATTTATCATGAACTTAGTCCTGGTAGTATTAGCATATCTATGTTGTAGATCAATAGCTCGCGTTTAGCTCCCCTATTTTATTTTTGATATGTTCCTAGAGAAAACTAAGTTGAAAGATGTTAGTAGCAATGATGCGGATTGGATCCGTGATCTGAGGTTTATCCTCATTGCTGCACAAAAGAATTATGTCCTTGATGCACCGCTGGGTGACAGACCTATTACAGGAGCAGATACAGACGTTATAAACGTTTGGCTAGCTCAATATGATGACTACTCGATAGTTTAGTGCACCATGCTTAACGGCTTAGAATCGGGACTTCAAAGACGTTTTGAACGTCATGGACCATATGAGATGTTCCAGGAGTTGAAGTTAATATTTCAAGCAAATACCCGAGTTGAGAGATATAAAGTCTCCAACAAGTTTTGTAGCTAAAAGATGGAGGAGAATCGCTCAACTAGTGAGCATGTGCTCAGATTGTCTGGGTACTACAATCGCTTGAATCAAGTGGGAGTTAATCTTCCAGATAAGATAGTGATTGATAGAATTCTCTAGTCACCATCACCAAGTTAGTAGAACTTCGTGATGAACTATAGTATGCAAGGGATAACGGAAACAATTCCAAGCTCTTCGTGATGCTGAAATCAACGAAGGTAGAAATCAAGAAAAACATCAAGTGTTGATGGTTGACAAGATCACTAGTTTCAAGAAAAGAGCAAAGGGAAAAGGGGGAACTTCAAGAAAAACAGCAAGCAAGTTGCTGCTCAAGTGAAGAAGCCCAAGTCTGGTCCTAAGCCTGAGACTAAGTGCTTCTACTGCAAAGGGACTGGTCACTGGAAGCAGAACTACCCCAAGTGATTGGCGGATAAGAAGGATGGCAAAGTGAACATAGGTATATTTGATATACATGTGATTGATGTGTACTTTACTAGTGTTTATAGCAACCCCTCAGTATTTGATACTGGTTCAGTTGTTAAGACTAGTAACTCGAAACGGGAGTTGCAGAATAAACAGAGACTAGTTAAGGGTGAAGTGACGATGTGTGTTGGAAGTGGTTCCAAGATTGATATGATCATCATCGCACACTCCCTATACTTTCGGGATTAGTGTTGAACTTAAATAAGTGTTATTTGGTGTTTGCGTTGAGCATGAATATGATTTGATCATGTTTATTGTAACACGGTTATTCATTTAAGTAAGAGAATTAATTGTTGTTCTTATGAATAAAACCTTATATGGTTACACACCCAATGAAAATGGTTCATTGGATCTCGATCGTAGTGATACACATATTCATAATATTGAAGCCAAAAGATGCAAAGTTAGTAATGATAGTACAACTTATTTGTGGCACTGCCGTTTAGGTCATATTGGTGTAAAGCGCATGAAGAAACTCCATGCTGATGGGATTTTGGAATCACTTGATTATGAATCACTTGGTGCTTGCGAACCATGCCTTATGGGCAAGATGACTAAAGACTCCGTTCTCCGGAACAATGGAGCGAGCAACAAATTTGTTGGAAATCATACATACTGATGTATGTGGTCCGATGAATATTAAAGCTCGCGACAAGTATCATTATTTTCTTACCTTCACAGATGATTTAAGCAGATATGAGTATATCTACTTGATGAAACATAAGTCTGAAAAGTTCAAAGTATTTCATAGTGAAGTGGAAAATCATCGTGACAAGAAAATAAAGTTTCTATGATCTGATCGCAGAGACGAATATTTGAGTTACGAGTTTGGTCTTCAATTAAAACAATGTGGAATAGTTTCACAAACTCATGCCACCTGGAACACCACAACATAATGGTGTGTCCGAACGTCATAACCGTACTTTATTGGATATAGTACAATCTATGATGTTTCTTACCAATTTACCAATATCGTTTTGGGATCATGCATTAGAGACAGCTGCATTCACGTTAAAAAGGGGCACCATCTAAGTCCGTTGAGATGACACAATATGAACTATGGTTTGGCAAGAAACCGAAGTTTTCGTTTCTTAAAGTTTGGGATTGTGATGCTTATATGAAAAGGTTTCATCCTGATAAGCTCAAACCCAAATCGGAGAAATATGTCTTCATAGGATACCCAAAGGAGACTGTTGGGTACACCTTCTATCACAGATCCAAAGGCAAGTTATTCATTGCTGAGAATGGATCCTTTCTAGAGAAGGAGTTTCTCTCGAAAGAAGTGAGTGGGAGGAAAGTAGAACTTGATGAGGTAACTGTACCTGCTCCCTTATTGGAAAGTAGTTCATCACAGAAATCTGTTCCTGTGACTACTAGACCGATTAGTGAGGAAGCTAATGATGATGATCATGTAACTTCAGATCAAGTTACTACCGAACCTTGTAGGTAAACCAGAGTGAGATCCGCACCAGAGTGGTACAGTAATCCAGTTCTGGAGGTCATGTTACTTGACCATGATGAGCCTACGAACTATGAGGAAGTGATGATGAGCCCAGATTCCACAAAATGGCTTGAGGCCATGAAATCTGAGATGAGATCCATGTATGAGAACAAAGTATGGACTTTGATTAACTTGCCCAATGATCGGCAAGCCATTGAGATTAAATGGATCTTCAAGAGGAAGACGGATGCTGATAGTAGTGTTATTATCTACAAAGCTAGAATTGTCGCAAAAAGGTTTTCGACAAGTTCAAGGTGTTGACTATGATGAGAGTTTCTCACTCGTATCGATGCTTAAATCTGTCCGAATCATGTTAGCAAGTGCCGCATTTTATGAAATCCGGCAAATGGATAAACAAAACTGCATTCCTTAATGGATTTATTAAAGAAGAGTTGTATATGATACAACCAAAATGTTTTGTCAATCCTAAAGGTGCTAACAAAATGTGCAAGCTCCAGCGATCCATCTATGGACTGGTGCAAGCATCTCGGAGTTGGAATATGCGCTTTGATGAGATGATCAAAGCATATAGTTTTATACAAACTTGCGGTGAAGCCTGTATTTACAAGAAAGTGAGTGGGAGCACTACAGCATTTCTGATAAGTATATGTGAATGACATATTGTTGATCGGAAATAATGTAGAATTATTCTGCAAAGCATAAAGGAGTGTTTTGAAAGAAGTTTTTCAAAGAAAGACCTCGGTGAAGCTGCTTACATATTAAGCATCAAGATCTATAGAGATAGATCAAGATGCTTGATAAGTTTTTTCAATGAGTACACACCTTGACAATATTTTGAAGTAGTTCAAAAATGGAACAGTCAAAGAAAGAGTTCTTGGCTGTGTTACAAGGTGTGAAATTGAGTAAGACTCAAAGCCCGACCACGGCAGAAGATATAAAGAGAATGAAAGTCATTCCCTATGCCTCAGCCATAGGTTCTATAAAGTATGCCATGCCGTGTACCAGATCTATTGTATACCCTACACTGTGTTAAGCAAGGGAGTACAATAGTAATCTAAGAGTAGATCACTGGACAGCGGTCAAAATTATCCTTAGTGGAATAAGGAAATATTTCTCAATTATGGAGGTGACAAAAGGTTCTTCGTAAAAAGTTACGTCGATGCAAGTTTTGACACAGATCTGGATGACTCTAAGTCTCGATCTAGATACATATTGAAAGTGGGAGCAATTAGCTAGAGTAGCTCCGTGCAGAGCATTGTAGACATAGAATTCGCAAAATACTTACGGATCTGTATGTGACAGACCCGTTGACTAAAATTATCTCACAAGCAAAACATGATCACACCTTAGTACTCTTTGGGTGTTAATCACATAAACGATGTGAACTAGATTACTGACTCTGGTAAACCCTTTGGGTATAGGTCACATGACGATGTGAACTATGGGTGTTAATCACATGGTGATGTGAACTATTAGTGTTGAATCACATGGCGATGTGAACTAGATTATTGACTCTAGTGCAAGTGGGAGACTGAAGGAAATATGCCCTAGAGGCAATAATAAAGTTATTATTTATTTCCTTATATCATGATAACTGTTTATTTTTCATGCTAGAATTGTATTAACCGGAAACATAATACATGTGTGAATACATAGACAAACAGAGTGTCACTAGTATGCCTCTACTTGACTAGCTCGTTAATCAAAGATGGTTATGTTTCCTAACCATGAACAAAAGAGTTGTTACTTGATTAACGGGATCACATCATTAGAAGAATGATGTGATTGACATGACCCATTCCGTTAGCTTAGCACTCGATCGTTTAGTATGTTGCTATTGCTTTCTTCATGACTTATACATGTTCCTATGACTATGAGATTATGCAACTCCCGTTTACCGGAGGAACACTTTGTGTGCTACCAAACGTCACAACGTAACTGGGTGATTATAAAGGAGTCTCTACAGGTGTCTCCAAAGGTACATGTTGGGTTGGCGTATTTCGAGATTAGGATTTGTCACTCCGATTGTCGGAGAGGTATCTCTGGGCCCTCTCGGTAATGCACATCACATAAGCCTTGCAAGCATTGCAACTAATGAGTTAGTTGCGAGATGATGTATTACGGAACGAGTAAAGAGACTTGCCGGTAACGAGAATTGAACTAGGTATTGAGATACCGACGATCGAATCTCGGGCAAGTAACATACCGATGACAAAGGGAACAACGTATGTTGTTATGCGGTCTGACCGATAAAAGATCTTCGTAGAATATGTGGGAGCCAATATGAGCATCCAGGTTCCGCTATTGGTTATTGACCGGAGACGTGTCTCGGTCATGTCTACATTGTTCTTGAACCCGTAGGGTCCGCACGCTTAAGGTTTCGATGACAGTTATATTATGAGTTTATTAGTTTTGATGTACCGAAGTTAGTTCGGAGTCCCGGATATGATCACGGACATAACGAGGAGTCTCGAAATGGTCGAGACATAAAGATTGATATATTGGACGACTATATTCGGACACCGGAAGTGTTCCGGAGTAGTTTCGGATAAAACCGGAGTACCGGGGGGTTACCGGAACCCCCCAGGGGGTTAATGGGCCTCATGGGCCTAAAGTGGAGAAGAGGAGGGGCAGCCAGGGCAGGCCGCGCGCCCCCTCTCCCCCTAGTCCGAATTGGACAAGGAGGGAGGGGCGGCGCCCCCCCCCTTTCCTTCCTCTCTTCTCTCCCTTCCTTCCCCCTCTCCTACTTGGACAAGGAAAGGGAGGGAGTCCTACTCCCGGTAGGAGTAGGACTCCTCCCTGGCGCGCCTCATCATGGCCGGCCGCCCCTCTCCCTTGCTCCTTTATATACGGGGGCAGGGGGCACCTCTAGACACAACAAGTTGATCTTCATGATCGTTCTCTTAGCCGTGTGCGGTGCCCCCCTTCACCATAATCCTCGATAATATTGTAGCAGTGCTTAGGCGAAGCCCTGTGACAGTAGAACATCAAGATCGTCACCACGCCGTCGTGCTGACAGAACTCTTCCCCGATACTTTGCTGGATCGGAGTCTGGGGATCGTCATCGAGCTGAACATGTGCTAGAACTCGGAGGTGCCGTAGTTTCGGTGCTTGATCGGTTGGGCCGTGAAGACGTACGACTACATCAACCGCGTTGTTATAACGCTTCCGCTTTCGGTCTACGAGGGTACGTGGACAACACTCTCCCCTCTCGTTGCTATGCATCACCATGATCTTGTGTGTGCGTAGGAAATTTTTTGAAATTATTACGTTCCCCAACAACTAGTATATCACCAAAATAGATTGGAAGTTTCTCACGCAAAAAAAAACCCTAGTATATCACCACTCACATGATGCCATGCTCCCATTTTGGAAAAAAAAACTTAAAAATTGGTGTTTTGATAAATTTTGATCTTTTGAATTATTTAGAAGGCACTTCTCTACATCCCCTGAAAAATTCAAATTTCAATTTGAAATACACAAAGGAAAAAAGAAATAAATAAAAACTGGCATGCATAATGTCAAATTTTGTTTCTCCCATAGCTTTCGATACTCCCCCTCCCATCATCCGCTTAGCTCGCGGCATCGACCAACTCTGCCGGCAAGTTTAAATTTGAAAGTGGGTGAACATGTTGGTGGATTAGCACAATAGTCCGACCAGGCTCGACATCGACAATCTCAGCCAATAACATTACCAATAAAAACAAATATTACCCAGTAGTCAACTCCAGACGCAGTCGTCACCTTTTTCTCCAAGAAAAAAACTTGCGGTTATTCTACCTCCGCCTCGTCTTCTGTGGTCCTAGGACCATGGAGGCCAGGTGGACCCCGGCCCTTGCGACAAGAGGGATCATGCTTCGTTTTTAGGTTTTTTTTGTGATTGCGTTTAGAGTTTTTGTTCTTGTTCTTGTCGGGAAGATGAGATGGTGATAACTCCCTGAAGATGGAATAATATTCTCCCTGCTTAGCCCCTGTTCTAGCGATGTGTCTAGCGTTTAGCGTCATCGGTGGGCGTGTGGAGTTGCGTCTCCGACGGATCTCACGAGAGTCGGTCGGTGCTGGTATTCGGTCGATTTGCTGGGATCCGGTCCTTATTTATTTTTTGTCCGTGTGTCTATAGATTGGATCCTTTCGATCTATACTTTTCTTCGTCGACGACGGTTGCTGTTCTAGTGCGTTGGTTATGTGGGTCCTTAACATGACGACTTCACAATTGTCTACTACAACAAATTTGGCCTGTCTCTGGTGAGGAAGAGTGATGACGGTGGCACACCTTTGGCTCTCACTTTAGTATTTGTAGTCGTCGCCAGGTGGTATATGGACCTGAATGTAATTTTTGTTATTTGAGGTGTTTTTTTTTAACTTTTATTTGTGGTGTTCTTTGTGTTGTCATCAGAAGATGAATAGATCAAAAGTTTTCTCGGAAAAAAAAAGTCGGCCCAGGTTGTTTATTTACTTATTTTGAATGAATTGGTTGAGACAGGTCAGTTTGTTTATTTACTTATTTTGAATGAATTGGTTGGTGCATGCGTCCCTGATCGAGGCATACGGGTACGGCATCGATCGTCTCGACCTGCAGGTCAGGCCGTCAGGGCGCGGTGAAGCTCAAGGCTGCCATTGCTAGCTAGCACCCTCGATGTATGCAATGGGAGGAATCCACCTGCCTCCAGTGTGTAGAGAGACAGGGTAGAAATGCCGTTGAGGGCGAGCACCATGCAGATCGATGCAGATGCATGGTAGCCCAGTCGGTGAACTGCATTCATTTGCCACCATTGCAAACAGCTCAGATCTTGCAAAAGGCCCACCATGCATTGCACACCATGCAGCAGAAAGAAACCACATGTGCAGCAAATGAACCATGCACTCGAAAAAGTATACAGCTAAAAAGATATCTACTTGGATCTCAATAGAGTTTATTCATGGACTTGCTAGGAATATGGACCGACTGTCATCGACAGTTTTTCAGCGAGTTCCTTGGCTCTGCATGACTCTTCTAGTTAAATTCTCTTTGAGTGCCGTTGACACTCCAATGCTAATTCTCTTCTCGTCTCCTGTGGAAAACACCAACTAATAGTTACCGGTAGCAAGAGCTTCCATCAACAGTGAGCGAAGAATAAGGATCTATAGCTATGCAGCCTTCTGGTTCATCTCGTTTGTGATTTCCTGGAAGGCCCGCCGGCGGTCCGGTGTCCTCCACCGTCCTGTGCTCGCCGGGTTCTCAGGCCAACGGCTGTGACTGGCACCCTGAGAGCGCCCGCCAACACCTAATGGTACAGGGCCGTGGAAGAGCGAACGCTGAGCTGCACTGCTTCTCACTGAGCTTGGTGTTTGCTCGGTGCCTCGAGCTTTCTCACTGAGATGGGTCGTGTTAAGCCTTTGGCAGACTCGGTCGCCGCGATCTTGAACCTTCCGCTGCTTCCATGCTGGAGCTGTCCTGACGAAACTCCGGTTCACGTTCTCGTCTGTCGAGGTTCTGGCCGAGTCATTGCGTCTCCATGAACCCGCTGATGAGCTCTGTGGCCGAACACCTGCGGCCGGGGTTCTGAGGCTGCTGCTTCCTTGAGATGATGAGGATGGTGTTTTGTCCCTCTGCTCACTCACATGCTTGCTGCTTTCACTTTGCGGGGCGGTGGTGTTCTTGCCATCGGCCAGCTGCTTCTGTTCATCCTCCTCCACCATGTCGGCCCAAGTTTTTCTACCGCCACCAACCAAACCCTTCCCCTTCTGCATAGGATTCTCACTAGCACCTACGTCGCCATCAGAGTTTGGCAAGCATTCAGCTGGGCTAGGAATCTGACCTTGATTCTGTGCGCTGATACTGGGTCTGTCCTTTTTGACCAGCCGCTTTCGTAGTTTCTCAAGTAGAGACTGTGGCGTGGCAGCATCATTGAACAGTCTAGAAAGATGATGGTACTCCTCCAGACTTTGTCCAGTCTTCTCTCCGTCAGTAGCAACCATAAGCTGTGGCTCTTTACGCTTCATCTGAGTTATCGGAGATGGAAGCGCGTGTGAGTTGCAATCTTCATGCTTCTCTGTATCCGCTGAAACTGAAGCCTGGGTTTCTTCATAAGTCAATTGAGTTGAAGCAGAGAATATTTGTGGATGTAGATATTCAAGGTCGCCCACATCAGTAGCAAGCAAAATCCGTGAATCTTTAGACTTCATCTGAGTTATGGGAGAAGGGAGTGCCTGTGACTCGAGTTCCCTAAGCACTTCAGTAGCCCGGGCAAAAGATCTCACATGGTTTTCATCATTGCAGTTGTAAGGTATAGCTTGGAGAAGGTATTTAGCTTCAGCTACCTTTCCCAACTTCATCAGGCAGATGGCTAGATTGCACTCTTTGTTATAATCAGTTTCTATAGCAAGAGCTTGCCTGGGTCAAGTGAAAAACGCATAGTCAGTAGCAGCTGGATATAGTTGAATGAGCTTTACTGGAAATGATGCATGGGGTTATTACAGGAAAACAGAGTCCCCTTCTACTAGCATCAAGCATTAACAGTGCTGAGAACAGTCATTTCTGCATCCTTGGTGTGGAGTGAGAAAATACTCCCTCCGTCCAAATACGCAAGGCCCACTAAAATTTTGAGCCTAACCTTGATAATAAATTTGACTAACAAAATATGAGTTATATGCCGTAAAAGTTATACCGTTGGAAAGCTCTTTCGGATATGGATCCGGTGGTATACCTCCTGTGGCATACCACTCATATTTTGTTAGTCAAATTCATGATCAAAGTTAGGCTCAAAATTCGAAGGGGGCTTATATATTTGGATGGAAAGAGTATAATGGTTGCCATAATATTTACTCATTTTTACAAATAACACCAAACAAAGGATTGAGAAGTTCAACAGAATACAAATCATGTCTAACGAAATCCATATCAGCTTAATAAGTGCATCCCTAACATAGATATACCTGTAGAGCAGTTCAGCTTCCTCATAGTTTTCAGACTGCATATAGGCCCAGGCGAGGTTACCCAGCAACCTTCATGGCAAAGCAGAGTCTTAGAATGGCGTTCACAGGACAAATGAAGATGTATGAATGATTTTCAATACCTTGCCTTTTCATCCCTGAGAGAGAGATAGAATACTCTTCCATGAGATTTAGAAAGCTTAGTTTTCCACCGGCCAGAGGCTAGATCCTCATCAATCATTCTCAGCTTCACTGTCAGCATTTCAATCTGCTCTTTTGTCCTACCGCATTTCTGGTTTAACATAAAAATGATTTGTATCAATACTTGGCTAGATATTTATCTACGATGCGGTGTAGGTATATTATTAGCTGATGACTTTTTTGCATGGCTTCTTGCAATATATTCCCTCCGTCTAGAATTACTTGACGCTCAAACTGATGTATCTAGCACTAAAATACGTCTGGATACATCCGTTTGAGCGTCAAGTAATTCCGGACGGATGCAGTATTAAACGTGTTCAGGGTTTACCAGTATAATCAAACCTCAAAAATGGGCTTCGGAAGAAAATTTTAGCTTACATACGTAAATCTACAGGACTGAGGTACCTTGTACAAGTCAAGAAGAATATTGTCAAGAGACTCCTGGGCTTCATTGGGACAACGGTCGCGGAAGGATCTTATCGCTTCAATGGCTTCTTCAGCCCTATTTGCTTGTTTCAGTACAGTAGCCATATCCTTCAGTGCACTCTCAGTTCGTTCACCACTATTAATAGCTGCCCAGAACAATGAAACTGCCTTGTTTGGATCTTTCTCAATTAACTGTAATAAATGGATAATAGAAGCAAGGTGAGGAAACAAAAAGAAACACAAGCTTATCTTACGAAAGCTTCTATTATCAAGATTGTAAATGCATCTTGATTCAAAAGCCTGCAGGTGCTACAGAAAAACTAACACTGGAAACACAGGTAATGTACAGAAGTTTGAACTAAAACCACGACACTTATTTTGGAACCGAGGGGCTATGTCAGCATATAACATATTCAGAAAAGCAAAACTTCAGGGAGAATGAGCATCTGTGGCAGCTACTAATGAGACAAACATACGGACGCTGTACACCATCGGATCTTGCCAAAACTGTTTCGATATAAGCTTTTGATAGAACATAATTCTGGTAGTAGGACACCTAGTTACCTACTCATATCCGCTAAAAAAACTTAAAATCGGCTTAAAAAGGTAGGATAGCACCACCACTTCCGTGCCACTTTAAGCTAATGTCATCTTTACCAAAATTATTAGTTATGCCAGTGAGTGTGTACATTCATCCTTCTCTATTCGTGTGCAGTTAACTATTAGTAACAAATATCCTGATACAATGGTAGATGCTGTGAAACAACCGATGTAGTGATGTTTCTTTGGAAAGACACTAAGCTTCAAGGCTACTGCATCCTTGTCCCCGGTATACTAGTATTGGATCAGGCCAATTTAGAAAGCATCTTACGAGATTCAGCAAGCGGCAGCCATTGCAGAATACCATTACAATGCAAATAACAGAACAATGCTATGTTCACTGAAGATAAAACTTAACGAATCAACTCACAGAGATCAGTTCCACGATGCACATTTCATTATTTATTGATATGCTCCCGGGAAAATGGATGCCAATGGATTTTCACGAGAGATCGCTGTAGTCTTAACAATTGAGGCAGCCTAGTGGCATTTGAGCACTAATTTTTACCCTGACGGAACAATGTTAGGAGCAAATCAAGTTCCGTCAGACAATTGAATATCTCCTAAATTTCAGCTCCACAATCAATCATCCTGAGAAGAAGCGTAGCCCACGAGTTTCTACAAAAAATCAGGAACACGAAGTGAAGCACAGCGATTTGATCTACCATATCGGTTGCATCTAATTGGCCACCCCGAATCCTTCCCCGACGGAGAATGGCCCGAACGAGATAGCATCACGGCGCTGGGTTTCGGAACCTGAACAGAACAGGAAGGGATTGCGCCTGACGGGGCGGCGGCGGTCGATCGTGTTACCTGCGCCTGCTTCGCCCTCACGTACGGGGAATCCAACGCCGGCGGCGCCCTCGGCGGCCGGGAGCACCCGCCGCCGCTGGTCGGCGGGGTGGCGCGGTAGGAGCAGAAGCCGGCGCTCAGGGGCGGGGTGACGTGGCTCCTGGGGCCGGCGAAGCCGTCGGGGGTGCCGGGGCTCCACCTCTCCGCCGCGCTCCTCGGCGACGTCCACGGCGGCAGCCGCCTCCCCACGCTCGGCATTGCTGTGCCTCGAGCGGTGGCGTTCGGTGGCTGCCTAGTAGGCCCGCTGGCCCCGTTGGTCCCGCTGCTCGGTATCGTGCCGTTGCTCTGTTTATTGGTGGGCTGGGCTTTGGTGTTTTCTTTCAGCGCGCTCTTGGCCCGATGGTGTCAGGCCGGTCCGGCCCTGAGATTTCAGGGCTCCGAGGATACCCGTGAAGTACTTAAAAAAATATTTGAAGTCGAAAGCACTAATTGAGGAGCATTTTTTCCAAATATCACTCCCATCCCCAATGCGATAAGTGCAGCACTGCACGCACGTCACTTGTTGCAACCAGGAGTTTTTCCTTTTTCGTACATACATTTATTTAAAATGTTTTATCTCTTAAACCGCGCGTCCAAATCTCAAACCGTTTTCATTATTGGACATCCCGTCGAGATCTTCGAAACCAGATCCCCTGTTGATAGATTTTGACGATTTTATTTTCACAAAAAAACCGAACCGGGATCACGTTTTCTTTCTCTTTCCGAAAAAGGCACAACGGTGCATCTCACGAAAACAAAACCGTGTTTCTAACGAAAGAAAAGCACGTTTTTTCTCGCAAAATTGTTTTCGTCCAAAAGCTAAGTAAAACTGGTGAGAAACCAAAAAGCCGAAAAAACAATCTAAAAAGCCAAAAATGCATGCGGAAAAATAAAATAAAAACAAAATCAGGAGGAAACACCCGAACCGTGACACGTGGTGGCGGCTGAGAGCGCGTCACCCCGAAGTGATCGTTGGGAGGCTTCCGAACAAGCGCTCGTTAACTAGTTGCTCTCCTGTGAAGTACTCTAAAAAGTACTCCCTCCACCCTTCCATAATTTAAGAACATTTTCCAAGTTATATTATGAGACAGAGGAAGTAGTTAGTTTATCTCGGGCATCTCCAACGGCAACACCATCCATCAAACCATCCGAGTTTAGTTTCTCTCGGGACGATTTTTCCGCCGTTGTCGAGTCATTGCCTTCCCTACTGCCGATTTATCCAGGGGTTTAGTTCGGGTTGAACAAGGGGCGATCGAGCATCACCGCCCGGCCTTGGTCGACTCCATGATGGAATGGACGACCTAGGGTTCCTCTCAAAACACCTAATTGCTTGTTACGGTTAGGGTTCAAAGATGGCTGCGGACAGCACTTCAGGATCGGCGTCTACTACGGGTGTGGAGAAGATGATGGTGGAGCTTGGCCTCCGTGAGGAGGATCTGGACGGCGTCGTGTTTGATGGAAAGGAGGCGCTGCCAGAGGCTACAAGATGGATGGAGCTGGCTAGAGTTCACATGGGCAAGCCTTACAACCAATTTTGGTTCTTCAATAACATGCGGGCAGCGTGGGATCTGGCACACTATGTGAAATTCTGACCTTTGAAAAGATAATCTCTATACTTTGCAATTCTTCTGCTTGGTCGGGAATGGGTGATGAATTAAGGCCCCTGGAACTTTAGGGGAACGCAGTGATACTTGCTCCTTATGATGGCGTGACCAAACCATTCACAGTCGAGTTGAACCCTCTGAATATTTGGATACACATCCATGATGTGCTTGGTGGATATGCTCACCTAGTTACGCCGCTGTTGGCGAAGGTTGGAGATGTTCTTCACAGCTTCCTGGTGACCCAGCGACGAACCAGCTAGCCATAGCTCCTCATGTGGCTCCCATCACTAGTCCCCCTTCTAAGAAAAATCCAAAGAGGAGCAGATTTAATGGTGACGGGCTATTTGTCGACCGAACTTCATGTACTCTTAACTTTTTAATTAATGAATGAAGTAAATCTTTTGACTCTGTTTTTTTTAAAGACCGCAGTTAATTTATATGGATGAGATAGTAACTACCAAATGTGTTGGTCTTTTGGGCAGGTTGTAGGTTTGGCTATTTATGTATGTTATTTTGTAATTAATTTGTATCCGGTGTTTGCAAATAGTTGACGTGTTAACATTTTTTCGAAGACACTCATGATGTGGACTATTGACCTCTTAGTCCAACATATATGTGTTAGTATCATTGTTCAGCAAATCGGTAACTGGTTTGCTCGGCCTGCTTGGGAGTAGTGATTAATCGGTGAATCGGCTTATTAACTGGATTAATCGGTCGATCATTAATCGATAGATTGAATAAGAACTTGCCAACATATATCTAGTGTTTTTATGTATTATACCATACTCTCATGCTCTCAGCTATGTAATATACCAAAATATGCTACTGTTTGATCGGACCCTAGCTATTGAAGAGCGGGAGGGGGATGGAAGGGGTTACGGGTCAAAATTTGGGGCTTTGTTTCCCCACAAATTAATGGGCTAGCAAAAATTAATCGACCTAAAAATCGATTAATCGGTCTAATAGGCCAATTAATCAGCTTAACAAGTTAACACGATGAATAGGTGTTATTCTATTTGGCCACCCTATGAGTAGCAATTAAGTGACATGTTAACTGATTAATCGGATGAATTCTTGAACAATGATTAGTATACGCAAATTTAACTTTGTTTTTCATGAGTCCATGCATTTACAAAAGTTCCTACCATCTTATTGGTAAAATATATGGGCGTCGCAACGCGCGTCATCAATGATCTAGTGTAGAGAAAAATGGAACTTCATACGATAAGGAAAAACTATTAGTTTTCATTTAGTCATCATTGATCTCGAACTTTTCCATGCGACTCGATCCATTAGATATCGAAGGAATATAAGTCAGTTTTGCAAGCAACGTACATCACAAACTATGGTGTCGGTTATCCCATGCCACCGGTAAAATGTTAGCACTAACGACGCTAGGTTACTCGCAGTGGAAGTCGACGCCACTAGTGACACCTTATCACTGGCGCCATACTAGCGGCGTTCAGGTTGCGCGTCACTAATGGCATTTTCCGAACGCCGCTAGTAGGTTTTTCTCTACTAATGTGCCAGTGGGCCCAACGTAGATGGAGGCTCAACTGAGTCTCCTCACCAAGCTCATAGTCGATGAATGCACAACCAATTCTCCTTTATTGTGATAAGCTCAATCGAGTCTCCTTGTCTCTATGATTGATGTCGCGAATTAGTGGTTGGTCTCAAATGGAAGGAAACGACCCAAAGGAGATGGCAACCTGATAACAAATGACGGATACAGTGCGTAGGGGCATGAAGCTAATCTCATCACAAGCGGTAGTGGAATAAACCAAATTCGTGAATTTTTCACAGCCTTCGAATTTCCGAGTTCACTAGTGGCACTAACAGAAATTTCCCAAAACCCTAAACTTATCAAAGATTGGTATGGAATTGGTTTACAAAATTACATCACTGTAGCTATATGTAAGTCGCTTGAAAATTGATTTTGGGTCAGTCAGTTTTTGAGCCGTTGATTTTTGCTGGGAGATTCGCGCATTTTTCCCGGTGCTATTTCATGAGTTGTTTTGGGCTGTTTTTTTTACTAACCACATATTTGGCTCAGTCAATTTGCTATTGGGTTGAAGCCCATTACCTATGCCGCCTAGGCGTCAGTCTCTCCCTTTGTTCTTACTTATGTTTTTATATGTTTCTCCTTCTGTTTTGGTTTTTATTTGTTAGTCGGTTTTTATTTTTCATGTTTAGGCATATTTGGGATGTTGGCTGAGTGTAAATATATACACACAATACTATGTAATGTGTGTGAAAATTACACTATTTTATAATTGTTGTTTGCATACTATAAAAGTGAAATTTTAGTGTAAAATTGTGTGCAAGTTTTTAAATCATTATCTTTTTTCTTAAAAAGTAATATTAATGACACTAATCCATCGGTTCCTTATAACACTTTATTATTTTGATTTTGATTTAGTTATTATTTATTTTGCGTAAATTCCACTATCATATGCTTATTCTTACATATTTTTTAAAAGCACAATTTGTGCACAATGTGTGCAAATTTTGTCAATGTTTGTTTTACATTTTTTTTACTTTCTTTCTTCTAAAAGGCCAATACTAATGGCAACAACTCATTCTTTCTTTGAAATACTCATTATTTTGATTTTAGTTTAGTTTTTATTTCATTTTATTTCTTCAGAAAGGGTAATACCAAAGCCACTAATTCATTTTATCGTATAATACTTCATTTCGATTTGTTTAGTTTTTATTTAATTTTCTTTCTTCTTAAAGGGTAGTACCAAAACAATTATTCATTCTTTCTTATAATACTTCACTATTTTGTTTTTAGTTTTTATTTCATTTTCTTTCTTCTTTATTGGTAAAACCAATGCCACTATTTCATTCCTTCTTACGAAACTAATATTATTTTGTGATAATTTCACTATTATATGCTTATTCTTGCATATTATAAAAAGCATAAGTTTTGTGAAAATTGTGAGCAAATTTTGTCATGGTTTATTTTATTATTTTCATTTTCTTTCTTCTCAAAGGGTAATACCAATGCTACTAATGCATTATTTCTTAGAAACTTTATTATTTTGATCATGTTTTAGTTTTTTATTTCATTTTGTCTCTGCTTTAAGGGTAGTACCTATGCCACTAATTCACTCTTTCTTAGGAAACTTCTCTTTATTGAAATTTCACTATTGTATGCTTATTCTTGCATATTACTCCCTCGGCGTGCTTGACTTTGCACGGTCTTTGATGCACAACTTTGACCGTTAATACATATAAAAATGCATTGGATGAATATCTATAACTGGTAACAATGTATTTGTCTTGCAAAACATTCTATTTCGTATATATTTATACTAATTTGGTGCACATATAATAAGTAAAAATCATAGTCAAAGTTGTCTAATGAAGACCAGGAAAGTCAAAGTGTGCCTTATATTTTGGGAAGGAGGAAGTTTAAAATAGCGCAATTTTTTTGAAAATTTATTCATTGCTTGTTTAGAGTTTCTTTTACTTTCCTTTCTTATTAAAGTGTAATACCAGTGCCAGCAATTCATTCCTGCTGGGAAAATCTCCTTATTTTGATTTTGTTTTAGTTTTTATTTCAATTTCTTTCTTCTTAAAGGGTAATATCAAAGCCACTAATTCATTCTACTTTATAAAACTTCATTTTTATTTCATTTTATTTAATTTTATATTTCAGTTTGTCTTCTCTGATGGTAATACCAATGCCACTAATTTATTCTTCCATATAAAACTCCATTATTTTGATTTTGATTTACTTTTTATTTCATTTTGTTTTTAAGGGTAATACCAATGCCTCAAATTCATTCCTTCTTAGAAATTCTCTTTTTATTGAACTTTCACTATTATATGTTCTTTTGCATATTTAGAAAAGCAAAATTCATGTGTAAATTGTGTGCAAATTTTGTCAATATTTGATTTAAATTTTATATATTATTTCTTTTTAATGATAATACAGATTCCACTAAATCATTCCTTCTTAGAAAACTTTATTTTTGTGAATCATTCACCATTATATGCTTATTCTTGCATGTTATAAGAATGCAGTTTTATATAAATTGTGTGCAAATATTGTCATTATTTGATTTTTATTATACTTTCTTTGCTTTTAAGTGTAAGACCAATGGCACTAATTCATTGCACATGATGATTTTAATGGATATAAATACGCATGTGCTTGCTGCTCCTACTTGCAATTATTGTGTGTGTGAGAGAGAAAACATCTTATCCCCTAATTTTTCTCTATAGAAAGCACCTCGTAGGTGTAGTGTTACTCTTTTTGTCTTGAGCACAGTGTTGATGTATTGTCTGGCGACTGTTGGCCATGCACATATTTAATTACCACTATCCTACACTTGTTTAGGAAGCCGTGGAGCGCTGGAGCGTGTCCGATGTGAGATTTTGGCGGCACCATCTTCTCTCGTCCCACAATCTGCACCACTCATATACTCCCTCCGTTCCTAAATACTTGTCTTTCTAGTCATTTCAACAAGTAACTACATACGAAGCAAAATGAGTGAATCTACACTCTAAAATATGTCTATATACATCTGTATGTAGTAGTCATTTGAAATGTTTAGAAAGACAAATATTTAGGAACGGAGGGAGTATCAATGAATGTTTTTGGCTCCACATACAACTCTTGGCGACTGGCTGCTTATTTGGTGTGTGCACGGTTTCAGTCATGTGGCCATGTTCGGATCATGCATGCTTGCATCATCTTTCGTTGGGTCAGTAGCAGTTCGGCGAGGATCAATGTTACTCCATTTCTTGTTCCTTTTGTTTTTTTCATTTGCTTTGGCACAGTTTTGATCCTATAAGGCTTTGCTATTTCCCAGTGTGATTCTTTGTGTATGAGTTTGTGTTTCCTAAGTCTAATTAGCAAATGCAATACAATTGTTGCATGTAAAGCATCACAATATATTTGTCAAGTGATATGTTTAGCTTAAATATGATTTTGGAGGGTAGGCTTAAGCCTATAGAAGCCTCCCTAGTGACATCGCCACTAGTTGTGTGCATCCTAGTCCCGCAAAGACCAAGTGTATGCATGCTCAGTGTATTCGTATTCTCTTGATGCTTCATTTTAAGTTTAAGGAACACCATTTATCGAGAAAAGGGTACGTTGTTTTGTTTATGAAACACTAGCTGAATAAAGGACAACAGTAGCAATATAGGAAGAGTTTTAAGACTCCGCAAAAGAAAAAATGATTTTTAAAACCAGGCCCCGTTTGATAGCAAGACAACAATACCGATTGCAGCAGCGATATTGTTGTCTTGTTTTTTTTTCCTTGAAAAATGGCACGTAACGAAAATAAACTTTGTGCTAATTCGAAAGAAGGAAACTAGATCGGATACAAACAGTGTGTAATTTCAACAGCAATACCGCCGGCAGGGTACTAGCGTCCGACTCGGACTAGCTAGGTGTCAGCTGGTTCTTATATATACATCACATGGAGCTACCACACACAACCACCGATCGATCCACCCGAGGCGAGACGCAAACCAGCAGTCTTGTCCATCTTCGTCGTTGGGAGCAGTCTTGTCTTGTCCATCTCCATGGGAGCAGTCCTGTTCATCTCCGTCGTTGACGCACTAATAACCAGGGCGACCAGGAACTACGCGCGGCGGAGATCAATTGCTCCCCATGGCGCTGCCGATTGGCCTGGCCTGCCAGAGGACCTCTTGCTGACCGTCATGGCGGCGCTGGACGTCCCCAGCATCATCCGGTCCGGCGCCGTGTGCACGTCCTGGCACTCCGCCTACAAGGCCTTCCGAGGCCTCCACCGCCTCCCGCCGAAGCAGGCCCCTTGCCTGCTCTACGCCTGCGACGAGTACGGGCCCGACGACGCCGCCCTGTACTGCCCCTCCACCAACGCAACGTTCCGCGTCCCCTTCCCACAGCCCCCAGACGAGAGCCGGAGATTCGCCTTCTCGTGTCACGGTTGGGTGTTCGCCGCCGACGAGGCCGGTGACCCGTACCTCCTCAACCCTACCACGGGCTCCCGGGCCACGCTCCCGCCGTTCGAGACGATCTACCACGGGGAGAGCCACTATGATCGCGACCGCAAGAGTGCTCTGAAAGCTCGACTGGAGAACCGAGTCTTGCGGCCGACAGTTAGCTGGGCATGGCACTCGGGGTATCACCGGGTCGCCATTTCCGCCGCCGCCGAGGTAGCCGCATGCACCGTCTTAATCGTGCACACGCCAGACCAGTGGAGGCTCTCGTTCGCTAGGCCGGGTGACAAGCGGTGGACATTCTTGTCTGAAGAAGAGTTTCAAGACGTTCTCTACAATGACAGGGATGGCTTGTTCTACGCCCTAGGCCTTGATAGTTCTGTTTCTACTATAGATCTCGGCGGGCCTTCGCCGACGGTGACCATGATCATGCGTGGCGTGTCAGGTTGGTGCAACCCTACCAAGTATCTCGCATTCACGCCATCTGGTGAGCTTCAGCAAGTATGGAGAATCTGGAGCCACCCACATTTTTCAGTAAAATCCATGGTCGACTCAGATACCGTAGATTTTGCCAACGAATATGAGGACCGCCACAATATCAATGAGCCAGATACAAATGATGATGATGATGATGATGATGATGATGATGATGATGATGATGATGAGCAAAAGACCAATGAGGTCACAACAATCAAGCTCCTGATTTTCAAGGTGGACATTGGCAGACAGAAACTGGTGGAGCTACGGGACATTGGAGACCACGCACTATTCCTCGGCTACAACACTGCTATGTATTTTTCGACCAAGGACTTTCCGGTGTTCAAACCAAACTGTGCTTACCTTACACACGACTGTTTTGACTACAAGCCAACATTACCAACAGACCTAGGTATTTGGGACGTCAACAAAGGGAGTATGCAGAAACTTCAGGATGCATGGCCATACATGTATTCTTGGCTAGATTTACCCGCTCCGATTTGGATCACACCAAGGTTTTAGCAAGCATTTCATTGAACATAATAGCAGAGGGGCAATGAAATCCGGTTACCTTGGTGACATGCATGTCTCTCTGATAAGGTGCTCAGTTTACTTGATGTATGTAAAAGGTGACAAGTCCATTTCAAATTGTTAAAAGATCATCATACAATTCTCGGTAACCCGTCCCAATATTCCAAATGTTAATCTTTTTTTTCCTTTGAGGAAAGTCTATTTTTCTTCTCTCAACTAAGATTTTGTACTTTATTTCAACCATTTGGATCTTAAACTTACAAAACCGGATACATCTCCTATATCACTAAGCTCCCTGGGGCAAAATCGCCCAGAAGCGATCAATTTCGCTCTGGCCTCGATTTTGATCGGGTCAGGACTCAGGAATGGTGTGTGGATTCGGCTACAGGTGGGCCTTTATGTTCAAGGGCTTTGGGGTGGGCCGGGGCTGTCATCATCAAAGGGCGTGGTGGAGGGGCTCGCAGAATATGCGTCCGCCAGCCGCATTTGCCTTGGTGATATCCATGTCCTTTTCAACCCCATGCTTCTCGCCCCCTACTTGCTTAGGCATATCAAGTATGTTGTCAATTGGCATGCTTCTTCTATACCCTAAAACTTTCCAATTTGGTTCATATAATAGCAAAACTCTCCACTTTTAATCAGTTTGGACAGTTTCATACACATGGTGATTTTAGTTCTCTATGTAAGTTAGGTCTATATTATCTCTATCCATTGAGTAATGGAGCGGACGAAAACAATGATACCTGATTGCCTAAGCTGCATTGAATTATGAATACTCTCAGAAAAATCATTTCGTGCATTGGATTGAAGTATGACTGTATGAGTATTTAGTAAAAAAAAAGTCTACTTAACAAGTTTGTTAACATACTCACAAAATAAGAAACACTAATAGGTTGAAACACTCTAAATACGAACTACCAGCACGCGGGGAAGAGGCAAACGTCGCTAATTTTCTTACTATCAACGTTCGGAAAGCTGGGGTGGCGTTGGCGTCAAAAACTAGGGCGAATTGGCCAGCAGAAAACCAGCGCGATATTTGGTCGCTCGCTCAACATGCATACAAACTTTTCTACTTAACAAGTTTGTTAACATACTCACAAAATAAGAAACACTAATAGGTTGAAACACTCTAAATACGAACTACCAGCACGCGGGGAAGAGGCAAACGTCGCTAATTTTCTTACTATCAACGTTCGGAAAGCTGGGGTGGCGTTGGCGTCAAAAACTAGGGCGAATTGGCCAGCAGAAAACCAGCGCGATATTTGGTCGCTCGCTCAACATGCATACAAACTTTTCTACTTAACAAGTTTGTTAACATACTCACAAAATAAGAAACACTAATAGGTTGAAACACTCTAAATACGAACTACCAGCACGCGGGGAAGAGGCAAACGTCGCTAATTTTCTTACTATCAACGTTCGGAAAGCTGGGGCTGCTAACATAGAAATTGTTGTAAATCCCTAAAATCATGAAAAGATTCCCAAGATAAACAATAATGAAATGAGTATGTGACCAACAATGTTCTACAACATTCATGCAAACTATTTTAGTTGAAGGAAAAATAATAGTACCATAATCTATGTTACTGTCGACCTCGCCCTTCGAAACTTGTGAATGCGTCCATTGGATTATGTATATATAAAATCATACAACTATGCATCTTATATTTTTTATAATAATACCAGCGTGTGCTGCTACAGCAAACGTCGATTCTGACTCAGTCAGTGAACTGCATGCATTTGCCACCATTGCAAACAGCTCAGATCTTGCAGGAAATGTCTAGCCATGCAGCAGAAAGAAACCACATGTGCAGCAAATGAACCATGCAGTAACCCTGTTTTACAGGTTACTTGTGCCTTGTGAGGTCACGAATGAAAAATATATACAGCTAAAAAGACATCTACTTGGATCTCAGGAGAGTTTGATTCATGGACTTGCTAGGAATATGGACAGACTGTCATCGACAGTTTTTCAGCGAGTTGCTTGGCTCTGCCTGACTGTTGTAGTTAATTCTCTTTGAGCGCCGTTGACACTCCAATGCTAACTAATGCCTCTTCTCATCTCTCATGGGAAACACCAACTTATCACCAGTGACAACTTCCATCAACAGTGGGTGAAGAATAAAGATCCTGCTATGCAACATTTTGCTTCATCTCGTTTGTGATTTCCTGGAAGGCCCGCCGGCGGTCCGGTGGCCTCCACGGTCCTGTGCTCACCAGGCTCTCAGGGCAACGGTTAGTGTGACTGGCACCCTGAGAGCGTCCGTCAAAACCAGATGGTACCTGCCCATGGAACAGCGAACGCTGAGCTGCACTGCTTCTCACTGAGCTTGGTGTTTGCTCGGTGCCTCGAGCTTTCTCACTGAGATGGGTCGTGTTAAGCCTTTGGCAGACTCGGTCGCCGCGATCTTGAACCTTCCGCTGCTTCCATGCTGGAGCTGTCCTGACGAAACTCCGGTTCATGTTCTCGTCTGTCGAGGTTCTGGCCGAGTCATTGCTTCTCCATGAACCTGCTGAAGAGCTTTGTGGCCGAACACCTGCAGCCGGGGTTCTGAGGCTGCTGCTTCCTTGAGATGATGAGGATGGTGTTTTGTTCCTCTGCTCACTCACATGCTTGCTGCTTTCACTTTGCGGGGCGGTGGTGTTCTTGCCATCGGCCAGCTGCTTCTGTTCATCCTCCTCCACCATGTCGGCCCAAGTTTTTCTACCGCCACCAACCAAACCCTTCCCCTTCTGCATAGGATTCTCACTAGCACCTATGTCGCCATCAGAGTTTGGCAAGCATTCAGCTGGGCTAGGAGTCTGACCTTGATTCTGTGCGCTGATATTGGGTCTACCCTTTTTGACCAGCCGCTTTCGTAGTTTCTCAAGTAGAGACTGTGGCGTGGCAGCATCATTGAACAGTCTAGAAAGATCATGGTACTCCTCCAGACTTTGTCCAGTCTTCTCTCCGTCAGTAGCAACCATAAGCTGTGGCTCTTTACGCTTCATCTGAGTTATCGGAGATGGAAGCGCGTGTGAGTTGCAATCTTCATGCTTCTCTGTATCCGCTGAAACTGAAGCCTGGGTTTCTTCATAAGTCAATTGAGTTGAAGCAGAGAATATTTGTGGATGTAGATATTCAAGGTTGCCCACATCAGTAGCAAGCAAAATCCGTGAATCTTTAGACTTCATCTGAGTTATGGGAGAAGGGAGTGCCTGTGACTCGAGTTCCCTAAGCACTTCGGTAGCCCGGGCAAAAGATCTCACGTGGTTTTCATCATTGCAGTTGTAAGGTATAGCTTGGAGAAGGTATTTAGCTTCAGCTACCTTTCCCATCTTCATCATGCAGATGGCTAGATTGCACTCTTTGTTATAATCAGTTTCTATAGCAAGAGCTTGCCTGGGTCAAGTGAAAAATGCCAAGTCAGTAGCAGCTGGATATAGTTGAATCAGCTTTACTGGAAATGATGCATGGGGTTGTTACAGAAAAACAGAGTCCCCTTCTACTACTACAATCAAGCATTACCAGTGCTGGGAACAGTCATTTCTCCATCCTTGATGTGGAATGAGAAACTACTCCCTCCATCCTAATACGTAAGGCCCACTCAAATTTTGAGCCTAACCTTGATAATAAATTTGACTAACAAAATATGAGTTATATGCCGTAAAAGCTATACCGTTGGAAAGCTCTTCCGGATATGGATCCAGTGGTATACTTCTTGTGGCATACAACTCATATTTTGTTAGTCAAATTCATGGTCAAAGTTAGGTATAAAATTCGTGGGGGGGCTTATATATTTTGATGGAAAGAGTATAATGGTGCCATAATTTTTACTCATTTTTACAAATAACACCAAACAAATGATTGAGAAGTTCAAGAGAATACACATCATGTCTAACAAAATCCATATCAGCTTAATAAGTACATCCCCAACATAGATATACCTGTAGAGCATTTCAGCTTCCTCATAGTTTTCAGACTGCATATAGGCCCAGGCAAGGTTACCCAGCAACCTTCATGAAAAAGCAGAGCCTTAGAATGGCGTTCAAAGGACAAATGAAGATGTATGAATGATTTTCAATACCTTGCCTTTTCATCCCTGAGAGAGAGATAGAATACTCTTCCATGAGATTTAGAAAGCTTAGTTTTCCACCGGCCAGAAGCTAGATCCTCATCAATCATTCTCAGCTTCACTGTCAGCATTTCAATCTGCTCTTTTGTCCTACCGCATTTCTGGTTGAACATAAAAAATGATTTGTATCAATACTTGGCTAGATATTTATCTACAATGCGGTGTAGGTATATTATTAGCTGATGACTTTTTTGCATGGCTTCTTGCAATATATTCCCTCCGTCCAGAATTACTTGACGCTCAAACTGATGTATCTAGCACTAAAATACGTCTAGATACATCCGTTTGAGCGTCAAGTAATTCCGGACGGATGAAGTATTGAACGTGTTCAGGATTTACTAGTATAACCAAACCTCAGAAATGGGCTTCGAAGAAAATTTTAGCTTACATACGTAAATTTACAGGACTGAGGTACCTTGTACAAGTCAAGAAGAATATTGTCAAGAGACTCCTGGGCTTCATTGGGACAACGGTCGCGGAAGGATCTTATCGCTTCAATGGCTTCTTCAGCCCTATTTGCTTGTTTCAGTACAGTAGCCATATCCTTCAGTGCACTCTCAGTTCGTGCACCACTATTAATAGCTGCCCAGAACAATGAAACTGCCTTGTTTGGATCTTTTTCAACTAACTGTAATAAATGGATAATAGAAGCAAGGTGAGGAAACAAAAAGAAACACAAGCTTCTCTTACGAAAGCTTCTATTGTCAAGATTGTAAATGCATCTTGATTCAAAAGCCTGCAGGTTCTACAGAAAAACTAACACTGTGGAAGCACAGGTAATGTACAGAAGTTTGAACTAAAACCACGACACTTATTTTGGAACCGAGGGGGTATGTCAGCATATTTAGAAAAACAAAACTTCAGGGAGAATGAGCATATGTGGAGACAAACATACGGACGCTGTACACCATCAAATCTTGCCAAAACTGTTTCGATATAAGCTTTTGATAGAACATAATTCTGATAATAGGACACCTAGTGACCTACTCATATCCGCTAAAAAAACTTAAAATCGGCTTAAAAAGGTAGGAGGGCACCACTTCCGTGTCACTTTAAGCTAATGTCATCTTTACCAAAATTATTAGTTATGCCAGTGAGTGTGTACATTCATCCTTCTCTATTCTTGTGCAGTTAACTGTTAACAAATATCCTGATACAATGGAAGATGCTCCGAAACAAGCATATAATGATTCTTCACTGAAAAAATGCAACGCTTCAAGGCCACTAGGATCAGGCCAATTTAGCAAGCATGTTCCGAGATTCAGCAAGAGACAGTCATTGCAGAATACCATTACAATGCAACTAATAGAACAATTCTATGTTCACTGAAGATAAAATTTAATGCACCGACTCACAGAGATCAGTTCCACGATGCATATTTAATGAAGTATTGATATGCCCCCGGGAAAATGGACGCCAATGGATTTTCACAAGAGAAACGTTGTAGTCCTAACAATTGAGGCAGCCTAGTGGCATTTGAGCTCTACATGCAACTGCGCAAGTCAAGGAAGCTGGCACTAATTTTCACCCGTGGCACACCACCCTGACGGAACACGTTAGGAGCAAATCAAGTTCCCTCAGACAAAATCGAATATCTCCTAAATTTCAGCTCCACAATCATCCCGAGAAGAAGTGTAGCCCACGAGTTTCTACGAACGATCAGGAACACGAAGCATAGCACATCAAGTTGATCTACCATATAATTAGCCACCCCGAATCCCTCCCCGACGGAGAATGGTCCGAACCACGAGATAGCACGGCGCTACCCTGAACAGGAAGGGATCGCGCCTGATGGTGGCGGTGGTGGTCGATCGTGTTACCTGCGCCTGCTTCGCCCTCACGTACGGGGAATCCAGCGCCGGCGGCGCCCTCGGCGGCCGGGAGCACCCGCCGCCGCTCGCCGGCGGGGTGACGCGGTAGGAGCAGAAGCCGGCGCTCAGGGGCGGGGTGAAGTGGCTCCCGGAGCCCGCGAAGCCGGCGGGGGTGCCGGGGCTCCACCTCTCCGCCGCGCCCCTCGGCGACGTCCACGGCGGCAGCCGCCTCCCCACGCTCGGCATTGCTGTGCCTCGAGCGGTGGCGTTCGGTGGCTGCCTAGTAGGCCCGCTGGCCCCGTTGGTCCCGCTGCTCGGTATCGTGCCGTTGCTCTGTCTCTTGGTGGGCTGGTGTTTCCAGCCTGCTCTCTCGGCCCGATGGTGGTGTCAGCCCGGCCCGGTCCTGCGATTTCGAGGGTTGGGTACTCCCTCCACTTAAAATGTGGATACCGCTCAAAAAAAAACTTAAAATGTGGACAATCCCCATTTCTAAAAAGAGTGGACAATCCCCTCATTTAAAAAAAAATTATGGGCAAGTATGTTTTGTTTAGAATGTCTTTGACCATTGCTATGATTAATAATTTATGCTATCATGGTGTAAGGGTTGTATCATTTTTTTTGCGTTCCCATATTAATTTGGCGCCATACTTTTTTGTAATATATTGCTCTAATCCATGCTCAAAAGGCAACCTCAAAAATCATTAGGTCATATATATTTGGATGAAGGCAGAAGCCTTGCGGGGTATAATATCCGTGTGGAGATATCGATTTTGTGAGATGTCTACATTTTTAGTGTTTTTTTTATAAAAGCGGTAATTGGGTTCTGGTTTTCATTAGTGGTGGGGCAAACCTTCATGTTTTTGTTGATTATATCATTTCCAAATAATGTCCTTTTTTGCGATAAAAACATCAGCTCTATTCATCAAATGTCATAGTAGTACAAGAAACACTAGAAAATAACCAAAAAATACATTCAGGTCCACCGTCATTGCCCCTCCCTCACCGGAGTCGGACAAAACTTGTTTCAGTAGATAGTCGGGAAGTCGTCGTGCTAATGCCCCGCAGGACAAGTACACTCGAACAAGGATTGCCATCGATAAAGAGAAGAATACATCGTAAAAATCCAATATGTAGACACACGAATGAAAGACTAGATGTATGAAGATCCATTGAAGACCAACAACGACCAAATTCCATGAGATCCGTCGGAGACACACGTCCACGTGCTCTCCGGGCCCTATAACATCTTGAGGGAGCAACCACTACCTCGTCGTCCTGATAAAGAAGTAAAATTGTGTTTTCCTAAAAAAGATCCTCTAAAAACACTACACCACAACACTGATGTAAGGGCAGAAAAACTGCCGGAAGAAGGCTCTTTAAATGGCAGACAAACTGCCGGGACAGTGGTTCTCCCGGCAGATAGAACCGCCACGAGAATGGCTGCCGGGGATTACTTCTCTCGGCAGATAAACTTCTCCCGGCAGTTTTTCTGCCCTGACCCATGTATTTGCCGGCATTTCATTTTCTCCCGACAGATTGGTCGAAGCATGTGAAACTGCAATTGCCGGCAGATAATCCGCCAGCACAAGCATGTTTACCTGGCAGGTATTATGCCAGCATGTTGATTTCACTAGTGAAATGAGGCATCCCTATTATGTAATATCCATCCATTATATATGTCCAGGCAATCATGACATATCACACAATTTATACATGCACTTCAATCTATGTAACATATACGCCTCATCAAAAACCTTAAACTTCATTTGATAAACATAACCATAATATATAAGGTGATTGTGCTACAAAAGGAGTACATATATATGTTTGCCCCACAACCAAACTAAAGTAATGCCACAAAAGATGTACATATGCTTCTAGATGTGTGCCACACAACCAAACCACCACCAAAATCAGACAGCTTGAAGATCTTCCAAACAAGACACATGACATTGTAGGTCTTCCAAATCTTCAGCAGCTTGAAGATCTTCCAAACCTTAGTGAACCTGTGCACCTTTGGAAAACCTGCAATAGAACATAAGATGTTACATACAACAGCTGCATTCAGAATGACATTGTAGGTCTTCCAAATCTTCAGCAGCTTGAAGATCTTCCAAACCTTAGTGAATCTGTGCACCTTTGGGAAACCTGCAATAGATCATAAGATGTTACATACAACAGCTGCATTCAGAACTTAAGGAAGATGTTACAACAATCACATACAACAGCTGCATATTTTCTGAAATATATAGCAACTAGTAACATCTCTAGAGTAATCCCTACTTTAGTAGAGAACATGTCCATTTTTTATCATCTTGACAGTAGCAAGCTTATCTTACTTCTCATCCAAATATAGTGTGCAAAGTCTGTACAGATATTAACAAATATTAACAATAAGTAGTAGGTGTACCTATCTTGCACATCAGAAGTGAGGCTATTCATGAACCAAAGTAAAGCGAACAGAATTGATGACCATTTTGGTATAACCAAGTTGCATGCGCTAAGTTACTGTACTAGCCAGTGAATTAAGATAGCTTGTATTTGGGCTTGCTTTTCCTTATAAGCTCTCTACATCGACTACACAAAATAAGAGGGGAACTAGCTGGAGCATATATTTCAGGATCTTTTAATGGGGAGCTGTTTAGTTTCCTGGTTCCATGCTTTTGTTGGACAAGTTAGAAACTAGGTCTCTAAATGGTATCTGATTAGTGGACAAGCCCACAGATTTGACCGAGTGAAACACTACGAGCTAATAAACATTTTTTATTGGTTCACTTTCCTACATCTCGCACAAAAAGTTGAATTAGCCTAGAAAATAAAAAGCAAGGCTTTCTACAAACAAATAAGCAGAAATAATTCATGTACATGAAAGAAAGAGGGTCCAATTATGATAAATGAATCAAGTTAAAGCATGGAATCCAATGAAACTAATTTCTCTACATGGCAGAGTCTATCATGTACATGAAAGGAAGATGATCCAATTGCAGTTTATATTTGTAATGGACGAAAATAAGTATTGTAGGAGTATCTTTTTTATACCTGTTGTAGGAGTATCTATATATACAAAAGTTAATCATTATCCTTGCGAGATCAGAGAACCAGATTTATTCAACGGAGCTCTCTACAAAATCATGGCTGATGGACACAAAAGCCCACCAAGAACTATAATGATCTGTTTGAATTACTAATTAATAATATAAAATGGAATCAGGGGCTTAAGTTTCCTGGACACAAGTTAACCATGCAGCAACTAAATGAGCAAAGCATTACTATTTGTGACAAAACCTAGAAGCTTGATACAAAACATTTCGAACTGCAGAGAAAACAGAATCAATTTTAAACATTTCTAAGTACAAACCAGCAACATCTACGAACTAACAAAATTGCAACATCAAAATAAGAAATGATAAAAACATTGAATATAGGACAAAGCAAAGGATATGGCAGTTGACATGTACATTGACTAAATTTTTCACACTTCCAGTGTGTCCATATTTATAGAAATATTACTATGCCTGACTATAAATGACAAATTTTGACACTTCAAGTACAATTCTGGATGTATAGTAAATAGTAAGCAGTAAAATGCAAGGTCAAACGATTTGTACATATGAGATGCCTCCTTTTTTTCCCCAAAACTGCATGCCAAGCATATCATGTTTATACTCATGAAACATAGCACGATGCAGTGTACAATAAAATAAACTAAATAACCATCATAAATTAACACCAAGTAGAGCTGATTTTTCTGGCTGCTACACACTGGCATTAAAGACAACAAACAAGAGCTTAAAATGTCACCGCAGACCACTAGCATGTGAGCGCCTATCTAGTTCGCTATAATTAGAATCTGCAATTATAAGTTAGTACAATTTATATCAAAACTTTGACATCTTTGTACTGAAGCTTGTTATTTGCAAAGCTATTCTCGAGGTTCAACAAACAAACATAATACATTATCATTCCACCACTTTAAACGGCCAAATCATGGTAACTGAAAAGAAAATTAATGGCATCATATATCACCTTCTTCCTTTTAGTTTGTCTCTGACTAGCTGGGCCTCCAATTTCTTCATTTATATTTGAAAATTTAAGGTGGCCAAATCATTCAAAATCCTTGCTGTTTCTGGTTCTAATTCTCGCTAGCTCTCTTCCTCTCGTTCTTGAACATTGTCTTCGTCTCTTTCTTGTTCCATTCTTTTTCCTGAAAATAAAATTAATGGCACATTAGATGTCAAGTAGGTAAGCATGTAACCGAAAAGACAATTAATGGCACATTAGATGTCAAGTAGGTAATCACGTAGCTGTTGGGAAGGCCTCTTTTAGCAACTCTAGGATCATGTCAAAACTTTTATCGCACCAACCTCCAAGAGATTTGATATGGAGTAACCTAACGACAAAACGTAGCTTTGAGAAGGTTGTGCACCCTGGACAAAGCTCCTCCTATCATTTGCTATGAATTGTCGAAAAGCATATGCATCACGCTTCTTTTTCTTTTCTAGAAGAGGGTCAATGCTCCCTGGCTCTACATCCTCGTGAATTGGATCCTCCCCGCCGCCACTATCATTCAAATCCCGAATTAGGTGTGCCATATCTTGAATCATTTCAAACATCTCGTCATAATTATCTAGTGACAAAATGCATGTCATTCGTATCTAGTAAAAGCAAGGAGAAATACAATATGGGCCAGGAATGCAATCTAGCACAATAGAATAGTCAATTGAAACATGCCATTTCAGGAACAACAAAAACTAAAATAGTACTAAGAATATCATTATCTATAACATAAAAACGAAACACTTGTTCTGTCCACAAATCTGATTTCATGAAACACAAACAGAGAAGCTAGAACTTTGAGGCATACAAAAAACAATTGTTATAAAAACTAGAACTAATTCATCTGCCAAGTAGACAAATTACACTAACCCATCTAACAATTTTTTAAGTTACGATTGAATCATCTGCCAAGTTCGCACATTGAAATGAACCATCTATCAATTGAAGAAGTCAGAACTGAATCCAAGTACACAATTTGAACTGAACCCTGGCTGCAAAGAATCTCACCAAATGCTCTTGATGGGGCAGAGGAGGCAGACAGAGGATGTTGATGTGGTAGAGAGCTCGTCACGGGAGAAGAGGGGACGCTCCGCTGCTTGGGGGATCGGAGAGGACGTCGAAGAGGCAGTCCCGCTCGGTGCTTGCCTTCTCGGGTGGAGGGAGGAGGCCTGCTTGGGGAGGCGTTCGACGGTGGAGTCGCTCGGCGATAGTGGTCGTCCGTGGGGGTGCTCCGTGCTCGGCAGCACTGATGTGGGGTGGTTGGGGGCAAAGGCGGCAGTGGTCGGACCGTCGGGGTGGAGGGCTGCCGGCGGCGGGGGGGGGGGGGGGGGGGGCGACGGCGGGGCTGTGTTGGTGTGGGCCGCCAGCTGCAGAACTCGGGATCTAGGGCGGGCGGTGGTGGTGGGGTGGCTAGGGGCGGCGGCGGGGCTGCGGTGGTGGGGGGCGCCGACGGCGGGGCTGCGGTGGTGGGGGACGCCGACGGTAGTGCTCGGAATCGATCTACGGCGGTCGGCGCGGTCAGTGGAGGGCACGGGTAGGATTTGGGGGAAGTTGTTTGCGGATCTGTGGTCTGGAGGAGGGCCGGCACGTCTAGTTCTTTCGGCCCAAAAGTTTTTTTCTTTTGTCTATCGCGCGCTTTTCCCTCGATTGCGCGCGCTTAGGCCCAAAGATATTTGGGTTTCGCGCCAAAGGCGGACCCGGCAGATAATGGGCCGTAGGAGAGTTCTCCCGGCAGATATGACGCCCTTAAGTGTACCGGCAGTTCCAATGCCCTTGCTGTTGATGTTCTCCCGGCAGTTTCTTTGCCTTCAGCTACTTATACTGGCATTTGTAAATGTCCCGGCAATACTTTTGCCCTTGTTTTTATACTTCTCCCGGCAATTAACTGCCCCCAATCAAGTGTTGTGGTGTAGTGAAACTCGTTTTCCAAAACATCTCGTCTAATTCCCGTCATCCAAACAACCACTAAGCATGTCCTTACCTAGGACTTGTAGCTGACCATCAACTATAGATTATGGTGTCCAGATGCTCTTTAACTTTAGCAATTAGCTGGCTTCTGTCTAACGTCAACCTTGTCAATGATCTTGTGGTGCATGTGTTAATTACCTGGCTATTTATCTTAAAAATGATGTGGTTTAGTGTAGTTACAGGATAAAAAGAGTAAAAAAAAAGTATGGCAATGATGAACAATTGAACAGTTGGATAGTCCAGGACATTCAACTTCATTCAACTAAGATCGCTCAAAACTAAAGCAATGAATTGAGAAAAGCATATCCATCTTTAGTTTATACTCTTTGCTCTGATTGCAAGAAACGCATCCTCCTAATTCAATGCTTCTTTATTCTTCTGCTACTTTAGCGTTGTGTACTACAAGAAAGGAATAAGGAGAGCGAGAGCAAGAGACCTGGATGGTCTACCAAGCTCTATATATTAGAGCTCAATTATGTATTGATAAGGTATGCCTCAGTAAAAAGATAGACAAATCTTTCGATGTATAGTTGTTCTCGGTCCATCCATTATAAGGTATGAACAGGTCACACGTGCATACTCTTTTTTTTACTAGTTTATCTATATTCGGTGACTGTTTCTAGTTATGAACAACACTTGTCTCGGATGAGGTGCCTATATATGTGCAATAGCGTGAACTCTTGCATTCTTCATCTCGTGGTGCTTCTGGTTAGGATTATTATTAGAGTATCAAACGTAGTATATTTCCTTACACCCTGCTTGTATGATTGTAGATTTTTTTAGGGGTATATGATTGTAGATAAGATAATCATATATATGATGATTGTAGATAAGATAATCATATATTATCTCCTGGCAATTCCAATCAGCCTTTCATCTAGAATTCAGTTAAATGTAATTTAAGTGTTAGAGACCCATATGAATTGATATGTCTATTATTATTTATTTGATGTGGGATGCATGTGAATTCTTAATTAAGTATAAAAAATGGTATAATTCACTAAGGTTTCATTGATGTTTGTTTACCAAGTTGAAATTTGTTACTGTTATTATTATAGAAAGCAACCATGTTCGGTCGATCGACCTCAACCTTCGCCAGTAGCGCGCGTCATGCAATCCACATTGATCCGCTGCTCCTTGTTGCACCATGTCGCCCGCTCGTATGTGAGAGCCACGCCCCCACCCCACCCCTATGCAGGCCCCGCCCACCAACAATGTTGAACCTTATCAACTCAGGCGCGAGCGATTCTTCCCAACACCATTTTGTTGTTACCGCATCTGGTTCTGCTGCGGTGACCCCACAGGGCTAGGACGGGGTCCCATTAACGCCCATGGTGTGGGTGTGGCTAAAGGGGATGCCCTATGACCAAGCTCCAAGCCGAGCAGGCACCGTGCTGGAACCGGCAAGGCATCATGCTACAATCGACAACCGTCGCGGCTGGAGATGAATGACCCCGGTGTTGAAGACGCGGTGACCCCGTCCTAGAACTGGCTGACATCTTTGCTACAACTACAGTGAAAAATTGTTGGAATCAGCCGATGACAAAGCTGGAACAGGAGGACGACAAAGCTGGAACAAGAGGACGACAAAGCTGGAACTGCACTCACTAGATGCTACAATGGTGATCGCGGTGAGCTAGAACTGACGACCACTCGTGCTGGAACCGTCACCTTGGGCTGTTGCAACGATGCTATGACCGGCCGAGCCGTCACCTTGGGCTGTTGCAACGATGCTATGACCGGCCGAGCGAGAAGCGGGAACTCGCAGTTGACGGCAATGGCGGAGACAGGCCTGAGGCAATTGGGGCTATAGCCCTAGGCCTAGCAACAATAGTCTTTGCAATTCCTTCTTACAAAGTATACAAAATCACTGGAGGGCATCACTCAAACTAGCTTAGCCCTAGGTGTAATTCGATATTAGCTCCGCCACTGGTTGACGGTGCTGGAACTGGGCTGTAGAAAAGCCGCACCCAAGTCGGTGGTGCTCGGGGTTGCTAGACCGATGGCGAGGGAAATTAATGTGACCAATGATGCGTTCTCCTGTGACCGTGGAGGCATTTTGCTGGGACTGGTGAGGCATTCTCGTGCGACCACTCGACTATAGCGTTGGTGGTTCCAAGGCAGGTGAGCCAGGCAGGAGGTTCTCCGACGACCAGTTGACATGTTGCAACCAGCGACGACGAGAAGCTGCTAATGGGCGATGGGTCGTGCTTCGACGACGACGGTGAGGTTGCAAGTGGGAGCAACAATCGGGTGTCCAAGCATGCGCGGACAGTTCTTTCATTTTGAAAAAAATGTTCTGAAAATAAAAAAAATCATGATTTTGAAAAAAATTGCATATTAAAAAAATGTTCATGAATTTGAAGAAAATTTCGCAAATTAGAAAAACGTTCACAAAAAATCAAAAAATGTTCATGATTTTGAAAAAAATTGCATATTAAAAAATGTTTATCAATTTGAAGAAATTTTCGCAAATTAGAAAAATATTCACAGAAAATCAAAAAATGTTCATGAATTTGAGCAAATTGCGTATTAGAAAATGTTCATGAATTTGAATAAAATTTCGTGAATTAGAACAATATTCACAGAAAATGAAAAAATGTTCATGAATTTGAACAAATTTTGGTGAATTAGAAAAAATATTCACAGAAAATGAAAAAATGTTCATGAATTTCAAAAACTGTAACCAAATTCAAAAAAATCCATCAGTCCCAAAAATGTCGGCAGATTGGAAAAATGATCATGCATTTCATAAAAATGTTTGTGAATTTTGAAAAAAATATTCATAGATTTTAAAAATGTTCATGAGTTTCAAAATAAAGTTTTCAATTTATAAAAAAATGTTCATGAATTTTCGTAATTTTGGAAAAATGTCCAATTTTTTTGAAAGATGTTCGAAAAAATTGGAAAGAAAAATATAAAATAAATAACTCTAAAAGGAAGAAAAACAGAAAAGAAAAAGTAACAAAATGTAAAAAGAAAAATTATAAGGAAAAACAATAAAATACGGTTCGGGCACACGTCGAGTGGGGAAGAAACCCAACATGGGCCGCCCAAACAGAGTATCGGGTGCTCGAGTGGGTATGGCCTAGGTCGCTAACGCGCTATCTAAAAAAAAAGGTCGCTAGCGCGCGCGCCAAATAGGAGAACCGCTCAAAAGAAAGACCGCTCAAATAGGAGAAGCCAGCTGTACACATGCTCTTGCCTCAAAAAAAAGAAAAGAAAAAAAAGCTGTATACCTGCTCGCCCCGACACACTGTCTGCTGCTGCCATGACCAGCAACAAGTCTTGGTCTTTCTTTCAAGAAAAACCAAGTCTTGGTCTTCCACCCCACCCACCCCGGCTGGCCACTACTGCTCGCTGCCTTGAGGAAGGACCCGCCGGATCCGCACCTCGCCGCCGCCAATCCAGCCGCCGGCCGCTGCCCCGACCTCGAGGTGAGGGCCCAACCAGCGTCTCCTCAATTTATCAGCGCCCCTCCATTCTTCTCTTCCTACGCTACTACTACTAGCTCTCTTCCGTTGTGGTTGTGGCCCAATGACCCACCCACCCGAGATCTATCTTCTGCTACTAGCTTACTACGTACTACTACTACTACTACTACGAGTTTCTACGAAGCTCATCTCCTAATGTACGAGTTTATCTTGTCGCAGATACGGATGTATCTAGATGTATTTTAGTTCTAGATACATCCATTTCTGCGACGAGTAATTTGGAACGGAGGGAGTAGCTCACTGTCGCTGTAAATTTCTACTTCTCCTAAGGAGTTCCGAGGTTCTGTGATTCTTCTTTTGCTAACCTGTCTGTCTCCAGTAGATTTCACAAAGTTGAATCCTACCTAGAAAGAAAAGCAGCATATTCCGATGCTTCAAGACAAATAGCAATCCTCATTGTCATAGAAAGCTGTGATTTCGTGAACAAAAGCACAAATCATTTTGTCACATTCATGTTGGTTTGTGGACATTTGCTGCGACTTTTTAAACCATGGGGGTTCTTTTCTCCGCATGGCATGCATTTGCATTACTCACAGGCTGACCACATTTCCAGTGGCCGATAGTTTGTAAAGAAGCAGTGTAGCCAGGTTCAATCCACACTCAGTATGTACGGTAACAAAGGAAAAATTCTGAGATTACACATATATACAGTAAAAAAATATGAAATAAAAAAAATCTCAATGGACGTAACTCATTTCATTAGTTTGCTCTCATCAGAGATATATATACAGTGGCCAATTTAACTTGCATTTGATTTACATGTGTCTCCAACAGTTTCAGTGGGAGCGGAGCAATGGGCGGAGGGCTAGCATCGTTTTGGGAAGAACGGAACATCCAGACACTGGTGATCCTCAGCTTCGCCCTGCAAGCCATCCTCCTCTGCTGTGCAGGGATCCGGCGTAGTCGAGAAGCCTCGGGTGTGCTCAGAATCCTCCTCTGGCTGGCCTACCTGATGGCCGACTACACCGCAATCTACGCCCTTGGCCACATGTCCATCACCATGAGCAGGAGCAGGTCTCCTCCAGGTCCAGGCGACCACCAGGTGCGGATGGTGCCATTCTGGGCTCCCTTCCTGCTGCTCCACCTTGGCGGGCCGGACACCATCACCGCCTACGCCTACCAGGACAACCAGCTCTGGCTGCGCCACCTGCTCACGCTCGCGGGGCAGGTGCTCGGCGCCATCTATGTCATGTACCTCTTCGTCGCGCCCGGCAGGAACCCGGCCGGGACGTTGCTCGCCGCCGCCGCGTTGATGTTCGTCACCGGCTGCCTCAAGTACGGCGAGAGGACGTGGGCGCTCAAGTGCGGCGGCATCGACAGCATCAAAAAGTCCCTCGATGACGACGGCAAGTCGTCGGCCACAGGTGGCCCTTACCATGGGAGGGAGGGGGCAAAGAGGCTGGACACGGAGGAGGTCCTGCTGGGGGCACACCACATGCTCAATTTCTGCAAGGGCCTCCTGGCTGATGGCCCGGTGATGCAGAAATCTGAGTACGAAGTCATGCGGCAAGGCATCCAGCTCAACGGCGGCAACTACGTATTCCATCTGGCCGCGATGGAGCTCTCCCTCCTGTACGACATACTCTACACCAAGGCAGCGGTGCTCCACACCTGGCACGGCTTGTGCATCCGGATCGTCGCGCCGCTCTCCGTGGTCGCTGCGTTTGTGCTGTTTCAGCTCAGCAGCAAGGACGCCTACAGCAGGGCTGACATCGCCGTCACCTACGTCCTGCTCGTGGGAGCCATGGCATTGGAGCTCGCGTCGTCTCTCAGGGCGGCAGGCTCTTCCTGGGCGTGCGCGTCCTACCATGCCCGGGGATGGCACTGGCTCTGCGACACGGTGATGCGCCTCCGCCGAATGCTCAAGGTTGGAGCAAGGAGGAGTGCCTCCCTGGACTCGCTTGGGCAGTACAACCTGCTGGACCTCTGCACCGACGCCAACAAGGACGGCCACCTGAGAGGCAAGATCGCCAAGATGATTGGACTTAAGGACCAATGGCAGAAGATGCACTACTCGAGCACCGCCCCCGTCTCCGACGCCATCAAGACTCTGGTTCTGAGAGAGATCAGGAAGAGGAAAATAGATGATCTGAGGAATGCACGGGGCAGGTGGATCCTCAAGGAGAAAGAGATGTACGAGGATCTCACGCGGATCGCCGACGACACCGAGCTGGACCGTAGCATCATCGTGTGGCACATCGCCACCGATCTCTACCTCTCCATGTGCCCTGGCCCTGACCCTGACCCCGACAAGGAGGTCCGGGACAGCATAAGGGTGCTCTCCAACCACATGCTGTTCCTCATGGTGGTGCATCCCTACCTGTTGCCCGGAGTCGTTCGCACCGGCCGGTACAAGGAGAACTTGAAGTACTATGATATGGTGTGGTGGGTTAATTTGAAGGCCACCAAGGAAAGCACCATGAAGCTGTCCAGATCGGAGATCATCAACAAGATAGCCGACTGGCAGCTCCCGGCTGATTCAAGGCGGGAGTACATTTACGGCATCGGCGAGGAAGCTGCTGACGACGTCGGCGACAGGCCGGTCTATGCCGATGGATCCTGGCTCGCCGGGATGCTGCGCGGGAACAGGTGGCACTTGTCCGCTGCTGACATGCTGGAGGTGATCGCCGGCGTGTGGGTGGAGATGTTGTGCTATGCGAGCCACCACTGCGGCGAGGAGTCCCACGCCAAGAAGCTAAGCACCGGAGCAGAGTTCATGAATGCCGTCTGGCTTATCATAGGGCATGCCATGGTGTACGACAGATACGCACCGTCTGCTGAGGGCTTGACAGGGGGTTTAGGGCTTAGCAACCCTCCGTGCAAGCGGAAGATCCCTGCCAGATGGATGCAGCAGCCGGAGGCGGACGTAGGAGCCCGACCGCCTGGTGTACCACCCGGTGTTCACCAGGTTGATGTTGAAGCACGCCAAACACCGAGCACATCAAGTGCGCAAAGACATCACCAATAAAACCAATATGTGCTACTCCTATTAATAATTTTATTTAGGACATGCAAGATAGACCCCCCCCCCCCCCCCCCCCCCCCCACTCCTATTCAAGTGATTCAACAGCGCTGGGCTCTACTGCATGTATTCCTCCCGAGGAGCTCTCGGCGCCAAAGCTTCTCCAGGCTCCAAGTGGATGTTATGGTGCTTCTTCTAAGTAAATCGTCACGCGAGATCTTCTTCTGTGTCCTTGTAGTTTATTATTGTGTTATCTCTGTACTAGAAATCTATTCAAATTCTGAACTTCTGTCACGGAGACAGTCTTATGGAATATTTTGTGTTGATTTATGATTTCGATATGGCTGAGATAATTCAAAGGCTGCCTGGTTTGGAAATCCACTCAGCCCCTTTTTCACAAGCTGAAATTGACAGGGTCGTTAAGATGATTCCGGCTGATCGAGCACCTGGGCCCGATGGGTTTAATGGACAATTTTCGAAGGTTTGTTGGAATATTATAGCACCAGATTTTTATTAGTTTGTTCTAAAAAAGCAGTTGTTTATCAGTTATGCTCTGACTTTTGGGAGGGAAAGATTTCCTTGGATTGTCTGATGCTCAATGATTTTCGCCCTGTCTTGTTGCTGAACCATGTGCTCAAAGTTTCGACCAAGACTCTTGCGGGGGAGACTGCAGTCTTGGATTCTCAAACTAGTTCATCGCAACCAGCACGGCTTAATCAAGAAATAGCACGATCCAGGATTGTTTGGTTGGGACTTTCAGTACTTACATCAGTGCAAAGCTTCTGGTCGTGAGATTGTTATTCTGAACTCGACTATGAGGAAGTGTTCCATACTACGGAGCACTCCTCTATCTTAAACATTCTAAGGCCTCCTTTGGTTTGGAGGAATCTTGTAGGATTTTTAGAGGATAGGATTTTTGTAGGAAAAATTCCTATGAAGCCCTTTGATTTGTAGGAATGGATTCCTATTCCTATATAGGATAGGAATCAATCCTTCACATTTCAAAGGGAAAAAAACATTAGACTAGACTCAATGGAAAAAAATCCTATCCTATGAATCAAGTGACATCTCTTTCCTTATAGGAAGTGAGATGCATGTCACCTCACTTCCTATGATTTTCCTATTCCTATGATATTCTTAGGCCTCTTTTGGTTCATAGGATAGGATTATCATAGGAATAGGAAATTTGTAGGAAATGAGATGACATGTATCTCAAATCCTATGAATAGGAATAGGAAACAAGATGTCATTTGGTTCACACCAAAAGAAATTTTCCATTGAGTCTAGGCTCATTTTTATTTTCCTATGAAATGTGGAGGATAGAAACAAATCCTATGTAGGAATAGGAATCCATTCCTATGAACCAAAGTGCTCTAAAGGAAAAAATCCTATAAGAATCCTATCCTCTATAATTCCTATGAAATTCCTCCAAACCAAAGAAGGCCATTTACCCTATGAACCAAAGCACAATGGATTCAATGACAAATGATTCATGTGGATAAACATGTTGTTGAGCTCGGGCTCGTCTTCGTTTGTGTGAAATGGTGTGCCTGACACTGAATTCAAATGTCGCAGGGGCGTGCACCGAGGTGATCCATTGTCTCCGTTATTATTTGTCTTGGCAGCAAACTTGCTTCAATCTCTACTCAACAAAGCTTGGCATGAGGGGTACTTGCGCCTCCCAATCGGCCAACCCGCCTCTGAAGATTATCCGGTCATCAAATAAGCTGACGACACAATCCAAATCTTGCCTGCGGACCAGGCCGATCTTCAGACGGTCAAAGCCCTGCTTGATACATATGCCTCTGCTACAGGTCTGATAATAAAACTGCAGCAAAAAGCTGATTCCTATCAATCTTCCGGCTGATGCGGCCTCTGATCTGGCTAATGTGTTGGGGTGTCAAGTTGGAACCATGCCATTCACCTATCTTTGCCTCCCCTTGGTCACAACGCGACCAACTGTGAGAACACTGGTTGATAGCATTGAGCGTCGTCCCATGAGCATGACCATTTGGCTCTCTTATGGAGGGAGAGTTCAGCTTATCGACTCTGCTCTATCGTCTCTCCTTTCATTTGCCATGTGTGTTGCCAAAGCTTCCCATCAAGGTGATTGAGTTGTTTGATCGTGCTAGAAGGCATTGTTTATGGAGAATGGTGGGTTGATCGTGCTATGCGGCATTGTTTATGGAGAAAGGTGGTTGATCGTGACGCTCGCTCTCATTCGTTAGCTGCCTGGGAGCTAGTATGTCTACCGAAGCAGAAAGGGGAGCTGGGGATTTAAACATCAAAGTGAAAATCAAGCCCTTCTTCTCGAGTTTATTCGTAAATTCATACTTAAGGCTGATGTCCCTTGGGCCATGTTGTTGTGGTTTAAATATTATGGGATCGAGATGCAAACTTTGCTCTCCCTCTCTCTATTGAAGCCAGAGAAGAACTAGATTCCTTGCAGATAAAGATTAATCAAGTGGGACTAAACCCTATGTCTTCTGATGATTGGGTTCTGTGATTGGGAGATGTCAACTATAAAGCTCATAAAGTCTATAAGTACTACTCGCTCTGTTCACTATTATAAGATGTTCCAACTTTTTTCTGAATCGGATATATATATATATATATATATATATATATATATATATATATATATATACGCATTTTAGTGTGTTTGTTCACTCATTTCAGTCTGTATGTAGCCCATATTGAAATACCCAAAACATCTTACAATAGTGAACGGAGGGAGTATTTCAGAGAGCTTAATCCACACAGGTAATATCACCATGATTTGGAAGTAAAAAATGTTCTCCCTCCGTAAAGAAATATAAGAGTGTTTATAGATCACTAAAGTAGTGATCTAAACACTCTTATATTCGTTTACAGAGGGAGTATCATGAAACACAAGGTTTTTGCTTGGCTAATGCTCATGGACAGAGTTAAGACCAGAGATATGCTCTGTCAAAGACATCTCAATATTGGTGATGATCACTTGTTTACTCTGCCCTTCTGGTGAGCTTGAAACTAGCAAACATTAGTTCTTTACCTGTCACTTCAGTACTGTTTGCTGGAATGTGCTCCATATCCAGTGATACCTCATTGTCACTTCAAGACATGTTTGATTCTTCGGCTAGAGCCTGGCCACACCCACTGTTCAAATAAGTTAATCCCTCTGTTCCGAATTAGTTGTCTTAGATTTATCTAGATACAGATGTATCTAGAAGTGTTAGACACACCTATATCTAGACAAATCTAAGAAAACTAATTTGGGACGGAGGTAATATTATCCTTGCTGCTTGGAACATTTGGAAACTAAGGAACAATTATCATTTTGATGATGGTGTGGAGCCCTCTGTCCAGGCCTGGATTGCTATGCTTAAGATTGACTTGGGCGTCCTCAAATATAGAGTACCCTCTCACCTAGCCGAGTTCCTAGAAACCTTCATCCCCACTATCTTCTTGTAACTTCTTTTTCTTTGTTGTTTGTTTTCTGCACTAAGCCCCTTCCCCTCCAGTCTATGTAGCCTTTCTGCTAACTCGTTGTACAGTGTACATTATTTTTATTAAATTAAGTAAGCAATAGAAGCCTCTCCTGCTGTATTGTAGCTAAAAAACAAGTTCATAGATAAGATTTTAAATCCTGCAGGTAATCAAAATTGCATATGTTTGCTTAAAGTTATATCAGCTTCCCCATTTAACTCCCTTTTAGGGTCCTCCGTGAAATGGGACAAAAGGGCAAAATGTTCAGTGTGTCCAATATTAGCATTTCACAAAGATAAATAAAGCTCATGCACTGAGAACACTCCTTTCACACTTCAGAAAGTGGAGACTAGCAAACATGAACTTCATCAAACTCTATATTTAGACGATTTGCAGACCTTGTGACAGGTAGCCACAAGACCAAATCATTTTTGAAAATAACCAACTACAAGATGGATTGTTGCTTCTTTTACCTCACAAAACGTTTATGGCTCATTTCTTACTACTACTCTCACATATAATTCTACACACGAGCTTGCTTCCATAGTACAAGTGCGTTAAACTCTAGCTTATCTTACGAGTTCTATCTGAAGCTCAATTTGTTCTCAAACTCGCAACATTGTGTCGCCCCATTCATCTCATAACTCTGAACATATGTATGAGAATGAACATCTCACCTGCTAACAAGCCTGCAACTCCTTAGCTTACTTCTCGACGAACGATTCGACTGTCTTCAGCCACTGGAGCATCTCCATCTTCTCCTTGTTCGCTACGTAGTCGTGCAAGAACTCTGCAAGCTCGGCATCCACCTCCCTCTCCTGCAGGAACTTCTTCACCACCTCCCTCTCCGCAGGCTCCAGCTTCCTGCGCCTCGAGGTCAGCCACAGCAAACAATATTCAGAAAGCACAGAAACCATAGCACAAAGCGAAAATGGACTGAACAAAACTAGACCGTACGTGAAGTCGCGGGCACCGCGGTCGTCGGTGGCGGCGCCGGCGCCCCTGAGGGTGAGCACGTGGCGGACGGCGAGTTGGTCGGGCCAGGCGGAGCAGATGAAGCCGAGGACGCGGTCGGCGCGGGCCACCTCGACGATGAGGCTGAGGTGGAGGCGCGGCCCTTGCTCGAGCGCCTCGACCCGGTTGAAGAGGGACGCGTCGGGGGGCAGCTCCGCGACGCCGTCGAACAAGGTGGCGTCGATCTTGATGGCCTCCTCCCCGGCCCCGGCGCCTCGGCGGGCGGCGCGGAGGCGCACCCACTGCTCCCCCGGGCGGTCCTCCACGGCGAAGGACTTGAAGCCCGTCGGCGGCTGCGAGCGGACGGCGGGCAAATCAGACGGGGAGATCACGTGCGGTAGAAAAGGGCGAGGAGTGAGGGGGAGAGGGGCGGTACCTGGTGGGGAGGGCGGCGGTCGGCGACGTAGGAGATCTCGGAACGCAGGAGGCGGAGCAGGCGTTCGTCGAGCGGGGAGCGCAGCGACGCGAGGGCGGAGGCGGCGGCGGAGGAGAATGACGGGACCAGCCTGGGCGCCGTGGGGGCGGCCGGCGAGAGGAGAGAGGGGAGCGCGCCGCGGTGGCGGAGGAGGGCGCGCGCCATGTGCTCGACTCTTTGCCTGGACGACAGGAGCGCACCGGGGAATGGATGCGATCGGCGCTAGGAAATGGGCCAGGCCCTGACGCATTTGGCGCGTCAGCAGGCCCCCAGATTGTTATTCTAGCCCAGCTGTGGTTTCACCCCCACACGGGTCTAAAAAAATATATTCATTCTAATCATATGAGGACTAATAAAATTAAAAATATTCTCCCTCTGTTTTTATTTACTTTGCATATTAGCTTTGACTGAAGTCAAATTTTATAAAGTTTGACCAAGTTTGTAGAAAACAAAATAAACATTTACAGTAAAAAAATTATATGATGTGAAAATATATGCAATGATGAATCCAATGGTATTGATTTGGTGGTGTATATGTTAATACATTTTTCTACAAACTTGTTAAAAGTATATAAAATTTGACTTTAGACAAACCTAATATGCCGAGTAAATAAAAACGAAGGAAGTATATGATTTGCTGAATTAATTATTGAGGTGGGTCTTTGACTATGCATGTTGGCATGCTCGTGGTGTTTTTTTTCATGCATGCTTGCATGTTGAGGTGGCATGCATGCATATTGAGAGAAATAGATTAATGGGGTTCATTATTTAGTTATATATTTGCCTAAAAAACTATTTAGTTATATATATCCTACAACTAAAATAAAATCAAAATCAACAAATTATATAAATTACAGTTTCAAAGTCTCATATTTTTAATCAAAATACTAATGTTCATTTAACTAAGTCTGGCTGAAATAATTGCAGGCAATTCTTTAGCAACACATGGAATATAATTTCTAGTGTATATCTTTTTTTGTTAGATTTATACACACTGGTAACCTTCTACAGTTCTGTAGATATTCTAAGACTAGTACAAACATGGGCACTTATAAAATGCATATAATACATTCAGATACCTAAGTTATTTTTAGAACAATATGGTAGCTTTTTATCCGCTTAAAATTACATTGAAATCCATCGTAAAATAATTTGAACAATGCAAACCGAATTACTAAAATGTAATAATTTACCAAAAACTATTTTTCCTACTTAGCATAATTTTTTTGTAACAATAAATATTAGAATTGTATGACATATCTCTATCTCAACATACATAAGTGTGGTTATTGTTATACTATTAGTTGTGTTAATTATTTCACAAAACAAAGATTTAAGATAATTTTTCAGATGGTGAATCTAAAATAGACCACATACATTTAGTGGTAAGAGTTCGTTTTGGGAAATAAAAAGATTAATATAAAGAGGTTACAATGGTTGTTTTTAACTAATTTATGCCATAAAAATAGTTGTATTGCCTAGACGTATAGAGAAGGGAGAAAAAAGCATGGAGCCAGATCAATCTCCTATCCTCGCGCTGATAATACTCCTTTATGAAAAAAAAACCTGGATGTAATCATTGGTTTCCTAAATGGCAGCAACCTTCGAGAGACCACTATAGAGTTGTCATTATTTACATGAGAGTGAACACCTTGCACGCAGCGGTAGCTAATCGTAGTTATTTAGTCGGTCGTGCACCGCGAGGTGATCCGTGCAATAGAATTTGCCAAAAAGAGAAAAGTGGACATATATCGCTTGATAGCAGCAAATACAATGCACACGTCGGTCTGGTGGACTCGGCTAGGATACTATTTTGACGCACAAAGGGACCTGTCGTGCAGTGTGGGTAATGCTTTTTAATTCGATGCGGCAGGGCGTGGTTGAGGATTGAGTTTATTATTTCGATGGCGGTGTATGTGTTTTTGACCGAGTGGGCATTGCCAATTATGCCTCTGCACACCTGAATGTAAAAAAAAAATCGTTGATGGGTGGTACACGTAGTACATAATAGCCCGAATAATTAGAGCAAATAATTGAAGATTAGTTGTCAACACGATTACAATAGTTCTACTGCACCAAGTGTGCACACAGACCTGCTAATTGCACAACCTATAATTTCAGTTATAATTTTTTTCTCCATCAAGCTCTTTGGCGTCGTCATGGGGGGTACACCCTCTATGTTCCGTACTCTCACTTGCGCACATACAGTGCTCTTGCAGCAGCGTGTCAGCTCGTCTGACAGTGTGTGGTCCTTCGAATACAACAACACGGTGCATATTGCTCTCCAACGAATCGCGACGTAGTGCACGCCATCGATGCGCTGCGTGCAGATGCGACTGCGTGTAGCGATGCACTTCTCCTGTTTTCTGCCAAGAAACATGCAAACCGTAGTAGAAAGATTCAGCAGAAAAACTATTTACTAATAACAACTTTAAAAATAAAACACACACTTGTTAGCAAGACACAAGCAAGACACAAAAGAAAAAGTTGTTCCGGGATTGCAACAGGTAAGCCTCCATCACAAGGTCGCAACACAAACGCAAACGCAAACACGACTAGTCCTTGCGGTCAATCGGATTCGGATCTTGGGGTGTGTAGATGGCGTGTTTGTATATTGCGCTCACGTTGTCACATGTATTGGTTGCAGGACATAGCACATCTACATGGGTTCAACCTATTGATATCAGTTTTCGACCAAATTTACTTACGAAGGGCCAATCGTTGTACCTAATTAAATAAAGAGGAGGGCATGAAAAAACAAAACATGATATGGCCACTCTCGCTCCACACACTGAATCTGAATGCCACACATTTCAAATGTACATTTGAAATGAGAAAGACAACATGAGGACTTTACAGGAGGTCAATTCGTGAATCGTTTTTTTTAAAACTCAATTTTTCAATCTTGGCTAAGTAGGAGTCTCTCCTGTGTAATTATCGTGTGAGTTCCCTTGTCTTGTAACGACGAGACACCCCATCACCACAGCGACAGCTGCTCCGGCAACGACGATCCACACCAGAGCAGTGCGGAGACGGGTCCCTCGGTTAAGCACAGCAACTCGGATCTGCATGATGTTCGTGCCAACAGAGAAGGTGACGGTGAGCAGGGCGACGACCTCCACCGCGGTGAAGACGATGACGATGTCATCGACCGGCGAATGGTCAGACAGGGGCCTTACAATGGCTTCGATCCACAGGGAGTGGCCGAACAAGAGGTTGGCAACAGTGATCACGAAGCGAATGTGAATGTCCATGGCCAATTATGCTTGCACAGATGATGGGGGTCGATATATAAAAGCTCAGTTAGTCGCCGGACCAGGAAAGAACAAACGCAAACCGCCGAACCTGCATCTGCATCGATCACTACACTTCCGCCGTCGTTGCCTCCGCTTTCTGTTCGCTTGTGCGTACACCACCGGTGTGGTCGCCAGCCTGCAACCAACAATACGAGCTTGCCGACCCAGCGTGTATACAGTTTAAAATTCGCTTTGGAATCCACACGCAGGAGTAACATAGAACCGTTACTCACAGCAATTCACAAGTCAACTGCTACCGAAGCCAGACTGCTCTCGTTTATCGTGTTAGCGTTTTTTGTCCCTGTTTTGTACTGCTTTTTTTTTTCTTTCTCTGGACGATCATTGTTGACCTGTTGTTTGTATGTTTTGTGCACCTTTTGACTTTCTGCTTCCGGTGTTGCATCTGTGGTGGCAGGTTCGCGAGAGCCTTAAACGCGCGTGAGTTTGTGCTGGTGCTATGGGCGCATTGGAGGGGAGAAGTTAGGGCATGCACAATGGTTGATAGGATGGTCTTATCTTAAATCTTGCATGTAATTTGGAGATGACAAAAAAGTAAGTCTGCAATGAGTTATATCTTAGCCTTATCTTCAATAACTTGTCATTCCTTAAAATATGATGAGACAAATTGTGCTAAGAGATCATCTATTGTCTTCTCTTAAGGGCATGTACAATGGTTAATAAGATAGTCTTATCTTAAGTCTTGCATGTAATTTAGAGATGACAAAGAAAAATGTCTATAATAGGTCATCTCTTAGCCTTATCTTCAATAACTAGTAAATTCCTAAAAATATGGTGAGACATATTGTACTAAGAGATCATCTCTTGTCTTCTCTTAAATAAAAAAAGACAAACCTTTTCTCATGAGTTCTCTCTCCTCCACCTCATCATTTATCCTACGTGGCACTGCTAAGATAGCACCATTGTACATGCCCTCAAGAGAAGACAAGCCTTTTCTTATGAGTTATCTCTCCTCCACCTCATCATTTATCCTACGTGACACTTGTAAGATAGCACCATTGTACATGCCCTAACACACCAAGCCGGAGAACCGGCGGGACAAACGTAGAGCCGAACACAGCCAAATTGTCATCGGACAATGTCATCATGTAGGCCTTCAACAGGGCCGGTCCTGAGATTTTGGGGGCCTGGGGCAAGACCAAAACCTGGGGCCTTTAATGTAGACATCATAACAATAAAAATTAATATGCATACGTATGAAATATTACCAATAACATTTAAATGCATCCAAAATTAGTATATATATTGAATAATTTATACATATTACCTACAAATGTCCTAATCCATCATATGCTCAGGATATCTGATTCCTGCTAATGGTAGATTGAAGATCTTATAGTAGAAGCAAAAAACTTTGTCGACATTTTTGGAATAAACTCCTACTAACTAGACTTGAATATCTTACAGCAGAAGCAAAAAGCTTTGTCGACATCTTTTGAATAAATGACTCATTTTTTTAATCATGTTCCTCCCCACTGCTTAATTTCCTATGATAATGAGCATATGAAAAACGTCTTTCTGCATCGTCTAGATGGTATGCCATTTTTTGTCTTCTCTCTTAGACACTTTCTCAACTAAGATGTATGTTGTTTTTATCAAGATGATCCCAAATTTTTCTTCATAAATATCAGTAGTATAAACTGGTTGTTCATGATCACTAGCTGACTATGCATGTACATCCAATGAACCTACATGCTCAGAGCCACTTACGTTGTTGTTGTTGTTGTTGTTGTTGTTGGTGGTGGTGGTGGTGGTGGTGGTGGTGGTGGTGGTGGTGGTGTTGATATTTTCTTCTCGCTGATCAAATTCCGATTTGCCATTAGTTTGTTGCCCCTCCTCTATGGCAACTATGCAAACTCTCTTAAAAAAAATCTTGCAAAAAAGAACTCTCTTAGAAAAAAAATATGAATATTTTTGCACTGTGATTGTACTAATTCATCCACAGCTTTCTTACTTTTCCTTTCATTGCTACCAGATTGATACTTTCCTACGGGTGACAGGATAAGACACAATGCTGAAAATAAAGAAAATTTGCATCAATTGACAAATGTTGAACAATGCTGATGTGCCAGCTATTCATCTAGGAGACCAGGAACCTCAATATGTAGAAGATATACCTCGGATGGTCGAATCGTTGATGGACGGATGGAGAGCAAAGCAGGGTCCGACGGCCCCTAGGAAGGCAGGGAATTGAAATCCGCGGTTGATCTATAAAATTGATTTAGAAGAAAATGGAAAAGGAGTGCGGAACTCGCAGTCGCGAAGAGATGAAGCATCGACGCCGGCTGAGAAATTGGGAATCGCTGCGTAATGGAATAGGAAGGGATCAATCAGTTTCTTTTTTTTAGACATGCACGTACTAACTTAATTATACTCCCTCCGTTTCTAAATATTTGTCTTTTTACAGATTTCAAATGGACTATCACATACGGATGTATATAGACATATTTAGAAGTTTAGATTCACTTATTTTGCTCCGTATGTAGTCATTTGTTGAAATCTCTAGAAAGATGAATATTTAGAAACAGAGGGAGTAGAAACGAATTAGAAAGGATCAACATGTTCCTTTTTTTTCGACGTACTTAGGAAAGAACGAATCGATCGTTGGCTCCCTTTGCTCGCTAGGAGTAGATGCGTACATTCCATTGTGCTACATGAGGCCCAGCCATCTAGAACATAGAATTTTTGACCGAAAATATGTTGGGCCATAGCCTACATGTACCTGGGGAGGGGCGACCTCCTCGGATGTCCAAACGGGACGAAATTTTGTACGGACATCACGCACACGAACATCTTCCATACAAAAAAATTCCAGATTTTTTTATTTTTTCTAGTATTTTTTTTAATTTACTATAGCTTGGGAGCAGATGAGCCCGGACACCGAGTTGGATTTTTGAAAAGGGTGTGCTTTCTTTGGACAAGATCAAAGCATTAATCATTTATTTTTTTGAGTCCTCTACTGCTAGGCTCATTTGGAGCCCGCTGTAGTGTGCATTTGATCTAAACCACTCCTTTGCATTTGAAGGCTGTTTTGGAAATTGGCTCATAACCTTCTAGAAACCTGACAAGCAGTTGGTCCTAGTTGGGATTTCTGCAATGTTTTGGTACATTTGGAAGTGCAGGAATGATAATATATTTAGAAAGAAAAATATACATGATCACATGATTCTAGTGAGACTAATCTGTAACTAGATCATGGATTGGTCCATTTTGCAGAGGAAAAACCCAGAGGAAAAGCTGCGGATGTTGGGAGCAAGATTGGTACCTATGGGTCCATAGTAGTAGCTAGATGATTCTCTCTCTCTCCATCTCTCTCTCTCTCTCTCTCTCTCTCTTTGGATCCTCAATACCATGGCCCCCTTCTTCCTTGTGTGATTGGGGTCAATTCAATGTAATTATTTGGCGTGTTTGTTGGGACATGACGGATTGTGTTTATGATCAGATTGTTCATTGAATATTGTTGAATCTTTGAAGTTTGTTTGCTGTATAATTAATTAAATAGCTATGTATGCTTTTCGATCTATTTGTCTTCTCTGGTCAAGATTGATGGGTAGTTCTTCATAAGGAGTGGTGCATAGTTGTGGGTTCAATCTTGCGGTGCTCTAACCCAGTGATAATAAGGGATAAGACACTTATTGTATTGTTGACATTAAGGATAAAACGACGAGATTTAATCTTATTGCTAGATTTCTTTATGTCTACATTATGTCATCTTGCTTATTGCAATACTCTGTTTCTTGTAAGCTTAATATCTTGAGGTGGAGTATTAGTAGTAGATGTCAGTAAGTTTAACGGTCTACTTATCACAGACGTAATGACGTAATACCTATATGAGATCATGCCATAAACGATCATAGTCATAAAGATTACTCTTATTGTCAATTGGTCAACTGTAATTTGTCAACATGCCAATTGCCTGCTATGTGGGGAGATTGGACAAAGGAATGAGTGAAAAGAGGGGACACTACTTTTATAAAAATGTTCTATACAATGCTGTCGAAATACCCCAACGGTGACAGCCCTTCATCTAGGTGTCAGTGTAAAAAAAACTGATGGTGCGTACGTCCATGCAAATCCTATTGTGTGCTCCCTTTACTTGAGCATGATCTGGGAAATGTAGACTATGAACGAAATAACTGAAGAAATAGTGTCGTATTAGAATGATGTCTTTTCTACCTTTTATTTTCTAATCCGGGACCTCTCTAGTATTCGGGTATAATATTTTTTACACAAGTTTTCAATTTATTTATCTTTATATTTACGATTTCATACATGCATGTATCAGTTCAAATTATTCAACTTTATATTTACCAATTCACACATGTATGTCAATTTTGAGCATGTCACGGAGCTAAATTGAAGATCTCTTATTCCTCTTCCTACACAGCGTTCTGCATTCAGCTCATTCTCTTTCTTTTCTAACGGCGAAGTATACGTGCACAATAATGGTGAGGTATATAGAAAAACGTGCTAGCATTATGGCTCCTCTCCTCCACACGCTCAATAAGTCAATATACATCAACACCACCTGGCGCATTTCAACTATACATTTTTAAGATCAGCGTGTATCTCTCGATGCAGAGGCAGAGACTATGATAGCTCCCTCATTTAAAAGATTGGTTACGTCGGTGTTAAGTTGTCGCGTGAGTTCCCTTGTCTTGCAGCCATGAGAGACCCCATGGCGGCAGCCACAATTGCTCCGGCGACGACGACCAACACCCAGACCAGAGCAACGTGAACGCGCATCACTTGGTTGAGCACGGCAGCTCTGATTTGTACGATGTTTGTGCTGAGACGGTGAACGAGTGGATTGCACGCTCTGGTCGGGAAAATGACGATGATGTAGCCGTTCGCTGAGTATTGGGCCAGGGGCTTTGGCTACGGCCTCGATCCAGAGACGACCGGCCGACGGCGAGGTTGGCCACTGTAATGGTAAAGTATACTCTAGGGGCTAGCTAGGGCTGCTGTGATATTGCATTTTTCGGTCCCAAAGGCATGTGCATTTATAGGTGCGGATTTACCCTTGCTTTTGCAGTTACGTTCTTCGTGAGAAAGTTGAAAATATATTAACAAACTGCTCACTACTGTTCTAGCAAAGCTTGGAAACTCCGGCCATCATCGATGGCACAGTAATAATAGGATAATCTCTTTATTATTAAGGTGGTCCGGTCTCTCCAAAGCGTACAAGGCGAGATGTTTTTGTCAGCAACGAAACATCCATGAAATGAGAAAATACATAGGCAATCATATATATTTACTCATACACCGGTTTGGCCGCCTGAAATAATCACTTGATCACAAGCCCGGATGTGCTGCTCATGAAACATAGATGTCCAAAGTATGTCAAACAAATCTCGACGTGTTAATATTTTCTTTTCAGCGCGGGGCGGTGGCTTTTACTCGTGGTGGGGACAGCTGAGTGTCGCTTTTAGAGGGGCTAGTCGACTAAGCCGTGAGGACGGTGGGCTGCATTCCGTCACAGATGGCTTATCCACTCTAGGGTCCAAGCGAGTCATGGTGTGTACCGGTGGGCGGCCGGTGTATATGGTGGTGTGTAGAAACACAAAGCGGGGGCGCTCAATCCACCCCACTTCATATACATCAAGGGGAAATTTGTTAACTGGATTATAGTGGGGTTACCTAGTGAGACATGTAGTAAGCAATCTAAATTATTAAAAACAAGAATTATAGTGAGACTAGTTTAATTTGAATTGGCTTATCATTTCTGCGGGCCTTCGCAGGATGCCGCGTTGCATCCCTAGTGACAAAGCTACTAGTTGTTGTTCGAAGAGAGCATAGTGCGGAAGCAGCGGGAAGCGAAGAGATGGCGTCTCCATTTCCAACAAAATTATATTTCGACTAGCTTGTTTTGTGTGAGCATGCTAGAAGAGTGGTGGATGGCAATATTACTGGTTGACATCGAAGTTTTCTACTCTCCAGGTGGAGACCCATGCATGATTTAGAATACTAGATAGATCAGATAATGTTGTCATCTGCACGGTGTTTCCTTGTTGAAGGTGTTGGCACGAAGTTCTACTCCATTTGAGAGTGTTATACCTACATTTAGCTTGCGCTTGGATCAAGCAGCATCGTTGTGTGAGCGTCAATTTCTTTTTGATGACATTATCTTGGAGTTTTGCACCCTTTGTAGGTCACATATCGCTCGGGTGGTTGATTTTGACCCACTGCCATAGATTTTGTTGTAGGATTGTAGAGATGTTGCCACAATTAATGCTGGTCCAATATAGATGGTCGTCCATTTTAAGATTTGCTTGGTATTAATGCGAGGTATTATTTTAGTATAATATATCGGGCGGTGAGCATCAATAGAGGCCATAGGTTGACCTCTTTTTAGAGAAGAATTCAAAACGACCTATTTTTTTTGTTGCAAAAGCAGTTTCAACAGAGCAATGAATCAGCTTAGTCTGTATGTCACAGATCAAGTCCTTTATACTAGTTGGTTAGGGTAGCCTGGCGACTTCAGGCATTTAGGAGAGCAGCTCTTGACACCTCTTGCTGGAACCGGTTCATTCTCATCTTGGTTCTGGGCATAGCACGTTATAAAACCGAACATGCTTAAATGACGGGGTGGCCCTGTAAATGCAAAGAGAGGTTCATAAATTTCCGGGCATCTTTAAACAGATGGATGAGACTGATTACTTGTACATTCTCCCTTCGTTCTTAAAAGAGTGTACTTCCAACTTTACTGAAAAGACATTTTTTTATGTTTGACAGTATTTATACAATAATACATGAACATGTATGCCATCAAATTAGTAGCATTAAATTCATGATAAAATATATTTTTATCATATACCTATTTGATTTCACAAACAGTGAAATATTTTTGCATAAATTCGGTCAAATTTTAAGATAGTTTGACCCTCCAACAAAGCTGGAAGTACAATATTTCGAGGATGGAGGGAGTAATAACTGATTAAGGATGGGAAGAAGAAAACCAGACACGTAAATGTACCCACCTTCTCATTCCGATGATTAAATGTTCAACAAAGAAATACTAATACTGAAACATGTGTGTTCATGATGTGATTATAACCTGCATTGTTGCGTCCAACGCAAATTTGCCATGGTCATGTTGGAACTATAATAATAAATGATGATCCCATAAGTCCAGTGGATAACACTTGAATGCACGATTGCACACACCTGAGGTGCTTCCAAAACAAAAGATAAACCAGACTTCGGAGTCAACAAGTGATTGGAAGAGTATAGTTGTGTAAATTAAAATTATATCAGCCTTTCCACCATTTAGTCTTTTAGGATGCTCCATGGAGTGGGAAAACAGAATGTTCTGGGCCGACTGTTCAATATTAATATTTCAGAATGATGAATAGAGCTCATGCATTGAGAACACTCTTTTCACACCAAGGAAATGGTGATGGGCAAGCATTGATTAACTTCATATATTTCTGTACTTGATTCACAACTTAGGGACTTATGAAGTACAGTCATGAGACTAAACCATATTAGAAAAATAACCATCTAGAAGAATAGATTGTTAACATATACTCCCTCCATAAACTAATATAAGAGGGTTTAGAATACTAAAATAGTGATCTAAACACTCTTATATTAGTTTACAGAGGGAGTATTTTCTTACCACAAAATGTTAACAGTTTATTTATTAGCACTAGTCACATAGTTTATTTCATGCATAATCATGCCTTCCAACTATGAGGAATTGGTTCAGTGCTAGCTGCACTTGTGAGTTTCATCTCTGGAAACAATAACTTTGTAAGCATCAGAGTAAATAACGAGTAATTTCATCTCAACAATAAAATAAAGTAACGAGTAATTCAGTGACCAATCCAGTCAAATTCCAGCTAATATTGCCACATGGTTTAAGAGAAAATAAACTGATAGTTGGCAAACACCCTCTAAGATGCATATACAATCGAGTGCATAGAAATTAAAATTATTTACCTGGACCTTGAAAAAGTAAATATGGAATCAGCAGCATAACCCCAAACATACAAGTTGGTTGGAGCAAGATTACAATAGGTAAGTTTGATGGGATAGCAATTTCACAAGTCGAAGACACAAGCACATGCAAGAAAAAAAAGATAACTCGTGGACAAATTACCTAAGCTATGTAAGAGGAAAAGAAAACAATCTATCGAGCTAACACAAATGAATTATTAAAACGAGATGGATCCTTCACGTATAATCTGAATATAACCAAGACATGGTGCACATAGAAAATGTAAAATTTAAGGAATTGTGTGTATCTCTTATTACCAAAACCAGAAGCCAGGAGAACTTCATTTTCAAAAAGGAAAAAAAATCTTAGCTTACCTACGTAGGTGTGTAGTTTTCGTGTGAGCTCCCTCGTCTTGGAGCGGCGAGAGAACCCACAACCATAATGGCGACTGCTCCGATAATGACCAACACCCACACCAAAGCAGGGTGAGAGCGCGTCGTTTGGGTGAGCAAGGCAGCTTTGATCTGTATGAAGTTCGTGCTAACGGAGAAGGAGATGGTGAACAATGCAACAACTTCCACAGAAGCTGAGATGACAATGATGTCATCATCTGGTGATTGTTGGGCTAGTGGCTTGACTATAGCTTCGATCCAAAGGGACCAGCCGAACACGAGGTTGGCCAGAGTGATCACAAAATAAGCACGCACATTGGCCATGTGCAGGTGGGGGCTGTGTGTGTGTGTGGGGGGGGGGGGGGGGGGGGGGGTTGCTGGTTGTGCAGTTCAGTACAATGGTGGCTTGGCTGGCCCAATGTAAAATGTTGCGTAGAGAGGCATATATAGTGCAATGGATGGTAGCTTGATGGACGCAAAGTAAAATATTTCATAGAGGACGGGCATATATGTAAGAAAAAAATTGATTAACAAACTTCTTGGTTATGATGCGTTATTAGAAGTCTTGGGAACTCAGGACATTGTGGGACATAATCGAGGACGAGGAAGCAGCCTACGACAAAATGAATCTTCATTATTTTTTGAAAGGCATGGATCTTCATTGTTAAGCTAGTTAATTCTATTCTCCCTAGCATGATTTCAATTGTTTTTGTCATCACCAAGTGCACATACATCCATGAAACAATAACAACAACGATGACAACAACAAGAACAAGAGAACATAACCTTTCATGATACAACAATTTATAAAAAAACTAACCATCCATCTTGGCTACCTGGAGCTGCTGGCAACGTGTTCACCACCAGTTTTATCGCCAACTAAATCGGTTAAGTAAACAGTCTAGGTTCTTTTTTTTTAGATGCCCACAACAGCCACGGTCGCTTATGGGGTAAGTGGTCTAGCCATATGCCAAGGCGACGTCCTCTGTGTTGATGAATGTAGGTGCGCGTGATTCTGATATATGTATTACATGTTTTCCTTTTTTGCGATGGAACAATGAGTTTTATGCGTCAAGTGTCAATGTTATATTTAGCTAATACTAACCGATCAATACAACAGGGGAACCAGCTGGCATAACCAACAAGCGGCACTTGTCCCTATCCTAACCTGATTAGCTAGACGATCAACAACCCTGTTATGTTCATGGTCAACTATACAGAGCGAAACTCCACCAAGAAGCGTCTAATCTCATATACTAAGTGACCATTCAACGCAGACATGAGAGGAGCACAATTTTTTTTGAACTATGATGGCGAAATTCGACCAATCTAAGGAAAGCAACAAAGCTTAGATGACTATAACACCCCAAAATGTCAATTTTTAGGAGAACCATTGGGGATGGATTAGAGTTGCTCTTAAACCTATTCTACTGTGGCATGCATGGCAGAACCTCGTTGTCTTTGTGGTGTCATGAGATGGTTGATGCAGTTATGACCATTGTTGTAGTTTGTTGATCGCAGTTTGGACCAGTTCGGGTTATTTTCTTTTTCCATACTTGGGCATAACTCCAGTCTTACATAACTTTGATATTTGCTGGCTTTTATTTTTGTGTGCATGTGTGTGCGTTGGTGTTGGCTATGTGCATTATAGTTATACAGGGCTAGGTGTGTTTGCATTGTGTTTGTATCGAGTTGATGCTTTATTTTGAGTCAATTAAATCCACCCATTATCGAAAAAATAGCAAAAATCCACAGGGTCCAGTTACTCTTCCTATTCTAATCCTGAACTCTCTCCAACTAAGATACAGTGGAATAAGTTTACGAGCCCAACGAAGATGAATATTATATACTCCCTCCGTTCGGAAATACTTGTTATCAAAATGGACAAAAAGGGATGTATCTAGAACTAAAATACATCTAGATACATTCGCTGTTATTCATTTTGATGACAAGTATTTTTGGACGGAGGGAGTACTATACAGCTTATATACAGTGGATTTTCTCTGTTCTAATCCTGCACTGTCAGAGGCCAAAGAGTTGAAACGAACGAACCTGGAGGGGTAGAATTACACTGGATCCATGGACACAACATCTCGGAAATTACACTGGATCGCAATGAAAGAAGCAGGGCAGGTCTGTGTGCGGTATCACGGCGGCGTTGGTCGCCGGCGAGAGCGCCGCCCGCCGCACCACGTGAAGAGCGAGAAGGCCGCCGCAATGGCGCTGCTCTGCCGAGTAAGCCCGACGCATGAGTGTTAATTGCAAGGCAGCATACAAGAAGCAAGGAGCTGACGACAGAGCGTTGGGTGCTATAGGGCCGGGTGCGTGCTTTGCTTACTCCGTCGGAGCCGATCCAGGGCGCATCGAGAGGTCCGACGCGTACCTTCTTGTGAAGATCGATATCAATTTGTCGCACGTCGATCGCGTCTGCTCTGCAACTGTTTGATCAATATACTTGGCTCCAAACCCGTACGTCATGCATGCATGATACAGTAGTACAACTACAATATGTTGATCAGTTCATTCCCGTAGTTGACCAATGGAGCGCGCGTCCTGATCAGTTCATTCCCGCATACACAGTTGAAAAGTATGTTCTGTCCGTCTGCAATATATCACTGTTAATGAATCATGAGGGAACAGCTTTGACTCGTGAATCCAGGATGGCCTCTGTAGCATAACGTTTTCTCTTCTTTTTTTAGGGAAACAACATGACTCTGCTGCGTATTTTTATTGATTTTTTTTAAATAACGTTTTCCCCTTTTTCTTCCTTGCAGTTTATAATTAATTTTCCTTGCAGTGTATAATTAATTATTAGGTCAATCGATCGATCTGCAGCAACGGTTGTGTTCTGGAGTATTTCAGACCATTTTACAAGAGAGTTTATTATATATCCTCTGTACAATAGCATGCACACAACACAACACAACACAACACAACACAACACAACGCAAGAGTTTATTAGTACTACCTGACTGTATGCTAGATAGTATTACAAATTTGGATCATCTATTTTGGAACGGAGGGAGTACCTAGCTAAATCGCACAACGCGAAAACTACGCCTCCAATTGTTGGCTCCCGGCCAGTCCTCATACCATTGGATTCCAGCTTGTGCGAGGGTGCTACGTCAAGACCACCTCAGCTGATCTTGGAGCTTCTCGACTATAGGATCAGAGTCGAAGAAATGGATGCAACTAATTAAAGACTTAGAAATGATTAAACAAGGTCGGCCTTTGGGTCGGGAAACAGTGGCTATGGTGGACACGGTAGTACGTACGTACGTTATGCAGCTGCCGGCTGCCGCATCACTACATCAAGAGCGAGACGGCGGCGGCAACGGCCACAGCGATGACGGCGAGCTGCTCGAGAGGGTTGACGCCACGGAAGGGGGGCGGGCCAATCGCCGCGACCCTCCTGTGCACGGCGTTGACCGCCACAAAGAACGTGATGAGCATGGGCATGAGAGAAGACGAAGAGGCGGCCGCGAGGCAGCTGTCCGTCGCCGGCGATGGAGATGACCCGGCTCGGGTGCTGATGAGCACGGCGGAGGCCAACGATAGGAGGGCTCCCGCGAGCTCATCCTCCTCGTCCATGTTGTGCTAAACTTATTTGATCAGGTGTTAGGTGCATGTCGCGTGAGGTACATATATACTCGACATCGCGCCCTGCCCGTTCCACGACGCTGCTAGCGCCCGGGACGACGGAGCCTTGAAATATCCACGAATGAGACCAATCAATAAGCACCACAGACATGACATACGAATATGACCAATCAACTACTTGAAAGAAATTATACTATATTAATTGTCCCTGATTAGTATAAAGTTATCCTAAACCAGTGACAATTAATATGAATCGGAGGGAGTAAGTAATTTTATTTTTATGTAAGAGCAGATGGTTGTCCTAACTAATATTTTATGTTCAGCCCTGGGTCACAAAATGCACTTCTGCCAAAAACACATCAATCTGTAACCGGCCCAACTTGAAACACTGGTACGTACCTGATAGCACATCAATTCAAAACACATTATATTAATTTGATGTAACACAGGTAGCTGATGGCACATCAATTCAAAACACATTATACATCTATTCAACATGAAAACCACACGAATACAATACATGATGACAACTAAATCAACTCCTTAGCCCCCACACCGACATCAACTAACGAGGTATCATGTATAAATAACTCAAGCATAGCTTCTAATGATAAGCGCACTCATATCGTACATGATGACAACCAGTCTAACTCCAACTATAATAGTCCTATGCATTCATCTCTTCTTACATCTTTGTCATTAGATTTCTCCCTCGTTTCATGCCACTGATTACACCCTACATGCCCTTTAGTTTCTTTTGCAAGGTTTAATTTTCTTTCTCAAGCTTTTGGATGACACCTCAGGCCCAACCTTTCCCCTGCAATAAATAAATAAATCTATTCGAATACCTAAAAGACTGAAATTCATACCAACGTGTAATGGGATCAGAACATTTATAAGGTGACACATTTGGGTAACTAAAATAAAATTCAAAGTTTATTCACCTCATATGGAAGACAATTTGTGGCACGCATGGGCGGCGGCACGCATGCATGCAACCATATGATTGCGCCAAGATTCAAAAAGTTGTTTTGTGAATAGACCTTAATTATTGCATGCATGTAGCCTTTGGTACAACTTTTGGCAAAGGGTGCATGCCCCACCCACCCCACCTCTCACGTTTTTCGTTTTGACTCGCAAATTTGAATGTATTATATCTTTTAAATCAAAAGCCTAATTTTTTATTTTGTTTGCATATTCATGTTCCTTGGGACGAGGGCTATGAAATAAGACCAATTTCAAATACATTTTCACACATTTTCAAAATTGTGCTAAGTTTCATCTGCTGAAACTTAATAGAAATGAACGATAAATTCACTAAGTTTCAGAACTAGAACTTAAAACCATGTGGGGGCTCTGACGTTTTGACAAGCTTTAAAAACTTAAGCAAGTCAACTACTAAAACTTGATGAAACAAATGATAAGTTTGTAAAACTTGGTAAAACTTAATATTACGGCTATCATGTTTTAATATTTGAAACTTTGTTAAAAAAATTAAAAGATGTCTAAATGTATTCAGAGTGGTCCTATTTGAAAGCACTTGTTGTAACGAACACAAATATGCAAACAGAACTTAGTTTGGGCTTTTGGTTCAGAAGATACAATAGATTCAAATTTTAAGATAAAATGAAAAGGCATGGGAGGTGGGTGAGTGAGGCATGCAACTTTGCCAAAAGCCAACATGCATGGACCTAGACACCTAGTGCAACTATTAAGGTTAATGCCATAAACTAGTGCACCAACCTATGGAGGCCAGGGAGCATTTGGTTCATGGGTGTACCCGGTGAGAGATGGTAGCTCGGGATATCTACTACCGGTTTGGATGGCAGTCCAATAAGAGGCTAGGTGTTTAGTCATCTTGACATGTTTTCGCCGGTTGTGGCAACTTTTATCTTTATTTGTCTATTTTAGCTCCGTTTGAGCTTGTACTGTTTGCAGACTTTTGTGGATCTTTTTGCTTAATAATATGGCTACATGCATCATTCTGATGTAGAGGCCGGGGTGATCCTCCTTTAGAAAAACAATATGTATTTGAGATTTAATAAAAATATCCCAAATATTTTATTAGTTTATTAAAAAGAAATGAAAAAAAACCATATATTAGGCTTGGTATGTGGTAGTTGGCCTCATAGGGATCCTGAAGGGAAGTTGCCGACATGAGAGGGGTGCGAGAGGGCTCGAAGAAGGAAGGTCATCGGCATGGTGACGCGGCCCTCACAGCGGATCGAGTGGCATGGGGGAGAGGCGGGTTTGGGGGTCAGACAGGTGAAGAGAGGCCGGCATCGGGAGATATGCCGATGCGGGCGGAAGGCATGACGATAGGGAGTGGTACCAACTTCAGGCTCCGACGTGCGGGCGATAACCGGTGTTAGGATCGGAATCTAGCAGTGGGGCGGCGATGGCAGAGACGTGATCTACTCGGCCAACCGATGCTAGGGTTGCGAATGCGGGGGAGCATGGACGTGAGGATCTAGTAGCGGGGCGGCGATTGTAGAGACGTGATCTTCTCAGCCAACCGACGCTAGGGTTGCGAATGCGGGGGAGCAGGGACGTGAGGATCTAGCTTCAGAAGAAAATTTTGCCTAGTCCTCGCTTTGTGTGATATATATGGGGATATTACCTATGCGAGACGATCTAGTAGTTCTCATCACTAGTAAGTCATTTGTATTTTTATTTTCTGAAATGCGAAGCTATTGTACGTGTGTAAAACATTCCAAAAAATATTTACTTAAAGCCTCCATTTTTTTACATACAGCATATTACATTAAATTGTGCATGTAAAATTTCAGCATTTTTCTGATATCCCATTTGCTATTTTTCTGCATTAAATGCAATTCAAGCCATTTACTTGATATTTTTGGAAATTTGAACTACATGTACCTTTAAAAGACCTCTAAATGAAAATTAAATTTATGTTATGCACATCAGTAGCTTCTATCCAAAAAAGGTGTGAGAAAATCAAACATTTCCTTGGTAAAATCCAAACCTTTATTTGCAATTTCATGTCATGCCATGTTTAAATTTTTAAGCAGTTTCATGAATGTTGAAACATACTTTGGTTTTGTAACCATAGTATTTTCCATGGAGAATCTTAGAATCATAGGAAGACTTTTTACATGACTATCTTAGTTGATGCTTGAAACTTATGATATACATTTTGCATGAGTATCATTGATGTGTCTGTTGAGGATTTGCTTCGGTTTCATCTCCCGTTCCTTTTCACGGACAAGTCATGTTTTCTTGTCGATGCTACGAACCTACCTATCACCTCGATGGGCGAGGCGTTTTCTTGTTGATCGATGGACCCGTCGGCCCAAGAAATCAATTCCACAGTTTCATGGTCCTCTTGTCTTTGTCTCCGATGTTAGCTTGGCGTACTCCATCTAATTATTTTCTCAGCTGAGGTGCCTATGCATAGCTAGAGATGATGTGACCTAGCATAAGACAGGATGTTCTTATTCTTGTAGGGTTAACGGCGCACGTGGCATATGATATCGCCTAAGACGTTTAGTTACCCAGCTGGAAGTTAATGTGCTACATGGTTACATTGAATTAAACATAAATAATGGGATTGATTAGATGGACCCGCGAAAACACATAGTACGTCCTGCATGCATGCGGCCTAGGTCGACCGATGAACTCGCTGGAGCTACAGCCTGCAGCCCGCGCGCATGCAGGCACGGAGTAGGTAGCTGCCGCCCGGATCGACGAGGACGACGCGGATCAACGGTGTACATGCCTGCCCTAATGACGCATGCTTGCGCTGGAGATCATAACGCAGCTGCACGTAAGGACTTTTTCTTTAATACACGTAAGCATCATATACTAAAGAGAAAAAACAGGGACAGAGAGCCCCTCCACATAGGTGACTTACAACAAGAACACACCCAAATCCACCATTACAACAACGAATCAGATTACTCCTCATGCCTAACCCACACCGAAAGCTCGTCAAAGAAGCGCTCGATGTCACATTTGAGCAGCCCAGCCTGCTTTCCCTCTGACGGTGCGACCAACAAAGTGCTCGCGATTGCTTAGCTTTGGCAGCCGCTAGCTTCCATTCCTAGCTAGCACGTACGGTATCGGTAGGATACTTTGGAAGTTTGAGTTCGGCGCGCGTGGGCTTTCCTACGTACGTAACCATGCACAGCTAAGACACGTGTACCTAGACCTACACACGTACGAGCGTAGGTACGTTTTGCTACAGGTACGACAAACTTTTGTCCTACACTCGTAGGAGTAGAATTGACTCAGTTTGTGGGTCATAGTATGCAGCATCTATTCACTGTCTGGGCGTACAGGAGTTGTACCAAAACCATCGTAAGCAAAGCAGTTTCGCAGCTGAAACGTAGACGACATAGATGCACCATCGTACGTGCACACGTACGTACCTACACCTGGATACGTGCATCTGGCTTCACTAAATGCATGCAAGCACTAGCTAGTCTCCCTGGGACGCAAGCTAGCATCCCCAAGCCATCAAAATGCACCCTGGCGCATATCTGGCTTAGTGGTCGATCACTAGACATGTCTGCACTAGCTAGCTCGTAGGCAGGAGTGTATCACTGAGTCGCGCTCAGGCTTTCCATGTCGACGAGCTGGTATTTAAGGGGCGAAACTAGACAAGTGCGTGATTAGTGACGGTTGATCGATGGGAGACAGTTAACTGACGAGACATGTCAGCCTCACCAAGTCCAAACTGGGTGCTAGCTATACGATCGAGACGTTTAAATTGCCAATTCTCCTTCTTGTTATGTTCTCCAGCTAGCATGGTCCGCTGTATATACGTACTACCTACCTGTCCAGACCGATCGAGATCGAGAGACGTTCGACAAAATGCTGACGAAAGGTGGCACGTCAAGTATAGTGTGGGCATTGGCGGATGGACTCTTGTTAGCTTCTCCAGGGACGTAAGCATATGCTCCTGCACGGCCAATACCTTGTTCTCTTCATCATCGAGCAAATCAGCCAGTCAGACGTGACGGCGCCGATCCAGTAATTACTAGTACTACGCATGACTAGCTAATAAAAGTCGGCTTTCAGTTGATGTCTCTTTCACGTTATCGCCTAGGCTCTCTTTCGAACCTACCTAGCTAGCTCCAGATCGATCGATGTCGATTACTTTCACTATGTTACAAATATTTTTTTTTCAAACCAGAGTCCTTAAGGCTTGATCCACTAATTAAGGAAGAGAGAGATATAAAAACTCGGGCTAAAAGCCTAAAACCCTCGCAACATGCTGATCAGGCAAACGACATCGGGTTACGCATTGTCATCATTTCTCCGTGAGCAAACCACTATGAATTTGCCACTAACGACATCGGGTTCGCCGCAAACAAGCGGGGGGGGGGGGGGGGGGGGGGAGGGGGGGGGTTGTCGACGAAGGATAACTATGTAAAGTTGGCGCGGCAGATGATACGGCCTGTAGCTGTCATTGTCGCCACCCAACCCACAATACCACAGATCCGACTTCACCGCAACAAATAAATCGAGGTGAACTTGCGGACACACTAAAGAGTCGACCACCGCAACCACTATCGCCAATCTCACATCACTCATCCTTCTCATCGTCGCTATAGAAGCCCAGATACGAACAACACCATCTTCAATAGTTCTCCCTTGTCGATACGCGGTCCTTAGAGCATCTCCAGCCGTTCGGCCCCCCAGAGCGCTAAAAAAGAGCGGTCTGGGGGCGAACCGGCGCTAGTTCGGCCCCTGGGGGCGACCTAACTCCCAGTCACGCCCCCAGGCGCCGCCCCTAGGACGTGAAAAATTTGAACTTGGTCGTTCCCGCTCACAAAAGACGCCACAAGTCGGGCGATCGCAAGCCACAGTTCGACGTACAAAAAATAGAGCGGCAGAAGTTCGCGTGCGCAACACATCACTCGGCGGGCTCTGCCCCAGGCGTCGGCGGAGTTGGCGTGCGCGGGCTTGGCGGTGTCGGAGCTGCTTCTGCGCTGGGCGGTGTCGGCGCAGCTTCGGTGGTGCTGGGCGTCGTGGAGGCGTCATCACGCGGGCTTGGCGGCGGCGTCGGCGTGTGCGTTGGCGTCGTCGGCCTTGTCGAGGGGAAGCTGGTTCAGGATGAGGCCGCGCTCCGTCAAGTACCACGCCTTGACCGCCTCGTCGGTGCTCTGGAGCATGTCCGCCCCGCCCAACAGGAAAGCAAGGTCGGTGTTTCTCTTCTTCACGGCGACGTTCGTCCGGAGCAGGTCGAGCTTGACGGCGCTGCTCGACATCAACGCCGACCACCGCGCCTCGGTCTTCTCTTCACGAAGGACGGCCCAGGCCTGCGCGTCGGCGAGGCAGTGCTCGATGGACTTTTGCACTCGAGCGGTGGCCGCGTCGGCGTATTTCCCCTTCTTGGCACCTTTGTTGCCGTCTGACCGCCCTTCCGTTGCGCCAGGAGTCGGCGTGTCCGGCTTGTAGGTCTCCTTGGCCTTGTCGAGGGTGCGTCGGACTTCTGCCCACTTCTCGCACTTGTCAATGCGCTTGTAAACGTGGAGGTACTTGAATTCGGCGTCGCTGTTGCTCTGCCGGTACAGGGCGAACATGCGCAGCAACTGCGCGAAGGAACAAACAGTTGGCGCGCGTACACGGCGGAGAGAGGCGGGAGACCGGCGTGGCATACCTGATCCTCAACGCTGGCGCCGCTCTCCGGGCGAGCTGCGACCTCCTCGACGACCCCATGCCATTTGTTGCACGCCCCCTGGATACGCCCCCAATGGTTCGCCATCGCCTTGGAGCCGCGCTGCATGTAGACGCCTTTGAAGTAGGGGTCGACGAGCTTGCGCTCGTCGAACACGGCCATGATGCGGTCCCAGTACGTCTCGATGCTCTGGTTCATGCCGGTCGTCGGGTCGAGGCAGACGACTTTTCATTCTTCGGCGAGGCATTCCTCCTCCTTGGACGCCCACTTGATGCGCGGCTCTCCTGCACTGGCCGCTCGCTTCTTCTTGCGCCCCTTCGCCGGAACAGGCGTCGGCTCCTCCTCCTCATCCTCCTCCTCCTGCTCGTCCTCGCCGTAGACGTAGCCGAGCTCGCCGTCCATGTCGCCGCTGAGATCCACCACCTCGTCCTGGGTGACGAACCCGGGAGACGCGGCGACCGTGGCCGAACCTGCCGCGATGATGTCGTCCATGTCGGCCTCGGTCTCATCGGTGTCGCCGAGGTGCGAGAAGGGTAGCGGGCCACGGCGTAGCGGGGGCGTCGGGAAGGAAGCGTAGGCGGGCGGCGAGTAGTTGTATGGAGGGTACTGCACGCCGGCGAAGGCGGGCGAGGGCGTGCGCTGGGTCGGGTGTCCATGGGGGAAGGTGACGTTTGGGTTGAACCCACCGTGCGCGTTGCCTCGGCGTAGCCTGGCGAGGGCGATCCCCATGGCTGGGGAGAGCCGACGCCTTGCTGGCCCCAGGGCGCGTACTGGGCGTGGCTGCCGGGTGGATTCATCATCCCCGATGAGGCCTTGGCTTGGTCCGTGGCAGCCGTAGCCGCACGTGCCGCGTTGTCGCGGGCCTTCTTGGCGATGGCCCTGTTCCGCTGGTCGGCGGTGACAGCCTCCCGTCGCTGAACATCCGCCCTCCACTCGGCGTTTGGCATGCCCAGTGGCTTGGACGACGGCGCCCTCGACTTCCTCTGCTTCGGCTGGGCGACGGAGGCGGTCGCGGTTGCCGCCGCGCGGGGGACGACGTACTTCTTCGGTGACATGGCGGCCGACTGGGAGGCGAGCGGGGGGGGGGGAGATTGGCGGGAGGAAGGAAGAGAATGGGAGGGAAGTTGGGGAAAAGCGGGAAGAAACGGCAGGAAGAGGCGCTCGACTCGCCGACAGGGAGGACCCACGCACCCTTTTCGCTTGTGCCGGTGCCCCAGGCGCCCCCCAGGGCGCCGGGTTCGGCCTGGGTCCGCCGGCACCAGTTTTGGCCCGAGCCGGCGAAAAACAGGCTTCTGGGGGCGCGACTGGGCCGTTTTTTCGGCGCCGGCGCGGCAAAAACGCCTGGGGAGGGCCTGTTGGGGGCGCGGCTAGAGATGCTCTTAGGATGGCGCCCTCGAGGAGGGAGACGATGCAAGAACACCAGCATTGTCCGATCACACATATCTAGGGGTTTACCCCAGAGCTGTGACAGTGACCAGATCTACATGGAAGGGCTGATGTAGCAAGGTAGCGACACCTCAAACAAGGTCAATGACACCCACACACGCCGCCGCTGGTCTTAGCCCTAGGACGGAACAGGGTCTTCACCCAAGCTCCCAACACACCCTCAGCTGCACATCGCCCTTGTGGAGATACATAAGAGAAAGATACTATTGAATGGTTTGCAAGTTTGACATAGTTTGCAAAGGGGCATTTTGTAAAATCCTTGTGTCTCCCATTGATTATGTGTTCCTCTTGTCATATTTTTAAACAATGGTGGAGGACGATTTTTTGTAGGTAGACTAAAAAATCACTGACAATGATGCTTTCATTGTTCTAAAAAACCGATAAATCTGCACCATAGATTCACTGTGTATATTTGCGCACAAATAAAGAAATTTTAATAAATAATACCTTTCTTCTTTGCCTTTGCTTCCCCTTCCTATCCATACTCTACCTTCCACCTCTTTCCCCTTCCTATCCGCCTGCCTACATCAGCAGCATACCCTACCCTACCCTATGTGATCATGGGCTGTGGCCAGGACCCTGGAGAAGTGTCGCGTATGGCACGTCCGTGTTGGTGCCTCATGATACATCATACGGTGCCGCTACCTCTGCTAGGTTTTTGCCATCGATGCTGCTTGTTATTGAAGGAAATATGCCCTAAAGGCAATAATAAAGTTATTATTTATATTTCCTTATATCATGATAAATGTTTATTATTCATGCTAGAATTGTATTAACCGGAAACTTGATACATGTGTGAATACATAGACAAAACACAGTGTCCCTAGTATGCCTCTACTACACTAGCTCGTTAATCAAAGATGGTTAAGTTTCCTAACCATGTACATGTGTTGTCATTTGATGAACGGGATCGCATCATTAGGAGAATGATGTGATGGACAAGACCCATCCGTTAGCTTAGCATAATGATTGTTAAGTTTTATTGCTATTGCTTTCTTCATGACTTATACATATTCCTTTGACTATGAGATTATGCAACTCCCGGATACCGGAGGAATACCTTGTGTGCTATCAAACGTCACCACGTAACTGGGTGATTATAAAGATGCTCTACAGGTATCTCCTAAGGTGTTTGTTGGGTTGGCATAGATCGAGATTAGGATTTGTCACTCCAAGTATCAAAGAGGTATCTCTAGGCCCTCTCGGTAATGCACATCATGATAAGCCTTACAAGCAATGTGACTAATGAATTAATTACAGGATGACGCATTATGGAACGAGTAAAGGGACTTGCCGGTAATGAGATTGAACTTGGTATGAAGATACCGACGATCGAATCTCGGGCAAGTAACATACCGATGACAAAGGAAATGACATATGTTGTCATTACGGTTTGACCGATAAAAGATCTTCGTAGAATATGTAGTAACCAATATTAGCATCCAGGTTACGCTATTGGTTATTGACCGGAGAGGTGTCTCGGTCATGTCTACATAGTTCTCGAACCTGTAGGGTCCGCATGCTTAATGTTTGATGACGATTTGTACTATGAGTTATGTGTTTTGGTGACCGAAGATTGTTCAGAGTCCCGGATGAGATCATGGACATGACGAGGAGTCTCGAAATGGTCGAGAGGTAAAAATTGATATATTGTACGATAGTATTCGGACACCGAAAGTGTTTCAGAATGTATCGGGTACGTATCGGAGTACCGGAGGGTTAACAGACCCCCCCCCGGGGGGGGGGGGGGATATGGGCCACATGGGCCATAGGAGGGAGGCAAGCTAGCCCACAAGGGTGGCGTCCCCCAAGGGAGGAGTCTGAATTGGACTAGGGAGGGGGCGCGGCCCCCTTTCCTTCTCCTTCTCCCTCTCCTCCCTTCCCCCCTCCGATAAAAGAAGGGGGGGGGGGGCGAATTGGACTAGGAGCCCAAGTGGGACTCCTCCCACTTGGGGCGCCCCTAGGCCGGCCTCCTGCCCTCTCCCTCCTTTATATACGGGGGCGGGGGGCGCCTCCAACACACATCAATTGTTTCAAGCCGTGTGCGGCGCCCCCTCCATCGTTTACTCCTCCGGTCATATTGTCGTAGTGCTTAGGCGAAGCCCTGCGTTGATCACTTCACCATCACCGTTACCACGCTATCGTGCTGACGAAACTCTCCCTCGACACTTTGCTGGATCAATAGTTTGAGGGACGTCATCGAGCTGAACATGTGCAAAACTCGGAGGTGTCATACGTTCGGTACTTGATCGGTTGAATTGAGAAGACGTTCGACTACATCAACCGCGTTAAACTAACGCTTCTGCTTTCGGTCCACGAGGGTACCTGGACACACTCTCTCCCTCTCGTTGCCATGCATCTCCTAGATAGATCTTGCATGAATGTAGGAATTTTTTGAAATTGCATGCTATGTTCCCCAACTGTGGCATCCGAGCCAGGTCTATGCGTAGATGATATGCACGAGTAGAACACAAAGAGTTGTGGGCGTTCATAGTCATACTGCTTACCACCAACATCTTATTTTGATTCTGCGGTATTGTTGGATGAAGCGGCCTGGACCAACCTTAGATGACCACGTTCATGAGACCGGTTCCACCGACAGACATGCAACTTGTTTTGCATAAAGGTGGCTGTTTCTCCAACTTTAGTTGAATCAAATTTGACTAGGGTCGGTCCTTGTTGAATGTTAAAACAACAAACTTGACGAAACATCGTTGTGGTTTTGATGCATAGGTAAGAACGGTTCTTACTAGAAGCCCGTAGCAGCCACGTAAAACTTGCAACAACAAAGTAGAGGACGTCTAACTTGTTTTTGCAGGGCTTGTTGTGATGTGATATGGTCAAGACATGATGTGATATATGTTATTGTATGAGATGATATGTTTTGTAAAAGTTACTGGCAACCGGCAGGAGCCTTATGGTTGTCTCTTTATTGTATGAAATGCAAATGCCATGTAATTGCTTTACTTGATCACTATGCGTTAGCGATAGTTGTAGAAGCAATAGTTGGCGAAACAACCACGACGCTACGATGAAGATCAAGGTGTCGAGCCAGTGACGATGGAGATCATGATGATGCTTTGGAGATGGAGATCAAAAGCACAAGATGATGATGGCCATATGATGTCACATATTTTGATTGCATGTGATGTTTATCTTTTATGCATCTTATTTTGCTTAGTACGACGGTAGCATTATAAGATGATCCCTTAAAAATTTCAAGGTATAAGTGTTCTCCCCGAGTATGCACCGTTGCGGCAGTTCGTCGTGTTGAGACACCACGTGATAATCGGGTGTGATAGACTCTACGTTTAGATACAGCGGGTGCAAAACAGTTTTGCACATGCGGAATACTCGGGTTAAACTTGACGAGCCTGGCATGTACAGACATGGCCTCGGAACACTGGAGACCGAAAGGTCGAACGTGAGTCATATAGTAGATATGATCAACATAGAGATGTTCACCATTGATGATTACTCCATCTCACATGATGATCGGACATGGTTCAGTTGATTTGGATCACGTAATCATTTAGATGACTCGAGGGATGTCTATCTAAGTGGGAGTTCTTAAATAATTTGATTAATTGAACTTTAATTTATCATGAACTTAGTTCTGATAGTATTTGCAAATTATGTTGTAGATCAATAGCTCGCGTTGTAGCTCTCCTATGTTTTTGATATGTTCCTAGAGAAAACTAAGTTGAAAGATGATAGTAGTAATGATGCGGACTGGGTCCGTGATCTGAGGATTATCCTCATTGCTGCATAGAAGAATTATGTCCTTGATGCACCGCTAGGTGACAGACCTATTGCAGGAGAAGATGCAGACAGTATGAACGTTTGGCAAGCTCGATATGATGACTACTTAATAGTTTAGTGCACCATGCTTTACGGCTTAGAACCGGGACTTAAAAAACGTTTTTAACATCATAGAACATATGAGATGTTCCAAGAGCTGAAATTGGTATTTCAGACTCATGCCCGTGTCGAGAGGTATGAGACCTCTGACAAGTACTTTGCCTACAAAATAGAGAATGGCTCAGCTAGTGAGTATATGCTCAGAATGTGTGGGCACTACAATCGCTTGAATCAAGTGGGAGTTAATATTCCAGATAAGATAGTGATTGACAGAGTTCTCTAGTCACTATCACCAAGCTACTAGAACTTCGTGATGAACTATAATATGCAAGGGATGATGAAAACGATTCTCGAGCTCTTCGCGATGCTGAAATCAGCGAAGGTAGAAATCAAGAAAGAGCATCAAATGTTGATGGTTAACAAGACCACTAGTTTCAAGAAAAGGGCAAGGGAAAGAAAGGGAACTTCAAGAAGAATGGCAAGCAAGTTTCCACTGATCGCTCTCTGACTATAGCGCCAGAAAAGCTCCTGTATGCTAGGACTACGTCAGTATTTCCCCAAACACTACTAGAAAAGGCCTATTAGTGGCGCACCTATTTTGGCCATTAATGGCGCACTATAGGTGCGCCATTATTACCACGCCACTACTAACAAATACTAATGGCGCACCTCTGGTACGCCATTAGTATACCAAATAATAGTGGCGCACCTGACAGTGCGCCATTACTATGTCCAACAGTGCGCCATTACTATGCCTCCTAGGGGGCCATATTTACCTTCACGTATGCCCCCAAGTGCACCATTACTATGCCCCATAATGCGCCACTGGTATTTAGCCCTTGTGCGCCACTAATGCTGAACAAGGTGCACCACTACTATGAATATTAGGATTTTTTTACTTTTCTGATATTTGCATAGGTTACAAAATACATTACAGCACACAATATAAACAACACAACATATAAACAACAGATTTATCGAATACAATAGAAGATTAGTCTCTGAATACAAGTCATCATATTAGTCTCCGAATTCAAAATACCGAACAAAGTTAGAACATTACAAGTCTCGAGACCGCGAGTAGCGAGTTTGTTGTCACATTACAAAGTCGATATCGATCATCTAAAGTACCATCACATAGAAGAGAGATGCGGTCACGATGAGCATCATTGCGATGAAACTGGTCTTCATTCGGTTCCTCCTCCGCTCCCTCCTCTCCCCCGCTAGATAGCGCGCGTATCTAACTTCCGCCTCCGCCCTAGTGGTGTACCCTTTGTAACTGTTACCGCTGAAACGGTGAACCTGTCTCCGACACTCCTCCCAGTCGTCGTAGACTCTGGAAACCTTACCCTTGTACATGACATACGACAGCATCTCTATGCACTAGACAAACAAAATGTTAGTAGCAATTCACAGACAATACATAAGCAATATATAAGTATGCAACAAAAGGATCGGAAGAGAAAAGCAACACATTAATAGCACGATTCATGGTCCTACTAATAAATAGCATTGATTACATATAAGTTGAACGACTGTCCAAACCAAAGAGACATACAAGTTCATTAAAGTTTAATTACAACATGAGCTAATCGATATTTCAGAACTACATAGCATCACTACTTTCGACTCGACTCAGGGACCGGAGCGTGGATGAAGCCGCCGTCTTTCGTGATGGTCATGAAATCGTGATCGTTGTCAACCTACATTTGTAGCGTTGTTTCTATTTCACTGTTGGACGATTGATATTTGAGGTAGAACTGCCCCGAGGTACGAAGTACATCTTGATAGATGATTTCCGCAAACTCCGACTGGATGCAAAAGAATTCTTGTCTGAGGTCCGCGTCCTGGATTGCCGACAAGCGTGCGGCCCAACCTTTGAGACTATTTGGTAGCAGAAGGTGATTATGGTCCCGTACGATCGCCCACATGTGATGGAGGGCGTAGTAGGCATCCTTCTGACCGCCAGGCGGCTGCTTGACGCAGGGGAACGTCGTTACGTGGGTGAACACGTGCTTGCCGTACCTAAAAATTGGCCCCCTGAAGGTGCCTCCAGATTTGGCATAGCCGGGGAGAACATCATCAAGAACTTTCTTGATATTTGTGTAGTCTTTATTCGACTGACGGTCCGAGTCGAAATACATGGCCATGGAATAGTTCAGGCTTAAGAGGATGAGTGTGCAACGTGTGTCACTGCACAAAACACGGAATGTTAGAAAAAAAAGAATAATCAAAATCTAAGAAATCATATGTTATGGGGCGGTGAGGGGATGACTTACTTGGGAAAGTAAGGCATGAGGAAGTTATCCTTATCCGGGTTCGCCAGAATGACGCCTTCGAGGTATGAACTCGCGACTTGCCGGTCCCCAGCACTGCCCAAGATCTTGGCACGCATGTAGAATGGGTCGACTATCACGATGTCTGGGGTGTTGTCTCTAATGATCCGCATCTCCATACTGAGCGAAAATAGCCGAATGAAGGTGTAGTGCAGCGGATGAAGGTTAAACATAGCGAAGATGTCATCAAACCGCAGGACGATCATACCCCCGATGGTGCTATCGACAAAGCCCTTGCCCTCTGGCACCTTGGCCACGAAAACCAGGTATGCCACATCATTCTCGGAGAGACGCCGCTTCTCCAAAGAAAGAACACTGTCATGCAGACTCTGCATAGCACCGGTTGCAGCATTGAGCAGATTAGTCGGTAGCATCGGCCTACCCGCCACATGCACCCTCCTCGAGATATCCTTAGGTGAAGGTGGCCCGTCCTGAGCACGGATCGTACTCGGTGCCGGCTGGCTCGCACCCCTTGTTATTCTTTCTTTTCCGTCCCTTCTGCTTCTTCTGCTGTAATGGGACCGAGTTCTGCTCAGAGACCACCTTCTTGAGTGTGTTGGGGCTGATAATATTTCGCACCTCGGCTATCTGAGGCTCGGTGAAGGCGGCGGCTGGAGGCGTCTCCTGAGAACTGAACGCCAGACGACGCCTGTTGCAATTGGGTTTCTCCACGGTACCAGCTAGATCGCGATAGTCTTTTGCAGGGTTGGGTTCTTGAGAAGGAGGCCCCAAAAATTCGTCACCGTACCCATGTTCGTTGAAGTACTTATCGACCCTGGTAAATGTACCATCATATTCGTCCGGATCCTGTGCCATATGCATGTCCGGATTAGCTAACGGTGGTAGCGTTGCGGCGGTCTTGCCATGGCTTGGCGCCGGCAGGACTGGCGGTGTTGTCTGTGGTGTGGTGTCCCCCACCCCCAAACGAATCTGGCTCTTCGGCCAAAGCATGGACCAGCTTATGCAGGTGCTAAGGGTCATCACATCATCTTCGTCGGCCCCTGGGGGTCGATACGGAGGTAACAAGTCGTCGCAGTCCCGTAGCACCCGAACTAGTTGAACCCTATACACGGTGGGTGTCATCGGATTACCGTGGAACAGGCGGTTGCCTGGTTGAACGATTCTGGCCTTGGCGACATCGATCAACTCGCCGTCCACGAAGTGCAAGAGAGTGCATGGAACATCGGCGGCGCCCTGCGAAAACATGTAGGGCTTCAGGGATGCCCAGTCAAAGGCAAGGAGATGAAGTCATCGGCTGAGAGGCTTAGTTACCGTGATGGCGTCGAGCTCGGCTAATGCCGAGGCACCGCCAATGGCGGGCGTGCAAGTGACGGAGGGGCCGGTTGCTACTGAGGTGCCGGCCGGCGTATTCTTCCCACACCCGGGTGCATTAAGCTCCAATGCCGGCGCCGACGCCGGAGACACCAATGGCACCGCCGGCACGTTGTGCGAGTTGCTGCCCGTGAAGCTGGGAATCGGGGAAGGCCCTTGTTGGCCACCCGCAATCCACGCCTGCAGCCCCTCAAGCAAGGTAGGCATAATGGCGGTGATCATTGCTCCCAGTTGGTCTCGCACTTGCTCTTCGACTATCTCCGGAATCCGCACCACTTATGCCTGGAGTTCTTGAACCTCGCGCTCCTGGCTTTCCGAGCTGGTCTTTCTCTCCTTTCGCCCAACGGTATAGTATTCTGACCATTTCATGGACAAGCCTTTGCCGGCCACACGACCAGCTGACGTCGGCTTACTGAGCTTATCCTTATGTTTCATTACGTTCAACGCCCTATTTAAAGTGGTGTCCCAAGGGGAGCTCTGAGACAACCCCGCGCTACTGCTTTCAGTTTCCTGCGGAAGGAACATGAACCATTTAGAAATTTGGCTTCATTAATTAGAATGCAACCATATGGAGCTAATTACGCGGGGGTGTATTCCTTAACAGAACAAGCTCAAGCGCCTTGGTCTTCGGATCCGTGGTAAGCTCCTTTGTTACCGGGTCAATCTTGTACTGGGCCCTGACATAGTTCCTGGTCTACTTGTCACAGTATTTATCAAAGAGGGGCGGTAGGCCTTGCTCGGCACGCTTTGCGTCCTCCTTGTCCCATATAGGTTCCGCCACTTTGTAACCGCTGGGACCGAGTTTGTGGACCCCTATGTTCAAGTCCCGCATATCTTTCCCCCACTGACTTGATTCCGCGATTGCGTTGCTCTCGCACTTGATCTTGAACTCCAGGTAGTCAGCTTCACTGATCGAAGGATTTGTCTCCTTGATCTTCTCATAACTATCACCTTTTTCAATCTTTCTCTTCACCGCAGCTCTCCAAGTAGCCAGGGCCGTGCTCATCTTCGTGAGTGCGGCACTGTTCACTTTATTCCCTGAGAGGCGTGTGTTTGCGAAGTCACCGGGGAACTTATATCGTTCGTGCAACTTCGTGAAGAGGAGGTTGCGCAAATTCCCTCGGTCACGATGCCTTAGGTTTTCGATGTTGATCGAGACGGTGCTCCGGAGAATGCATCCGAGCTGTCCCGCGTACCCCTTGAGTAATTCTTTGGGCGCCATTGGATGCCCACTGGAGGACACTTCAGTAAATTCTTCCTTGACGGTGCCGAGCACGTTCGGGCGCCCGTCCTTCCGTTGCCTCTTCGGTTGACTGCCATCTGTGCATGCGCTGCAATCATCAGTGGTGGCATCCTCAGCGACACCATCAGTGGTGTCATCCCCGACGCCACTAGGGGTTGTGTAGTCGGGATCGGTGTCTTCCGCGACGTCCTCATAGCGGTAAGGTTCTTCCTCCATCTCCCAGGACAGCTCCCAGAATGCCTTGCCCGAACCGTCGGCCTCATCATTGTGGGCCATGTTCGCTCTAAATAGGAAAAAAGTTTGGTCAAAAAGTTGGTTATTGTCAAGGAACAAGATCTCTAAGTTGACCAAATAACCTAATTCTTGAGGAATGTCGCCAAAAAGTTGGTTATTATCAAGGAACAATTGAGAGATGTTTGTGATATTGCCTAGGTGTTTTGGGATGGAACCTGTTAGTGTGTTGTTGCTAAGGTCCAAGTCCACGTTCTCAAGGACCTCATCTTTGCAGGCTAATTTTCTAGCTTGTAACACTAGGATTAGTAGCTTAATTAATCGACTAGTCGGTCGTATGGTGGTGTAATTAACTTTTTTTAATACTGGGCAGTCATGTGGAGTATACTAGCTCACTAGGTGCCCCTAAAGATACCCCGACCGTATCATTTGATTAATTAGTAAGTAGGCAATTGATCTAGCTAGTATTGCCATGCCATGCATCCACCTTGTTTTAATACTAAACTAATCCAAGGCCTCTTTCCAAAGCCAAAACTCCTCTAAGTTCTCAAGATAACCTAGTTGTCGAGGGATGTGTCCAGAAAGTTGGTTGATGTCAAGATACATGCTGATTAATTTTTGTTTCCGTTGAGAATCGGGCACCTTCTAGGTCAAGAAAATTAGGCATGACCTTTGCTAATTTTCTTGACCTAGGAGTGTCCCATTCTCAACCAAAACGGAAATTAATCAACATTTCAGGAGAAAGGGGTCATTTCAGAAGATCACAAGTAGCAGCAGCATCACTTGACAAAATCACAAGTAGCAGCAACACGATGATATATAAACAGCAAGTTAGAACTTGCATCTGAAGAGCAGCCTGGAAACTGTATTGAGATGAGGCAACTTTTTATTTTGCGATGCACAGTAGCACCACTAGTACATTTTGCAACTCATGGACATTTGACCATTATTAGATATGCTTCACTATCTGACTATCATATTGGCACCACATAGTTTCAAATCAATATTTCAGAGTTGAATTTGATAAGTTTCAAACCAACAGAGTTTCCAAAACTGAACCATACTGGAAATTCTTATATATATCTACTAACTGGAGGCACCAATGGAGCCTCCATTTCAATTTTCGGAAATCACATAAGACTAACCTTAATATCTTAAATTCTAGAGTCCTAGAAGATCAAAATCTGAAGTCGGAGTACTAGAAAGATGGAATTAACCAGCTGGCTTGGACAAATGATAGTTGTATGCTGCCAGTTTAAAACCAGTACTTCAGAAGATTGAAATCTGAAGTCGGAGTACTTACTTCTGCTCACCCATACGTGTTCATTACATTGCCTAGCCACTAATTAAGTACTACTCCACTTACATATCCGGGTAAGTAGCAATATAGAAAGATTCACCACACCCTTTTTGTCGTCATTACCATCAACTTCTTAGCTAGCATACTTAGTTTTTTTCGTCGTTCTCATCATCAGCAGCATATTATGCAACTTATGCAGTTATTTACCAACAGGGCTTCCACCAAGAATGCTGACTTTCACCTGACCAACTATCTCACTTGCCGCACATCTTATCTTCTGAAATAATTAACCATGACAAAACATTGATGTTATAGGTTCTGAATTTATAACCAGTGCACATAGTTACAACTTGCAACAGGCAAAGGTTGTGCAGCAAGCAAAAGTAATTTCCCAGGTTATTCACGAGCAAGCATATACATACAGGACTAGCCACTTTATTTGCTGATCCATTACCAGCAATTTACTGTTTACTTCAACTTCCTAAGTGGCAAACTTAAACTGAAACAAGATAGCACTGAATACTTCAACTTCCTCATCTGTCTGCAGTTAACTTCCAACTTGGTAACCCATTTGGACCGAGAAAACAAGCACACAGAGCATCACTAAGTGGCAAAGATGCAGTTTTACCAGAGGGGCTTGTGCCAGACAGAGGTGTTCAGGAAGGCGCCGTCTCCCCTTCGAGGTACAACTAGGGTTCGCCGCTGGACGCGTGCGTGCACCTGCCTGAGGAAGCAAACCAAGGGCATGAGGGGAGGGAAGGGAAGGGAAGGGAAGGGAAGAGGAGAGGAGAAGATTGGGCGAGAGAGTGCATACCCCGACGACGGCGCGACGGAGCAATCAGGCTGGCGCGCTCGATCTGGTCAGCCGTTCGCGAGCACATGCACGCGGAGGCGAGGTCGTCGTCGTCATCCCGGTGCGCGAGCGAGCGATTGGGCGGATGGATCTGACCTGCTTCGTCTCCGGCGAGAGCGGGGTGGGTCGGAGGGGGAGGAAGGGGAGGATGGGGAGAGGGAGGCGGCGGGGGCGCGGATTGGGAGCGGACGTGTCCCACGGGCGAGGGCGGCGGCGCAGTGGGTGGGGCGGCAGCGCAGTGGGTCAGGCGCTGCTCCGGCTGAGAGAGATGTGAGATTGGGAGAAGGACGAACGACTGAGAGAGATGTGAGATTGGGAGAAGGACATACAGAGGGGCGAAGGTTAGCAATGGCGCACCATTTAGGGGTGCGTCATTACTAATTTTTTTTGAATTTTTAGTTGCATCTAATAATTTTTTAAAAAATGACGATCAAATTTGAAAACATTTATGAATGTGAAAAAATATCATCAAATTTATTATTTTAAAATATTTATGAATATGAATAAATATCATCAAATTTGTTATTTGAAAATATTTTTTTGATTTTTAATTGCATCTAATAATTTTTTAGATAATGACGATCAAGTTTGAAAACATTTATGAATGTGAAAAATATCATCAAATTTGTTATTTGAAAATATTTATGAATATGAAAAAATATCATCAAATTTGCTATTTGAAAATATTTTTTTAGATTTTTAGTTGCATCTAATAATTTTTTAGAAAACATTTATGAATATGAAAAAATATTCATGAATACAAAAAGTGACAATGAAATTTAAAAATATTCATGAGTTCAAAAAATATTAACAAATTCAATACTTTTTGTGAGTTAGAAATTCAATACCAAAATAAACCTAAATAAAAATTGGTATACCAATGGCACACCTCCTAGGAGTGCGCCATAAGTACCTTGATAGCAATGGCGCACCTTCTCCTGGTGCGCGCCATTAGTAACTTTTTTTTGGATTTTTAGTTGCATTCATTTATGAATTGGTAAAACATTTATGAATATGAAAAAATATCATCAAATTTGAAAAATGTTCATGAATTCAAAAAGTGCCCATGAAATTTAACAATATTCATGAGTTCAAAAAATATTAACAAATTCAATACTTTGTGTGAGTTAGAAATTCAATACCAGAATAAACCTAAATAAAAATTGGTATACCAATGGCGCACCTCCTAGGGGTGCGCCATAAGTACCTTGATAGCAATGGCGCACCTTCTCCTGGCGCGCCATTAGTAACTTTTTTTTTGGATTTTTAGTTGCATTCATTTGTGGATTGGTAAAACATTTATGAATATGAAAAAATATCATCAAATTTGAAAAAATATTCATGAATTCAAAAAGTGCCCATGAAATTTAAAAATATTCATGAGTTTAAAAAATATTAACAAATTCAATTAATATTTTTTGTGAGTTAGAAATTCAATACCAGAATAAACATAAATAAATATTCATGAGGACTAGAACAGAAGAAATATCATTTCCATATGTCGAAATACGATCGAGAAATGAAGACTACAATTTAAATACAATTGATCTTAGCTAGCTATCTTTTTACAATCTTCTTGCCTTTCTTTTTCACAAATGGAGTTCTTCTGTTGAACGGACGTCCTTTAGGTAGGGTGATCCTGCTTCTTCTTGTGATGTATGGCACTTCATCGTCGTCGTCATGTTCCATCTTCGGGTCGCCGTACTTGTCGAAGTCTTGCTCATTGGCGACTCCATCCATTCCGATGATCTTCCTTTTGCCTCTCCTCACGACAACACGACTGGGCTTTAACGGGTCGGTAATGAAGAAGCATTAGTTCACTTGGGAAGCCAGTACCCACGGCTCATTTTTCGTGGTGACGTTTGCGCCCGCGGTCTTGGATTTGGCTTCAGGTATAACCATGGTGGTGAAATACCGGTCTTCTTTTAGGACGCTCTTGGCCCATTTGACACGGAACATCGGGACCTTCTCTCCAGCATAGCTCAACCCCCAGATCTCCTCGATCCTTCCGTAGTATCTGTCCTTGTCGTTACCGGTGTAGGATTCCATCGGTACCCTGGAGTTCTGATAACCATCGCTCTTCATGTCCTTTTCCTCGGTGTAGAATGTGTAGCCGTTGATATCGTACGCCTCATAGGTCATCAGGTTGTGCTCGGCGCCCTGTGACAAGGAGAATATGAGTTTTTCTTCCGCGGAATAATCCTCATGTAAAGGGTATGACAGAAGCTTCTCCTTGAACCAACGTGTGAAACATGAGTTGTGCTCTTTGATTATATCTCTGCCTGTCCTTTGTTGGCCTCGGTCATTGTATGTCTTCTCAATAAAGGTTTTGTGCTCTACCACCCAAGGATCGACCACGTCTATGTGTTGTAGCGAGACTAGGTTTGCTCTTTCAAAGTCGGCGAGTCGACCCTCGAAGTCAACATACATTTCACGGCGACCCTCGCGGTGACCCCATCCAGCGAGCCTGCCGAGGTGCCTGTTGACGGGCAGACCAATGGGGTTCTCGATGCCTAGATAATTCGTGCAGTAGGAGATGCACTCTTCGGTCAGAAAGCCCCTAGCTATGCTTCCCTCTGGACATGACATGTTGCGAACGTATCCTTTGATGACACCGTTCATCCTTTCGAACGGCATCATGCTATGCAGAACGTCGGCCCGAGTTGGATGAGATCCTCCACGATATGGACCAGCAGATGCACCATAACGTTGAAGAATGCGGGCGGGAAGTACATCTCAAGCTCGCATAGTATCACCACGATCTCTTCCTGTAGCCTTCTGAGTTGCCTCACGCCAACCGACTTCCGAGAGATGACGTCGAAAAAGTTGCATAGGCCAAAAAACGTTTCACGGACGTGCACGTCCATGATCCCACGGATTGCAACTGGAAGTATCTACGTCATCAGCACGTGACAGTCGTGAGACTTCATCCTCCTGAACTTCTGCTTCGCTGAGTCTAGGTATCTGCTTATCTTCCCCGCGTAACCGTAAGGAAGTTTTACTCCTACGAGGCAGGTGAAAAACTGCTCAATCTCCTCCTGACTTAGAGTGAAGCACGCGGGAGGGTAGTCATTTCCGATCTTCTTGGCCTTTTTGCCTTTGCGACGAATTTCCGTGTCCTTCGCCTCATCATCATCATCATCATCATCATCATCATTAGCATGAAGCTCCTCCCTGATGCCCATTGATTTCAAGTCTGCCCTTACTTTCGGCCCATCTTTGGTCCTCTCTGGCATGTTGAGCAGGGTACCAAGCAGACTCTTGCACACGTTCTTCGTGATATGCATGACATCAAGGCTGTGAGGCACACGGAGGATCTTCTAGTACGGCAAGTCCCAGAAAACAGACCTCGTTTTCCATACCTTCAGCAGTGGCTCTGGTGCCTTTCGGTTCTTTCCCGGCTCTGGCTCCTTTCGCTTCTTTCCCGGCGGTGGGCAATCTTTCCAATTTTTCAACAGCTCGTCTATTTCCTCTCCGTTCCTTGTACGCGGGCCTCTTCGGGGTTCGGTTTCACCATGAAACAGATCCTTGTGTTTTCTCCATGAGTCATCGTCGCGAAGCCACCTTCGATGTCCCATGAACACGGTTTTCAAAGACCCAGGATCTCTATCTAGCTGGCGATACGTTGTGTCATCCATGCACCTGACGCATCCAGAAAATCCGTGGACCACCTGCCCCGCGACATATTCGTAACCGAGATAGTCGTGCACCGTCGTGAGCAGTGCGGCTCTCATAGGGAAATATTCTTTCTCTGCGGTGTCCCATGTATTGGCTGGCGTTTTCCACAACATGTCTAGCTCCTCTTTCAGCGGCCCCAGATACAGATTGATGTTGTTCCCTGGTTGTTTCGGCCCTTCAATTAGCATACTCATGTGAATGTACTTCCTCTTCATGCACAACTAGGGGGAAGGTTGTACATCCACACAAACACAGGCCAGGTGCTATGTGTGCTTCTCTGGCTGCCAAACGGATTGACTCCATCGGTGCTCGCGCCCATCACGATGTTCCTTGGATCGTCCCCAAATTCTGGGTGTTCGAAGTTCAACGCTTGCCACTGGCTCACATCCTTAGGGTGACTCAGCATCTTGTCTTTTTTATTTATCTCTGGATCATTTCCGTCATCTTCCCGCTTCTTCTTCTCCCTATCCGCGTGCCAACGCAGGAGCTTTGCTACCTTAGGGTCCACGAAATACCGCTGCAGACGAGGAGTGATCGGAAAGTACCACACCACTTTTCGAGGAGCTTTCTTCCTCTTCTTGTATCGAGTGACACCGCACATCGGACATATGGTAGACTCCGCGTTCTCGTCCCGATAAATGATGCAATCGTTCATGCACACATGGTATTTCATGTGCGGTAAATCCAGACGACACACGATTTTCTTCGCCTCCTCGAAACTGGTCGGGCACTTGTTCCCCTTGGGAAGACGTTCGTGCCAGAATGACATGTTCTCGTCGAAGCATGCGTCGGTCATTTTGTTTTTACCTTCATCTCCAGAGCCATGAGCGTTACTTTCAGGCGGGTATCCTTGGGCCTGCATCCTTCATACAATGGAGTAATTGCGTCTATCTCCAGCTGATCCAGCTTGGCTTTCTCTCGGGCGGCAGCTCTTGCGTTACCCGTTTGCTTGAGAAGCAACTCTTGAACATGAGGGTCCTGCACCCAGCCCATCAATGGTCCATTGTCGTCTGCTGCGGCATCTTCATCTTCATGATCATGCCCTTCATCTTGATCTTCCTCATCATCATGTTCGGCATCTTCTACATGATGACTGTGTACTACATCAACTTCGAGATCATGTCCAAGAGATTCTTTGTCTTCTCGCCCATCCTCGCCGTGGTTGTCTTGCCGCCCTTCCTCATTTCTTGCCCGGCCCCCATGGATGACTTCATAGTCATCTTCATCACCTTGCCACCGATAGCCATCCATGAAACCACGCAAGAGCAGGTGGTCCTGTGTAACGCCCACGATGCGGCTATATCTCCCATGTGTCGAAGCACGACTTAGAGGCATAACCGCATTGTAAGCAATGTCGCAAGTGAGGTAATCTTCACAACAACCCATGTAATAATAAGGAAAAGAGATACATAGTTGGCTTACACTCGCCACGTCACACAATAGCATAAATATCATTACATTCATCCAGATACAATCAAGGTCCGACTACGGAACCAAAATAAAGAACAACCCCAAATGCGACAAAGTCCCCGATCGCCCCAACTGGGCACCACTACTGATCGTCTGGAAAAGAAACGTAGTATCGTCCTGAGTTCTCATCAAACTCCCACTTGAGCTCAGTCGAATCACCTGGAGCGGTATCATCGGTCCCTGCATCTGGTTTTGAAGTAATCTGTGAGTCACGGGGACTCAGCAATCTCACACCCTCGCGATCAGGACTATTTAAGCTTATAGGAAGGGTAAAAGTATGAGGTGGAGCTGCAGCAAGCGACTAGCATATATGGTGGCTAACATACGCAAAAGAGAGCGAGAAGAGAAGGCAAAGGCACGGTCGAAGAATTATGATCAAGAAGTGATCCTAGAACAACCTACGATCAAGCATAACACGAGACCGTGTTCTCTTCCCGGACTCCGCCGAAAAGAGACCATCACGGCCACACACTCAGTTGATTCATTTTAATTAAGTTAAGTTTCAGGTTTTCTACAATCGGACATTATCAAATTCCCATCTACCCTTAACCGCGGGCACGACTTTCGAAAGATCAAATCCCTGCAGGGGTGTCCCAACTTAGCCCATCACAAGCTCTCACGGCCAACGAAGGATATTCCTTCTCCCAAGAAAATCCGATCAGACTCGAAATCCCGGTTACAAGACATCTCGACAATGGTAAAACTAAACCAGCAAAACCGCCCGAATGTGCCGACAAATCCCGATAGGAGCTACACATATCTCGTTCTCAGGCCACACTCAGATGAGACTAGCTACGAGTAAAACCAACCCTCAAGTTTCCCCGAGGTGGCCCCGCAGGCAGCTCAGTTTGGACCCACACTCAGAGGAGCACTGGCCCGGGGGTTTAAATAAAGATGACCCGCGGAACCCAAGGGAAAAAGAGGCTAGGTGGCGAATGGTAAAACCAAGGTTGGGCATTGCTGGAGGAGTTTTATTCAAGGCGAACTGTCAAGGGGTTCCCATTATAACCCAATCGCGTAAGGAACGCAAAATCAAGGAACATAACACCGGTATGACGGAAACTAGGGCGGCAAGAGTGGAACAAAACACCAGGCATAAGGCCGAGCCTTCCACCCTTTACCAAGTATATAGGTGCATTAAAATAGACAAGATATAATAATGATATCCCAACAATAAACATGTTCCAACAAGGAACAAACTCCAATCTTCACCTGCAACTAGCAACGCTATAAGAGGGGCTGAGCAAAGCAGTAACATAGCCAAACAACGGTTTGCTAGGACAAGGTGGGTTAGAGGTTTGACATGGAAATATGGGAGGCATGATAAGCAAGTGGTAGGTATCATAGCATAGGCATAGAAAAAGAGCGAGCATCTAGCAAGCAAAGATAGAAGTGATTTTGAGGGTATGGTCATCTTGCCTGCAAAGTTCTCCGAGTTGACGTTAGCTTGATCCTCGTAAACGTACTCAACGGGCTCCTCGAGCACGTACTCGTCTCCCGGATCTACCCAAGAAAGAACAACAAGCAAACGGGAGACACAATCAACCACGTGCAATGCAAAAACAACATGATGCAAAACATGTCATGATATACGGGATGCGGTATGGGATGCATATGCATGATTCTGAAAGGAATGGTTGAACCTGGCCTCAACTTGGAAAACCAAGAGTGCCACTGGAAAGAGGAGTTGATTACGGTCGAAATCGATATAAAGATCACCGGAATCGGATGCATGGTTTGGAAATGGCAAGCAAAACAAATATGGCACCGATCTGCGATTAATAGCACGAGGCCATCTAAATGCATCAAGAACAACATGTTACAGCACTCTAACATGACAACAAAATACATGGCAGGGATCCACTCAAGATGCTTGACAAAAGATGAACACTGAGCTACGGCTAATTCACTCAATAGCAGGTTCAAACAAGCATGGAAAAAGTGCAAAAGATATCAGGTTATAGACTTAGTGAAAATAACAACATGCCAGGAATTTAACATCAAGAAGCAATGTTTAGAGCAAGATAACTACATGCTACAGGAACATATCATGGCAAAGCAAGGCATGGCATGAAGCTACTCAAAGTATACAACAAAAGTCCCTTACTGACCATTAGCCAAAAGGGATCAGAAAATACAATGGCAACCATGTGAACATAGCAATTATCGTTAACAGATTCAGACTTGGCAGAAAACTGGAACATGGCAAAAACAGACATTGAGTAGGCATGTTTACGAGCTCGATGCACTCACCAGAAGGCATTGCATGACAAACTAAGCATACGCCCAGCAAGTAGACATGGCATAGAAGCTAAACATGGCAAGAACAACAACATAGCATGCATGGATCAACTATAACAAGCTCGGCAAAAATGCTTAACATGTAAACATTCTGCCAGGGACATTTTAAAGCAAAAGTAGAGCTCGATTGACTCAAGCTAGGGTGCTCCATAAATGCAAACAAAGACATGGATGGATAGAGATCCACAATATCTACAAAACATCCTTACTGAAGATGCTCAAAAGAGGCATGGATCACTCTGTATCAACATGAACACATGGCATAAAAATAATGACAGGGCCAAGACTTAGAATATTTCTAAGTCCCTGAAATCAGTAACACCAAGTGAGCTACTTTGCATGCTTGTGCTAGTCACCACAAAGATCACAAAAATACATGGCATACACCCCTGGAAAGATGGCATGGCATACTTCAAAACTCATGTAGAGCTCAAATTCATAGGAAGCACACATCAGTCATGGCAAAAATGAAATGTCCAAATACTGATATGAATCTGAAACTAACAGAAACTAGCACTCTTCCAACAGCATTTATGGCATCAAGATGAGCTCAAAAGAATATGTTGCAATGAGATGAAATAAAGTCCTCGTCGAGACGAACATTTCGATATGTTACACGCATGAATCAGAGCAACGGTTGTAGAGTTATGACATGACGAAGTATGCAAATAATTACTGAGACGGGGCAAAAAGTCAACCCGAGAATTTGGGTTTCCAGATCCAGACCGGGATCGCACGGAAACCGGTCACCAGAGTACTGTTCGCCAGAGAGTGCGGGCGTCGTCGGGGTTGTCGGGGATCGCCGGATCCGGGCCGGAGGAGGACGGGGCGGCATCGGCGGTGGTCGGACGCGGCGAGGTGGCCGCATACACGGTGGCCGGAGACGAGGCGCGGCAGCTCCGGCCGGATGCGCAAGGTGGCGCGGCGTTGGAGGTCGCTGGAGCAACGAGGTAGCGATGGCGCACGGCGGCGCCGGGCGATGCAAGGCGACGCGGACGAGGGGAAACGGGTGGCGGCTGCCGCGGGCCGGGAGGGCCTCCCTCAGGCCCGCGCGGGCCGGCGGCGGCGGGAGCAGGACAGGGACACGTGGTAGCGCATCACTCGTGCTGGGCGGCGGCGCGGTGTGTCCGGCCGGGAACGGACATGTCCGGCCGGCGGAGGAGCGGATGGGGGCTAGGTTAGGGGTGGATTTGATCCGGAATTTCGGGGGAGTGCCTATATTTATAGGTAGGAGGAGCTACGAGGCTCCAAATTGAGCACGGTTTGTGGCCACGTGATCATGATCGAACGACCTAGATGATGGAGGAGGTTTAGGTGGGTTTTGGGCCACTTTGGAGGGGTGTTGGGCTGCAACACACACGAGGCCTTTTCGGTTCCTCGGTTAGCCGTTGGAGTATCAAACGAAGTCCAAATGGCACGAAACTTGACAGGCGGTCTACCCGTATTAAACCAGCCGCTTGGCAAGTCTCGGTCTAACCCGAGAACGTTTAACACCCACACCCGAAAAGAGGTAGAAAGGGACACCGGAGGACAAAGGAGCGCCGGAATGCAAAACGGACAACGGGGAAAAAGCTTGGATGCATGAGACGAACACGTATGAAAATGCAATGCACATGATGACATGATAAGAGATGCATGACAAAGACAAAAGCACACGAAGACAAAACCCGACAACGAGGAAATATCATAACTTAGTGCCGGAAATGGCAAGAGTTGGAATACAAATACGGCATGTTACACACGGGGTGTTACAACACTCCACCACTACGAAAGGATCTCGTCCCGAGATCTAGGACTGGAAAAACCCCGGGTACTCATAACGGAGGTGATCCTCGCGTTCCCAGGTGGCTTCACGGTCGGAATGATGTGACCACTTGACTTTTAGGAATTTGATAGACTTCTTGCGAGTCTTGCGCCAGTTTCTTCAAGAATAGCAACGGGATGCTCATGATAAGACATGTCTTCTTGAAGATCAATCTCTTCGAAGTCGATGGTGCGGTCAGGAGTCTTGAAACACTTGCGGAGTTGAGACACGTGAAACACGTCGTGCACGTTTGCAAAGTTGGATGGAAGCTCAAGTTGATAGGCGAGATCGCCTCTTTTGCCAATGATCTTGAAAGGACCCACGTATCTAGGGGCAAGCTTCCCTTTGATACCGAAGCGACGAATACCTTTCATTGGAGAGACGCGTAGGTAGACATGGTCTCCGATCTCGAAAGCCAAGTCACGATGCTTGCTATCATAGTAACTCTTCTGGCGCGATTGCGCGGCTTTGAGATTTTCATGAATGACTTTGCACATTTCTTCAGCCTCTGTGATCAAGTCATTACCAAGAAGTTGACGTTCACCAGTCTCTGACCAGTTAAGAGGAGTACGACACTTCCTGCCATAGAGAATATCGAATGGGGCCTTGCCCGAACTCGCTTGGAAGCTGTTGTTGTAGGAGAACTCGGCGTATGGAAGACAATCTTCCCACTTCATACCGAAAGAGATGACACATGCCCTGAGCATATCTTCAAGAATCTGATTGACTCGCTCGACTTGGCCACTGGTTTGAGGATGAAAAGTTGTGCTGAAGCGGATGTTGGTGCCCATGGCCTTCTGAAAAGAATCCCAAAACTTTGAAGTGAAGATGCTGCCACGATCTGAAGAAATCAACTGCGGAATGCCGTGCAGAGAGACAATCCTGGAGGTATATAGCTCTGCCAATTGAGCTGATGTGATAGATTCTTTGATGAGCCACTTTAGTGAGTTTGTCGATGACAACGAAGATAGCATCATTGCCACACTTGGACTTTGGAAATCCAGTCATGAAGTCCATCTCAATATGGTCAAACTTCCATTATAGAATGGCAAGAGGTTGGAGGAGACCAGCTGGTCGTTGGTGTTCTGCTTTCACTCTTCTGCAGACATCACATTCGTTCACGAACTGAGCAATATTGCGCTTCATTCGAGTCCACCAATACGACTGCTTGAGGTCATGGTACATCTTTGTACTTCCAGAGTGAATAGAGAGGAGTGAATTGTGAGACTCGTTCATAATGACTTTACGAAGGTCACCTTTAGGCACGACAATGCGATCCTCGAAGAATAGAGTATCCTTGTCATCAAGACGATAACACTTGTACTTGGGTTGACTCCTGGCAATCCCAATCTTCACCTTCTTCACCATAGCATCAAGAAGTTGAGCCTCGCGAATCTGATCTTCCAAAGTAGGAGAGACATGGAGGTTGGCCAGAAATCCTTGAGGAACAACTTGCAGATTGAGTTTGCGGAATGCTTCACAAAGCTCTGGTTGGTAAGGCTTGAGAATCAGACTGTTGCAGTAAGCCTTCTTGCTCAATGCGTCAGCAATTACATTGGCCTTGCCTGGAGTATATTCGATACTCGGATTATACTCTTGAATCATTTCGACCCAACAAGTCTGCCTGAGGTTGAGGTTTGACTGGGTGAAGATGTACTTGAGACTCTTGTGATCAGTGAAGATGTCCACTTTTCTTCCCAATAAGAGATGTTGCCAAGTCAAAAGAGCATGTACAACTGCCGCCAACTCGAGGTCATGAGTGGGGTAGTTCTTTTCGTTGGGCTTCAACTGGCGGGAGGTATAGGCCACAACTTTCTTCTCTTGCATCAACACTGCACCAAGACCTTGAAGGGAAGCATCACAGAAGACCTCAAACGGTTTGGATTCATCAGGAGGAGTCAGAACTGGAGCAGTGACTAACTTCTCTTTCAGGGTGTTGAAAGCGATGTCACATTCAGGCGACCAGACGTACTTCACATGCTTCTGGAGAAGGTTGGAAAGAGGGTTCGCGATCTTTGAGAAGTTCTCAACGAACCTTCGACAATAGCTTGCGAGCCCAAGGAAGCTGCGGAGTTGCTTCACATTCTGAGGTGGTTCCCAATTCACAATTGCAGACACCTTCTCAGGATTAACCGCTATGCCCTTGGCAGAGATGATATGCCCAAGATAGAGAACCTCATCGAGCCAAAACTCGTACTTTGAAAACTTTGCATAGAACTGATGTTCTCTGAGTTTATCCAGCACCAATCTTAATTGTTTGGCATGATCCTCCTTGTTCTTGGAAAAGACCAAAATGTCATCGAGGTAGACCAAGACGAAGTCATTTGTGTAGGCGTTGAAGATGAAGTTCATCATGCGAGAGAATGTTGGAGGAGCGTTGACGAGGCCGAAAGACATGACAGTGTATTCATATGAACCATCGCTTGTTCTGAATGTTGTCTTGGGGATATCTTCTTCACGAATGCGAATCTGATGATAGCCCATACAGAGGTCAAGCTTGGAGAATACTTGAGCACCTTTGAGTTGTTCAAACAGCTCATTGATGTTGGGAAGTGGGTACTTGTTCTATAAACTTTATAGTCTTCTTGTTCAATGGACGGTAGTCGACACAAAGTCGGTCTGTTCCATCCTTCTTCTTGACGAAAAGAACACCACAACCCCATGGAGAAGAACTTGGTCGGATGAGACCCATACGCTCTTGAATATCGAGTTGCTTCTTCAGCTCCTTCAACTCTTCAGGTCCAAGCTTGTAAGGACGTTTGCAAACAGGTTCCGTACCAGGCTCAAGATCGATGACGAATTCAACTGGCCGGTGCAGAGGGATTCCTGGAAGATCTTCTGGAAAGACGTCTTGATATTCACAAACGACTGGAATTTGAGAGATGGCATCTAGCTTGCCCTTCTCGTTGTGAGAAAACAGACAGATGGTATTATCACGAGCAGCAAAGATGATTACATCCTCAGACGAATGTGTCAATTGAATCTGTCTGGCAGCACAATCAAGCTGAGCCTTGTGCTTAGAAAGCCAGTCCATTTCGAGAATAAGATCAGTATCCGAGTTACCAAGGACCATTGGAGAAGCCAGAAACTTGAAGTCGCCCATCATGATAGAAATATCCGAAACCATCATGCTAGAACTCAAACGCTTAGCCGGAGAATCAACTTGCAATGCTTTAGGTAATGCCTTAGTGCCAAAGTTGTGCTCCGATGCAAATGGGAATGACATGAAAGAATGCGATGCACCAGAGTCAACAAGAACTTTTGCTGGAATATCGTTAACAGGAAGGTTACCCATAATCACATCTGACAAGTCCTCTGCCTGAGCTGCGTTCATCATGTTGACCTTGGTGTTCTTGGGATTATGCTTGACCACTACGGTGCTAGCAGATCTCACAGGAGGAGGAGGAGGAGGAAGACGCCTCTTATTGAAGCATTTGTTGGCATAGTGACCCTTCTGCTGACACTTGTTGCACGTGACCTCCGAGAGCGGACGGTGATATGGAACACTTGATCTTGGAGCATGAGACGAAGTCTTGTTCTGAAAGCCTGGGTTGGGTGGGTGGGAAGATCCATTGCCACCTTTGCTCTTCTGCTGATAAGGCTGATGGAACGGAGGAGGAGGAGGCAACCAATACTTTTGCTGCTTAGCTGCCACTTGAGTTGAGGAAGAAGGAGTTGCATCTCTGACTCGCTTCTTGGAAGCATCGCACTTGAGTTGAGTAGCCTCTTGTTTTAGTGCCATATTGTAGAACTCATCGTACTTATGCGGCTCAAAAAGCACGAGAGCTAGTTGAAGATCTTCTCTGAGGCCACCTCTGAACTGATAAATCATGCTCTTCTTGTCGGGGATGTCCTGCTTGGCAAAACGAGCGAGCTTCTGGAACATGATGTTATACTGGTAAATAGACAAGCTGCCTTGCTTCAGGTTGCAGAATTCCTCACGCTTGCTCTCAACAACACTCTGAGGAATGTGGTGAGCTTTGAAGTCTTGACGGAATTCATCCCAGGTAATCACACGACCTCCTCTGGAATCTTTGTATTGCTGAAACCGTTCTGCAGCTTGGTCTTTGAGTTGGAACGAGGCAAACTTGACAAAGTCCTCAGGCCTGACGTTGCTGCACTCGAAATGCTTGCAGATATCCACGAGCCAATCATCAGCGTCTGTTGCCTCGACACAGTTGCTGAAGGTCTTTGGTTGGTTAGCGAGGAACTGGTTGAGTGTAGCAAACTGATTCTGATTGTTGCCATGGCCTTGGTTGCGCTCTTGCAAGAGTTGCATGATCAGCTGTGTGTTTGCATTGGTAGCGGCCATCACAGCTTGCCATGCCTCCGGAGGTGGAGGTGGTGGTGGCAGATCAGGATTTGAACGCGTTGGAGGAGACATCCTGAAGAGGGTGACATCCATTCGCATCTTGACAGACATATATTCAAGCTGAATCAAATGGATCGAAATTGCAACATATAGTCTTAACATCCGAACAAAATGAATGAATGCATTCCAATTGAAATGGTCACACTTCCATAAATTGAGAAGCCACTTAGATAGAGGTAGATGAATAAAACAACAAGGTACGGACAAGAACAAATACTTGGTGAGGATTACCCAATCACAAACCAAATATCTGTGGAAGAAATACTAGAGCTACATGAATTCCCACCTATGAAACTCCCGAACCTTTCCGGTTATGCAATCAGGTGTAGGGGATACAGGGGAAGCATAATATCTCACCCAAAGCTAGCAAATCCTACATCCAGCTGTATCCATCCTTCAACACATAACCAAGAAACCTTCGGAAATCATTTACCTCAACCTTCGAAAAGCATCCGTTATACGAGTTATGGCAATACTCCCGAACTCCCGCCCAAGTACTGGGTGGCGTCGAGGTTATCTCACCAACAACTGCATAAAAGAGATTTTCGATGTCGGCGAAACTCAGGTATTCCAGAATTGCAACGATAAAATTGTGATGACAACACCTCGGAGTTCAACTCCCCGGGACACTGCCACAACCCCTAAATGTCAGGAGGCACCAAGAACAATGTTCTCGTCACAAAACCATCGGAACGATTCCAAGATACCCGCGTGATCCTAATTTTTTAGTGAAATTTGAGAAGAGAAGTGACAAAACTCTACGTCAGGATGCCTCACCAGAGCGACGAGGGGACTGAGGAGTAAAAAGAATCCTACTCTCCGATATATATAATCCTAAATGACTCAAAACATTTTTTCTAGACTCAACAACGCCAGCGATTCGATCAAGCAGGGGGCTCCTAAGGTCGGGAAGGCTCTGATTACCAACTTCTAACGCCCACGATGCGGCTATATCTCCCACGTGTCGAAGCACGACTTAGAGGCATAACCGCATTGTAAGCAATGTCGCAAGTGAGTTAATATTCACAACAACCCATGTAATAATAAGGAAAAGAGATGCATAGTTGGCTTACACTCGCCACGTCACACAATAGCATAAATATCATTACATTCATCCAGATACAATCAAGGTCCGACTGCGGAACCAAAATAAAGAACAACCCCAAATGCGACAAAGTCCCCGATCGCCCCAACTAGGCACCACTACTGATCGTATGGGAAAGAAACGTAGTATCGTCCTGAGTCCTCATCGAACTCCCACTTGAGCTCAGTCGAATCACCTAGAGCGGTATCATCGGTCCCTGCATCTGGTTTTGAAGTAATCTGTGAGTCACGGGGACTCAACAATCTCACACCCTCGCGATCAAGACTATTTAAGCTTATAGGAAGGGTAAAAGTATGAGGTGGAGCTGCAGCAAGCGACTAGCATATATGGTGGCTAACATACGCAAAAGAGAGCGAGAAGAAAAGGCAAAGGCACGGTCGAAGAATTATGATCAAGAAGTGATCCTAGAACAACCTACGATCAAGCATAACACGAGACCGTGTTCTCTTCCCGGACTCCGCCGAAAAGAGACCATCACGGCCACACACTCAGTTGATTCATTTTAATTAAGTTAAATTTCAGGTTTTCTACAACCAGACATTAACAAATTCCCATCTGCCCATAACCGCGGGCATGGCTTTGGAAAGTTCAAATCCCTGCAGGGGTGTCCCAACTTAGCCCATCACAACCTCTCACGGTCAACGAAGGATATTCCTTCTCCCAAGACAATCCGATCAGACTCCGAATCCCGGTTACAAGACATCTCGACAATGGTAAAACTGAACCAGCAAAACCGCCTAAATGTGCCGACAAATCCCGATAGGAGCTGCACATATCTTGTTCTCAGGGCACACTCAGATGAGACTAGCTACGAGTAAAACCAACCCTCAAGTTTCCCCAAGGTGGCCCCGCAGGCAGCTCAGTTTGGACCAACACTCAGAGGAGCACTGGCCCGGGGGTTTAAATAAAGATAACCCGCGGAACCCAAGGGAAAAAGAGGCTAGGTGGCGAATGGTAAATCCAAGGTTGGGCATTGCTGGAGGAGTTTTATTCAAGGCGAACTGTCAAGGGGTTCCCATTATAACCCAATCGCGTAAGGAACGCAAAATCAAGGAACATAACACCGGTATGACGGAAACTAGGGCGGCAAGAGTGGAACAAAACACCAGGCATAAGGCCGAGCCTTCCACCCTTTACCAAGTATATAGGTGCATTAAAATAGACAAGATATAATAATGATATCCCAACAATAAACATGTTCCAACAAGGAACAAACTCCAATCTTCACCTGCAACTAGCAACGCTATAAGAGGGGCTGAGCAAAGCAGTAACATAGCCAAACAACGGTTTGCTAGGACAAGGTGGGTTAGAGGTTTGACATGGAAATATGGGAGACATGATAAGCAAGTGGTAGGTATCGTAGCATAGGCATAGCAAAAGAGCGAGCATCTAGCAAGCAAAGATAGAAGTGATTTCGAGGTTATGGTCATCTTGCCTGCAAAGTTCTCCGAGTTGACGTTAGCTTGATCCTCGTAAATGTACACAACGGGCTCCTCGAGCACGTACTCATCTCCCGGATCTACCCAAGAAAGAACAACAAGAAAAAGGGAGACACAATCAACCACGTGCAATGCACAAACAACATGATGCAAAACATGTCATGATATGCGGGATGCGGTATGCGATGCATATGCATGATTCGGAAAGGAATGAATGAACCTGGCCTCAACTTGGAAAACCAAGAGTGCCACTGGAAAGAGGAGTTGATTTCGGTCGAAATCGATATAAAGATCACCGGAATCGGATGCACGGTTTGGAAATGGCAAGCAAAACAAATATGGCACCGATCTGCGATTTACAGCACGAGGCCATTTAAATGCATCAAGAACAATATGTTACAGCACTCTAACATGACAACAAAACACATGGCAGGGATCCACTCAAGATGCTTGACAAAAGATGAACACTGAGCTATGGCTAATTCACTCAATAGCAGGTTCAAACAAGCATGGCGAAAGTGCAAAAGATATCAGGTTACAGACTTAGTGAAAATAACAACCTGACAGGAATTTAACATCAAGAAGCAATGTTTAGAGCAAGATAACTACATGCTGCAGGAACATATCATGGCAAAGCCAGGCATGGCATGAAGCTACTCAAAGTATACAACAAAAGTCCCTTACTGACCATAAGCCAAAAGGGATCAGAAAATACAATGGCAACCATGTGAACATAGCGATTATCGTTAACAGATTCAGACTTAGCAGAAAACCGGAACATGGCAAAAACAGACATTGAGTAGGCATGTTTACGAGCTCGATGCACTCACCACAAGGCATTGCATGACAAACTAAGCATAGGCCCAGCAAGTAGACATGGCATAGAAGCTAAACATGGCAAGAACAACAACATAGGATGCATGGATCAACTATAACAAGCTCGGCAAAAAAGCTTAACATGTAAACATTCTGCCATGGACATTTTAAAGCAAAAGTAGAGCTCGATTGACTCAAGCTAGGGTGCTCCATAAATGCAAACAAAGACATGGATTGATAGAGCACCACAATATCTACAAAACATCCGTACTGATGATGCTCAAAAGAGGCATGGATCACTCTATATCAACATGAACACATGGAATAAAAATAATGACAGGGCCAAGACTTAGAATATTTCTAAGTCCCTGAAATCAGTAACATTAAGTGAGCTACTTTGCATGCTTGTGCTAGTCACCACAAAGATCACAAAAATACATGGCATACACCCCTGGAAAGATGCCATGGCATACTTCAAAACTCATGTAGAGCTCATATTCATAGGAAGCACACATCAATCATGGAAAAAATGACAAATGTCCAAATACTGATATGAATCTGAAACTAACAGAAACTAGCACTCTTCCAATAGCATTTAGGGCATAAAGATGAGATCAAAAGAATATGATGCAATGAGATGAAATGAAGTACTCGTCGAGACGAACATTTCGATATGCTACACGCACGAATCAGAGCAACGGTTGCAGAGTTATGACATGATGAAGTATGCAAATAATTACTGAGACGGGGAAAAAGTCAACCCGAGAATTAGGGTTTCCAGATCTAGATCGGGATCGCACGAAAACCGAGGTCGCCGGAGTACTGTTCACCGGAGAGTGTGGGCGTCGTCGGGGTTGTCGGGGATCGCCGGATCCGGGCCGGAGGAGGACGGGGCGGCGTCGGCGGTGGTCGGACGCGGCGAGGTGGCCGCGGACACGGTGACCGGCAACGAGGCGCGGCTGCTCCGGCCGGATGCGCGAGGTGGCGCGGCGTCGGAGGTCGCCGGAGCAACGAGCCGGCGATGGCGCACGGGGGCGCCGGGCGATGCAAGGCGGCGCGGCGAGAGGCTCGGGCGGCGGCGACCGTGAGCCGGGAGGCCTCCCTCGGGCCCGCGTGGGCCGGCGGCGGCAGGAGCAGGACAGGGACACATGGCAGCGCGTCACTGGCGCTGGGCGGCGGCGCGGTGTGTCCGGCCGGCGGAGGAGCGGATGGGGGCTAGGTTAGGGGTGGGTTTGATCCGGAATTTCGGGGGAGTGGCTATATTTATAGGTAGGAGGAGCTACGAGGCTCCAAATTGAGCACGGTTTGCGGCCACGCGATCGTGATCGAACGGCCTAGATAATGGATTAGGTTTAGGTGGGTTTTGGGCCACTTTGGAGGGGTGTTGGGCTGCAACACACACGAGGCTTTTTCGGTTCCTCGGTTTACTGTTGGAGTATCAAATGAAGTCCAAATGGCACGAAACTTGACAGGCGGTCTACCGGTAGTAAACCAAGGCCACTTGGAAAGTCTCGGTCCAATCCGAGAATGTTTAACACCCACACCCGAAAAGAGGTAGAAAGGGACATCGGATGACAAAGGAGCGCCGGAATGCAAAACGGACAACGGGGAAAAAGCTCGGATGCATGAGACGAACACGTATGCAAATGCAATGCACATGATGACATGATAAGATATGCATGAGAAAGAAAAAAGCACACGAGGACAAAACCCAACAACGAGGAAATATGATAACTTAGTGCCGGAAATGGTAAGAGTTGGAATTCAAATATGGCATGTTACACACGGGGTGTTACATCCTGCACCTGTACGGAATCCGGGTTCATAAGGCTCTTCAGCTTGCATCTTCGACACGGACATCTTATCTCCGTCTCGTTCTTATGAAGCATCTCGGCCTTCGCGGAGCTCAAAACCTATTCACGATGCCTTCGGTCATCCTGCAGACCATGGTCGCCTGCGGAGTAGAGCAAAACGATATTTTAGAACCAAAAAAAAAATTTGGCATGACTTTGCCTAAAAATAGGACCAAAAAGAATGCATAATGCCAAATTCTCGCCGAAATGGAAATGAATCAACATTCCGGCAAAAGATTGGCAACTATCGCATTTCAAATACCGGTACCTGCAAACACAAACATATGCAACACCACAAACATACGTAGATCTAGGCCATAAAAAGTGTGTACGTTGTTGGAGGGAGAAAAAAGTAGATCTAGAACATAAAGAAACCTTTCTCCTTACTTACCTATCAAAACAAGGAAATTTAACCACTTAATTTGGGTGAACCTATCGTGCAAATGGGGTGTGGAGGAGGAGGCAGCCGAGACAAGCTTGGTAGAGGTGGAGAGAATGAAGTGGGGAAAGTGAGTGTGGTAGGTGGCTGTCCAAAATATCTAGCTGCTCCCAGGTTACCAATGGCGCACCACACACCAGGTGCGCCATTAGTAATGTGGACATTAATGGCGTACCTGTATCTGGTGCGCCACTGCTATATAGCAGTGGCGCACCACATACATGGTGCGCCATTAATGCCCATATTAGCTATAGCCCTTTTCCTAGTAGTGAAAGAGGAAGAGATGATGCAGCACAGCGACGATAGGTATTTCCCTCAGTGAAGAAACCAAGATTATCGAACCAGTAGGAGAAACAAGCAACACAACATAAACATCACCTGCACACAAATAACAACAACTCGCAACCCGACGTGTTAAAGGGGTTGTCAGTCCCCTTCGGGTAAGATGCCAGAAAATTGTAGTAGATTGGAATAATAGATCTCAAATAAAATAAATTGCAACAAAGTATTTTTGTAATTTCGGTTTAATAGATCTGAACAAAAATGCAAAGGAAAAGTAGATCGCGAGCAAATATATGAGGAAGAAGACCCGGGGCCGTAGGTTTCACTAGTGGCTTCTCTTGAGAAAATAGCAAACAATGGGTAGACAAATTACTGTTGGGCAATTGATAGAACCTCAAATAATTATGACGATATCCAGGCAATGATCATTACATAGGCATCACGTCCAAGATTAGTAGACCCACTCCTGCCTGCATCTACTACTATTACTCCAAACATCGATCGCTATCCAGCATGCATCTAGTGTATCTATTGTATTGCAAACATCAACCGATGTATCAAACCAATTCATATTTAGTTTTTGTATTATATCTATTGTATTCCAACTTTTCTATGGCAAAAACTCATCAAAGAAAATCATAGAGCCATCAAAATAAGCACACAACACAAAGAAAATAGAATCTGTCAAAACAGAACAGTCTGTAGCAATCTGACTATTTCGAGTACTTCTGTCAATCCAAAAATTCTGCAAAATTAGGACAACCTGAGAAATTTGTATATTGATCTAGTGCAGATGGAATGGATATTTTATCGATCTCTGGTAAAAAAATGAAAATTCATTTCGTGAGTGTAAAAGTTTTTGTTTTTTAACAAGATCAAACAACTATCACCCAAGAAGATCCTAAAGGCTTTACTTGGCACAAACACTAATTAAAACACAGAAAACACAATCTTAACAGTAGCATAATTGGCTATCAAACAAAAATAGAAAGCAAAAAGCAAAAACAAATTTTATTCATTGGGTTGCCTCCCAACAAGCGCTAGTTTTACGCCCTTAGCTAGGCATAAAGCAAGGATCTAAGTTTTGTCATCCTTGTTCAACTCTTCAATGAAACACTTAGAATCCTTCAAGGATTTAGCATAAAGATTTTCAATAACAATACTCCTAGGAATAAATTGAAAGATTCATTCTTGCAAAAAGGAACTCTTATCACTTCAACAAAATCCGCGTGAACACTAATCTTAGGATCTCCATTATTACTATTACTAGTAGTTGCACCCTTGTTCCTTGATCTCCTACTCTTTACGGGAGTTTCCTCAGTAATTGTAGTGGTAGTAAAAGCCGTGCTTAGATTGCTAAAGTTTTCTTCCAATTTATCGATCTGAGTCAGACTTTCTTTTATTATTTCATGGATTAAGGTACCCCTCTCTTTTAACAACTTAAAAATATCTCCCGCTGTTGACCCAAGATGAGTAGAAAAATTATGCATCTTTTTATATATTATTTTCATATGATCTTCGGTGAGCATTTTCCTTTCGATAGCATCTAATCTTTCCATAACGTGCTCAAGAGTCAAAATTGTTTCATTAACCATAAGAGGTGGTGATGCCACTAAATTTCCCATAGCATTAAGGGCATCAAAAGGATGACTCATTAAGAAATTGCCACTGGTAATTGTATCAAGGACGAATTGATACCAAGTGGTGATGCCAACATAAAAACAACGCAGAAGCACAACGGTAGATTGCTTACAGATAGATCTATTATGAGCATTGCAAATTCTATACCAAGCATCTTTTAAATTTTCTCCTACCCTTTGTTTAAAGTTGAGGACTTCGTCCTCGGGAGTTCAAGCAATAGAAGGACAACTATCCATAACGACAAACAAAGATGCACACAAAAACAGATCCGACAAGAAAACGGCAAACAAGAAAGAGAGGCGAATGAAACAACAAATTTTTGTGAAGTGGGGGAGAGGAAAACGAGAGGCAAATGGAAAATAATGTAAATTGCGAGGAGATGAGATTTGTGATTAGGAACCTGGTTATGAAGAAGATCCTCCCTGGCAACGGCGCCAGAAATCCCTTTTGATCGCTCTCTGACTATAGCGCCAGAAAAGCTCCTGTCTGCTAGGACTACGTCGGTATTTCCCCAAAGAGGAAGGGATGATGCAGCACAGCGACGGTAGGTATTTCCCTCAGTGAAGAAACCAAGGTTATCGAACCAGTAGGAGAACCAAGCAACACAACGTAAACAACACTTGCACACAAATAACAACACCTCGCAACCCGACGTGTTAAAGGGGTTGTCAGTCCCCTTCGGGTAACAATGCCAGAAAATTGTAGTAGATTGGAATAATAGATCTCAAATATAATAAATTGCAGCAAAGTATTTTTGTATTTTTTGTTTAATAGATCTGAATAAAAATGCAAAGGAAAAGTAGATCGCGCGCAATTGTATGAGGAAGAAGACCTGGGGGGCGTAGGTTTCACTAGTGGCTTCTCTCGAGAAAATAGCAAACTGTGGGTAAACAAATTACTGTTGGGCGATTGATAGAACCTCAAATAATTATGACGATATCCAGGCAATGATCATTACATAGGCATCACGTCCAAGATTAGTAGACCGACTCCTGCCTGCATCTACTACTATTACTCCACACATCGACCGCTATCCAGCATGCATCTAGTGTATTAAGTTCATGGAAAAACGGAGTAATGCAATAAGAACGATGACATGATGTAGACAAGATCCGTTTATCTATTGCGTAGATATAGATCCCGTCTTTTTATCCTTAGTAGCAACGATACATACGTGTCGGTTCCCTTTTCTGTCACTAGGATCAAGCACCATAAGATCGAACCCACTACCGGGCACCTCTTCCCATTGCAAGATAAATATATCAAGTTGGACAAACAAAACCCAAACATCGGAGAAGAAATACGAGGCTATAAGAGATCATGCATATAAGATATCAAAGAAACTCAAATAACTTTCATGGATATAAAAAGATATGACTGATCATAAACTCAAAGTTCTTCAGTTCCCAACAAACACACCGCAAAAAGAGTTACATCATATGGATCTCCAAGAGACCATTGTATTGAGAATCAAGAGAGAAAGAGAGAGAGAGATGAAGCCATCTAGCTACTAACTACGGACCCGAAGGTCTACAAAGAACTACTCGCGCATCATCAGAGAGGCACCATTGGAGGTGGTGAACCCCATCCGAGATGGTGTCTAGATTGGATCTGGTGGTTCTGGACTCTGTGGCGGCTGGATGAATATTTCATCGACTCCCCTAGGGTTTTGGGAACATTTGGGTATTTATAGAGCAAAGAGGCGGTCTGGGGGGCACCCGAGGTGGGCACATCCCACCAGGGCGCGCCTGGGCCTCCTGGCGCGCCCTGGTGGGTTGTGCCCCCCTCGGGGCACCCCCCAGGCGCAGCCAGGGCCCATTGTGTTCCTTCTGGCCCATAAAAAATCTCCGTAAAGTTTTGTGGCATTTAGACTCTGTCTGATATTGATTTTCTGCGATGTAAAAAACACGGAAAAATAGTAACTGGCACTTGACACTATGTCAATAGGTTAGTACCAAAAAATGATTATAAAACATCCAAGATTGATAATATGACAACATGAAACAATAAAAAATTATAGATACGTTGGAGACGTATCAGCCACTCCCGTGAAGAAGCTCAAAGCTGGACCCAAGTGTGAAAATGAGTGCTTCTACTGCGAAGGGAATGGTCACTGGAAATGGAACTGCCCTAAATACTTGGCGGATAAGAAGGATGGCAAATTGAACAAAGGTATATTTGATATACATGTTATTGATGTGTATTTTACTAGTGTTCGAAGTAACCCCTAGGTATTTGAGACCGGTTCAGTTGCTAAGATTAGTAACTCGAAACAGGAGTTACAGAGACTAGTTAAAAGCGAGGTGACGATGTGTGTTGGAAATGATTCCAAGGTTGATATGATCACCATCACACACTCCCTCTACCTTTGGGATTAGTGTTGAACCTAAATAAATGTTATTTGGTGTTTGCGTTGAGCATGAATATGATTAGATCATGATTATTGCAATACGTTTATTCATTTAAGTTAGAGAATAATTGTTGTTCTGTTTACATGAATAAAACCTTCTATGGTCATACACCCAATGTGAATGGTTTATTGAATCTCGATCATAGTGATGCACATATTCATAAGATTGATGCTAAAAGATGCAAAGTTGATAATGATAGTGCAACATATTTGTGGCACTGCCGTTTAGGTCATACTGGTGTAAAGCTCATGAAGAAATTCCATGCTGATGGACTTTTGGAATCATTCTATTATGAATCATTTGATACTTGCGAACCATGCATCATGGGCAAGATGATTGATACTCCGTTTTCCGGAACAATGGAGCGAGCTAATGACTTATCGGAAATAATACATACCGATGTATGCGGTCCAATGAGTGTTGAGGCTCGCGGCGGGTATCGCTATTTTCTGACCTTCACAGATGATTTGAGCAGATATAGGTATATCTACTTAATGAAACACAAGCCTGAAACATTTGAAAAGTTCAAAGAATTTCAGAGTGAAGTGGAGGATCATCGTAAGAAGAAAATAAAGTTTCTACGATCTAATCGCAGAGGAGAATATTTGAGTTACGAGTTTGGCCTTCATTTAAAACAATGTGGAATAGTTTCACAACTCACGCCACCTGGAACACCATAGCTTAATGGTGTGTCCGAACATCGTAACCACACATTATTAGATATGGTGTGATCTATGATGTCTCTTACCGATTTACCACTATCATTTTGGGGTTATGCATTAGAGACAACTGCATTCACTTTAAATAGGGCACCGTCTAAATCCGTTGAGACGACACCGTATGAACTGTGGTTTGGCAAGAAACCTAAGTTATCATTTCTTAAAGTTTGGGATTGCGATGCTTATCTGAAAAAGTTTCAGCCTGATAAGCTTGAACCCAAATCGGAGAAGTGCGTCTTCATAGGATACCCAAAAGAAATTGTTGGGTACACCTTCTATCACAGATCCGAAGGCAAGATCTTTGTTGCTAGGAATGGATCCTTTCTAGAGAAGGAGTTTCGCTCGAAAGAAGTGAGCGGGAGGAAAGTGGAACTTGATGAGGTCATTGTACCTTCTCTCGAGTTGGAAAGTACCTCATCAGAAAAATCCGTTCCAATGATGCCTACACCAACTAGAGAGGAAACTAATGATAATGATCATGAAACTTCAGATCAAGTTACTACCGAACCTCATAGGTCAACCAGAACACATTCCGCACCAGAGTGGTATGGTAACTTTGTTCTGGAGGCCATGTTACTAGAACATGACGAACCTACGAACTATGAAGAAGCGACGATGAGCCCAGATTTTGATAAATGGCTTGAGGCCATGAAATCTGAGATAGGATCCATGTATGAGAACAAAGTGTGGACTTTGGTTGACTTGCCCGATGATCGGTGAGCCATAGAGAATAAATGGATCTTCAAGAAGAAGACTGACGCTGATGGTAATGTTACTGTCTACAAAGCTCGACTTGTCGTGAAAGGTTTTCAACAAGTTCAAGGAGTTGACTATGATGAGACCTTCTCACCCGTAGCGATGCTTAAGTCTGTCCAAATCATGTTAGCAATTGCCACATTTTATGAAATCTGGCAAATGGATGTCAAAACTACATTCCTTAATGGATTTCTTAAAGAAGAGTTGTATATGATGCAACCAAAAAGGTTTTGCCAATCCTAAAGGTGCTAACAAAGTGTGCAAACTCCAGCGATTCATCTATGGGCTGGTGCAAGCATCTCGGAGTTGGAATATACGCTTTGATGAGGTGATCAAAGCATATGGTTTTATACAGACTTTCGGAGAAGCCTGTATCTACAAGAAAGTGAGTGGGAGCTCTATATCATTTATGATATTATATGTGGATGACATATTGTTGATTGGAAATGATATAGAATTTCTGGATAGCATAAAATGATACTTGAATAAAAGTTTTTCAATGAAAGACCTCAGTGAAACTACTTACACATTGGGAATCAAGATCTATAGGGATAGATCAAAATTCTTAATAGGACTTTCACAAAGTTTATACCTTGACAAAATTTTGAAGAAGTTCAAAATAGACCAGTGAAGTTGAGTTAGACTCAAAACCCAACCCTGGCAGAATATATAGAGAGAATGAAAGTCATTCCCTATGCCTCAGTCATAGGTTCTAAAGTATTCCATGCTGTGTGCCTTGCCATGAGTTTAGCAAAGGGGTACAATAGTGATCCAGGAGTAAATCACTAGACAGCGGTCAAAATTATCCTTAGAGTACTAAGGAAATATTTCTCGGTTATGGAGGTGACAAAGAGTTCGTCGTAAAGGGTTACGTCGATGCAAGCTTTGACACTGATCCGGATGACTGTGAGTCTCAATCTGGATACATATTGAAAGTGGGAGTGCTACCTCTTGAGCATGCGTTGGTTCTCCCTTGAAGAGGAAAGGGTGATGCAACAAAGTAGCGTAAGTATTTCCCTCAGTTTTTGAGAACCAAGGTATCAATCCAGTAGGAGACTACACACAAGTTGCCTAGTAGCTGCACAAACAAATAAGAACCTTGCAACCAACGTGATAAAGGGGTTGTCAATCCCTTCACGGCCACTTGCAAAAGTGAGATCTGATAAAGATAATAAGATAAATATTTTTGGTATTTTTGTTGTATAGATAGAAAAATAAAGATTAAAAAATAAATAGTAAACTAGAATTGTAGATCGGAAACTTATATGATGTAAAGTAGACCTGGGGCCATAGGTTTCACTAGTGACTTCTCTCAAGATAGCATATATTACGGTGGGTGAACGAATTACTGCCGAGCAATTGATAGAAAAGCTCATAGTTATGATGATATCTAGGCATGATCATGAACATAGGCATCACGTCCGTGTCAAGTAGACCGAAACGATTCTGCATCTACTACTATTACTCCACACATCGACTGGCATCCAACATGCATCTAGAGTATTAAGTTCATAAGAACATTGTAACACATTAGGCAAGATGACATGATGTAGAGGGATAAACTCAAGCAATATGATATAAACCCCATCTTTTTATCCTCGATGGCAACAATACAATATGTGCCTTGCTGCCCCTGCTGTCACTGGGAAAGGACACTGCAAGATTGAACCCAAAGCTAAGCACGTCTCCCATTGCAAGAAAGATCAATCTAGTAGGCCAAACCAAACTGATAATTCAAAGAGACTTGCAGAGATATCAAATCATGCATATAAGAATTCAGAGAAGAATCAAATATTGTTCATAGATAATCTTAATCATAAACCCACAATTCATCAGATCTCGGCAAACACACCGCAAAAAGAATTACATCGAATAGATCTCCAAGAACATCGAGAACTTTGTATTGAGAACCAAAGAGAGAGAGAAGAATCCATCTAGGTAATAACTATGGACCCGAAGGTCTGTGGTAAACTACTTACACATCATCGGAGAGGCTATGATGTTCATGTAGAAGCCCTGTGTGATCGAATCCCCCTCCGACAGATCGCCGGAAAAGGTCCCCAGATGGGATCTCACGGGTAGAGAAGGTTGCGGTGGTGGAAAAGTGGTTTCGTGGCTCCTCTGGATGTTTTCAGTGTATAAGAGTATATATAGGCGAAAGAAATAGGTCGGTGGAGCTACGAGGGGCCCACGAGGGTGGGGGGCGCGCCGCCCTACCTCGTGGCCGCCTCGTTGCTTCCTTGACCTCTACTCCAAGTCTCCTGGATTGCGTTTGTTCCAAAAAAGATCCTCGCGAATGTTTTATTCCGTTTGGATTCCGTTTGATATTCCTTTTCTGTGAAACACTGAAATAGGCAAACAAAACAACAACTAGCACTGGGCCTCTAGTTAATAGGTTAGTCCCAAAAATAATGTAAAAGTGCGTATTAAAGCCCATTAAACATCCAAAATAGATAATATAATAGCATGGAATAATCAAAAATTATAGATACGTTGGAGACATATCAAGGAGCAATTAGCTAAAGTAGCTCCGTGCAGAGCATTGTGGACATATAAATTTGCAAAATACATTCAGATCTGAATGTGGAAGACCCGTTGACTAAATCTCTCTCAGAAGCAAAACATGATCACACCTTAGTACTCTGGGCATTAATCACATGGCAATGTGAACTAGATTATTGACTCTAATAAACCCTTTGGGTGTTGGTCACATAGCGATGTGAACTATTGGTGTTAAATCACATGGAGATGTGAACTAGATTACTGAATCTAGTGCAAGTGGGAGACTGAAGGAAATATGCCCTAGAGGCAATAATAAAGTTGTTATTTTATATTTCCTTATATCTGTTGGGGAATGTAGTATTTCAAAAAAAAAAATCCTACAATCACGCAAGATCTATCTAGGAGAAGCATAGCAACGAGCGGGGAGAGTGTGTCCACGTACCCTCGTAGACCGAAAGTGGAAGCGTTTAATAACGCGGTTGATGTAGTCGAACGTCTTCATGATCCAACCGATCCAAGCACCAAACGTACGACACCTCCACGTTCAGCACACGTTCAGATCGATAATGTCCCTCGAACTCTTGATCCAATTGAGGCCGAGGGAGAGTTCCGTCAGCATGACTGCGTGGCGACGGTGATGATGAAGTTAGCGACGCAGGGCTTCACCTAAGCACTACGACGATATGACCGAGGTGTGTAACTGTGGAGAGGGGCACCACACACGGCTAAGAGATTGTCTGTTGTGTTATTGGGGTGACCCCTGGCCATGTATATAAAGGAGGGAGGGAGAGAGGAGGCCGGCCTAGTTGGGCGCCAAGCGGGGAGTCCTACTTGGACTCCTAGTTATTAGCTGTCAATTTGAAATTTTTGGTATTTTCCGTTTCTTTGGATGATATGATGGGTCAATCATTTGCTTCATTAGTTCCAACAGTGGCAGCTGCGGAATCTGCTATTGGATTAGCCATTTTCGTTAATACTTTTCGAGTCCGAGGGTCTATTGCTGTCAAATCTATAAATTGCATTCAAGGTTGAACATAACTACAGGAGAGTTACCAAATACAAAGTTCTGTTCTCTTTTCGAGTCCAAGTAGGATTCGCCCCCCCCCCCTGAGGGAGTCCTGGATTAGGGGGTCGTCGGACAGCCGGACTATATACTTTGGCTGGACTGTTGGACTATGAAGATACAAGATTGAAGACTTCGTCCCGTGTCTGGGTGGAACTCTCCTTTGCGTGGAATGCAAGCTTGACAATTCGGATATTTAGATATCCTCCCTTGTAACCGACTCTGTGTAACCCTAGCCCCCTTCGGTGTCTATATTAACCGGAGGGTTTAATCTGTAGGACAAGGACAATCATAATCATAGGCTAGCTTCGAGGGTTTAGCCTCTACGATCTCGTGGTAGATCAACTCTTGTAATACTCATATCACCAAGATCAATCAAGCAGGACGTAGGGTATTACCTCCATCAAGAGGGCCCGAACCTAGGTAAACATTGTGTCTCCTGCCTCCTGTTACCATCCGCCTTAGACGCACAGTTCGGGACCCCCTACCCGAGATCCACCGGTTTTGACACCGACATTGGTGCTTTCATTGAGAGTTCCACTGTACTGTCACGATAAGGCTGGATGGCTCGTCTTGTTGTCAAGGACGACATCACCTCGGGGGGAGCCCTGGCTGTAGGCCAAACTCTCCGACTAGGCGGCTTCGTCATGACCGCCCCTCCGGCCATCGCGCCGACGATGACTTCTCGGGCAAGGTTGTCAGAATCGCGATTCTGTTATACGATTCTACGACTTTACGATCCAAACTTACCGCTCTGATTCTATGATTTTAGTTCATGGAATCTATGTTTCTACGATTCTGATAGTGAAGATTCTATGATTTGCGATCCTGCCATCAGAGCTCCGATTCGATTCAAAATCACGATTCTGACAACCTTGTTCTCGGGTCATCAAAAATAGCCTCCACGTCGGCTCGGGCTTCGCCGAGCAGATGGATCCAATAGAGCTCTCTTCTCTGAATGAGCTCTTGGGTCGCATCGCCACCCTGGGAGTCGCAACGGACTATGATCGAATCGGGCTTAAACCCGACCAAAGGGATATTAACTCTCCGCCGGTCACCCATCAGATAGCGGTGGTGGAGGAGCAGTGTAGCAATTCTTCCTCTATTTTGAGGACAAACTATGTCCGGATTCCTGAGCTCTCCGAGCCGGATACCCGTCCACGGGAGGACATGGACCAAGCTCCGAACTTAGAATCAGACAGCGGGCCAGAACTATTGGGCAACATCCCGGAGTCCGAACTGCCAAGCTCGGAAACTCCTCCGCCCCTGGGTCTTAGATCGGGTCAGGGTTTGGACCAAAATCTACCCACCCACCCAGACTCAAGCGATCTTTCCCACTTTAGACAAGAGCCCCAAGAGACAGTACATCACTATTGGGCTAGATTCCTCCTTGTAATGAGCAAGGTTAGGGACTGTCGTGAGGAAGACGCAATTTCATTCTTTTGCAAAAATTGCACGGACAAGGGAATCCTCAACGCCATAAGTCGCCGTGACATAGCACACTTTGCTGACTTGGCGGCCATAGTACGGAAGTACTGTGCGATGGAAAGCGCCTGGAAAACCCAAACAAAATTCTAGGACCCTCCGGCTCTCACTAACCCCCCCCCCCCGTCCGAACTAAAAGGGTGTACTCTCATAAGTCACCCGATCCAATTATAAAGAAGCCAAAGCCCACTACAGGGCGTGGAACTATATTGGAGGGATGGCTCAATGGGCCATGCAAAATTCACAGTACAGCGGATACCATGCCAACACACAGTCTTAGAGCATGTTGGATACTCCGACAGGTGGCCAAGAGTGGCGAGGATATCCTCACCAACAATACAACAGAGCACTATCCCGTGGAAAATAACAATACAGTATTGACAGTCTTCGAGACCTTCGCCTCAAATAATAGGTGCAAGCGAACACTCCGCAGCCTTGCCGAAGTCTGCCACGTTGCAGCAATAAATCCATGGAACGACACGGCTATAACCTTCAATGCCAGTGACGAACCTCAATTCCAAACAACCCGAGCACCAGCCGCGTTGGTCCTTAGTCCAATTATGGATGGCTTCCGGCTTATTAAAGTGCTCATGGATGGTGGCAGCGGATTAAACCTCATCTACGAGGAAACTCTTAGCAACATGGAAATAGACAAGAGCCGCATTGAGCAAAGCAACACGACCTTCAAAGGAATCATCCCTAGTCGGGTGTCACGATGTGCGGGAAAAATCACACTAGATGTGGTATTCGGCACACCGGAGAACTATAGGTCCGAAGAAATCACATTCCAAGTGGCCCCATTTAGTAGCGGATACCACGCCCTTTTAGGGCGGGAGGCATTCGCGATCTTCCAATCTATACCCCATTACGGGTACATGAAGCTCAAAATGCCCGGGCCCAATGGAATAATCACTCTGGCTAGTGATCCGGACATAGCACTCCGCGCCGAAAATAAAACCGCCGCACTAGCCCTCGAGGCGTTATCTGAAACCCTGGCGGCCGAAGAACTAACTGCGCTACGCTCCACAGTGGACAGGGACGACGTGATACTCGGCAAAAGACCCAAGTCCACCTCTTTTAAACCAGCGGACGAAATAGTCAAATTCCAGGTCCACCCAATGGACCCTACAAAAACAGCATCCATCGGGGCACAACTGAACCCCACAACAGACGCCGCACTTCGGGAGTTCTTGCATGAGAATTAGGACATCTTCGCCTGGCATCCTTCAGACATGCCAGGAATCCCACGCAGGCTGGCCGATCATAGCCTCAACATTCTAAAAGGGTTCAAGCCGGTCAAGCAGACTCTTTGGCGTTTCTCTGAGCCCAAGCGGCAAGCCATGGGAGAAGAGCTAGCCAAATTACTCGAGGCCGGATTCATTAGAGAAATAAAACATCCGGACTGGCTAGCAAACCTGGTGATGGTACCAAAGAAGGACAAATCCTGGTGCCTATGTGTCGATTTCAAGGACCTTAACAAGGCTTGCCCTAAGGATCCCTTCCCCCTCCCCCGCATCGATCAAATTATCGATGCTACCGCAGGACACGACTCATTGTGCTTCCCCGACGCATACTCCGGATACCATCAAATTAAGACGGCGGAGCCCGATCAAGCCGCAACGGCATTCATCACTCCATACGGCCCCTTCTGTTTCAACACCATGCCTTTTGGGCTCAAAAACGCCGGTGCAACCTATCAACGCATGATTCAGACATGCCTGGAAACACAAATCGGCAAAATAGTGGAGGCATACGTAGACGATGTGGTCATTAAAACAAGACATGTCGAATCCTTAACAGACGACTTGAGGCTCACGTTCGACAATCTCCGAACATATGACATCAAACTCAATCCGGAAAAATGCGTTTTCGGCGTGCCCGCCGGAAAGCACTTGGGCTTCATCGTCTCCAATAGAGGAATTGAAGCAAACCCGGCTAAAATCTGAGCTTTGTCATAGTTGGCTATCCCAATAGACCTCAAGCAAATCCATAAGTTAACTGGATGCATGGCTGCCTTAAGCCGCTTCATCTCCCGATTAGGAGAAAAGGCACTACCTCTTTATCACCTTCTTCGACGCACCGAACACTTCGAGTGGACGGATGCAGCCACGACCGGATTGGAAGAAATAAAGGCCGTATTGGCCACCAACCCAATCTTGGCCGCACCAAATGTCGGCGAACCAATGCTGTTATATATAGTGGCAACACACCAAGTTGTAAGCGCAGTGCTCATCGTCGAACGAGAGACGGACAGACATAAGTTCCCGCTTCAAAAGCCGGTATAGTACGTATCCACCATCCTCACTCCATGCAAATGACGGTACCCACATTACCAAAAGATAGCATACGCGGTCTTCATGGCATCTTGAAAAATACGACACTACTTTCAAGAGTGTTCAATCACGGTGGCCTCCGAAGTACCACTCAACTACATAATAAATAACCGCGATGCCACGGGCCGAATTGCTAAATGGGCTATCGAGCTCCTCCTGTTCGACATAACATACAAACCACGGCGAGCCATTAAGTCGCAGGTACTGGCTGATTTCGTCACCGAATGGACTGAAGCTGAACTCCCTAAAGAGTACGGCGCGTACTCCAATTGGATCATGCACTTTGACAGCTCTAAGATGCTGGCTGGTCTGGGGGCAGGCGTCGTCCTGACATCCCCCATCGGAGATAAAGTCCAATATGTACTCCAAATATTATACACAGACTCCAACAATGCAGCAGAATATGAGGCCCTGTTGCATGGTCTCCGGATGGCAGACTCCATGGGCATTCAACGCCTACAGGTGCGGGGGGATTCTAACCTCGCAATATCTAAAATAAATGGGGACTTTGATGCTACGGACCCAAAAATGGCGGCTTACCGCAACGTCGTCCTCAAAATGTCAGCTCGGTTCGAGGGCCTCGAATTCCACCATGTGGTCCGAGAAAACAATCAAGCGGCGGATATCCTCACCCGCATCGGCGCTAAGTGCGACCCTGTCCCACCTAATATCTTCTTGGAAAGGCTGTTTAAGCCATCCGTGGTATGGAATGGGGAGACCGGCAGTAACAGTCCGGATCCAGCCACAACACCAGACCCCGAACAGTCTGACGTAATCGGAGGCTCAGCCACCGAAATAACACCTTCGGCCCACATGATTATGGTTGTCATCGCCCCGTGGACAGAACCCTTCTTGGCTTATCTAACTAGGCAAGAACTCCCTGATGACCCAAACGAGGCACGTTGCATTGTGCGGCGGTCTAAAGCCTACAAGGTCCACGAGGGAGAGCTTTATAAGAAAAGCGCTACCGGAGTCCTTCAAAGGTGCTGGATGACAACTTTTGGCGGAAATTCATGCTGGACTTGGTGGCCACCACGCTGCAGCTCGGGCCCTTGTAAGCAAGGCCTTCCGTACAGGTTTTTGCTGGCCGACGGCCCGAGCGGACGCACAGGACCTCGTTCAACTTTGCGTCGGTTACCGCTCTCCAAACAATCCCCATTACTTGTCCCTTTGCGGTCTGGGGGCTTGATATGGTCGGACCCCTTAAAGGGGAAGCCATAAGAAAAAATACCTCTTGGTTATGGTGGATAAATTCACCAAATGGATAGAGGCCAAACGAGTTAAAACGGCCGAGTCCGGACCAACGATAGATTTCATTTCCGGGGTTGTACACCGTTACGGTGTCCCCCACAGCATCATCACCGATAACGGCTCGAACTTTATAGCCGACGATGTGAAAACTTGGTGCAGCAAAATGGGCATTAAGCTCGATTATGCCTCTGTCTATCACCCGCAAACTAACGGTCAAGTCGAGCGAGCAAATGGTCTTATCATGAGCGGCATTAAACCTAGATTAGTGCGATCCTTGAAGGAATCAGATACACACTGGGTAGAGGAGCTTGACTCCGTACAATGGGGGCTGCGGACCACGCCGAATCGCACTACCGGATACACACCGTTCTTTATGGTGTACGGCGCAGAGGCGGTATTGCCCTGCAACATTATTCATGACTCACCTCGAGTGCGCATGTACGAAGAGAAAGAAGCCGAGCTTGATTGGCAGGACAGTTTGGACGCCCTGGAGGAGGAGCGTGACGTGGCAAAAGCCCGCTCCACATTCTATCAGCAACAGGCTCGACGGTATCAAAGCAGAGAAGTACAGGCCAAAACTTATAACGTTGGCGAACTCGTTCTACGCCTACCGGAGAAGAAAAATGACAAGCTCAAGCCCAAATGGGAAGGTCCCTTCATCATCGACAAAGTTCTGACCGGTGGAGCGTACCGTCTGTGGGATGCATCGGACAATCGACACAAGCCAAACCCATGGAACGCAGCTAGACACCGAAGGTTCTACACCTAGCGCCGGACTCTGTGTTCGTCTCCTTACCTCCATCAATTTTTTATATCCGTTATCTGTCTTTTCTTTCTTTCTTCCCTTTTTCTTCACGGCCTTAAAAGGTTAAAATGTGTCTTGACTACACAATCTTGACACGCTAAGCATGCTTATTATACCTAGGGGCTTCCCATACAGAAGCTTAATATAACTATGTTCTAGGCTCTATGCCCCCCGCACATGTGTTGCTTTTCCACATGTACCTTTTCTTCGCCATTATATGCATCGATATGACTTAAGTTTTGGCCAAGCTGGGTTGCCTGGCTCTTGTGTTTATGCCCTACGTCCCCGTTAATTCGGCTAGGGCATAAGGGGAGCACCTCTGCGAATGTTACTGCCGGGTCAGCCGGATGTGTACCTCAGATCGGGTGAAGCCGAAAACTAGCGTTCTTAAGGGAATATTCGGTCGGTGGACAAAAGATGACTTTTATTTATTGTAATACATGCCCCCAGATGTCTATATACTTCGTCTCTTTTCGCAGTTCGGACATGCACATTAATGCATGCGTACCCAGGGAAAGGAACCCTTAACGAAACTATTCGCCCTGGAAGATGTTTCTTACTATCCATGTAATATAACATAGCTAGTTGGGTACTTGTATGTTCAAGCGCTTATGACCCCTACGCCTGGTTTTCACGCATACCCCGGTTTTTACATAACCGAGCAGGTATTCGGATACACTCCGGACTGTCGGGCCCAGAGGTTGAAGCAAAAAGGTCTGCCATGACAAATGATTTACAATCCGGCTAGAGACAATATATGTCAATTGAAGTACACAGACACTTAGACTGACTATATTCTTCTTATATACCATCCAATAGACTGTCTAGCCTACAATCCTGTTGGGAATACTTTGCAGCTAATTTAACCTGGTCATACACCAAACTGACGGGGATCTCTTTCCCATCTGACCCCACAAGTCCGACCTCGACCATGTGGTTCGGGTCTGCCTTGGTATATCGCGTCTTCACCATGGCCCAGGCTTCCCTTGCACCTTGTCAGTAGGCTGATATCTTCCATAATCAGAAGCACCGCCGCGCTCCCTTGAGCATCTCTACAAGCTCCACCATGTCTCCTGGCAGGGAGGCGGATGGCCACAAGGCTTGGGCAATACCCTGCATCACCTGCCGAACTTGTTCGTGCAGTTGTGAGAGCTCTGGCAGAAGATCACCCGCCGACCCGGGCATCTCCTCTACGGGACGACCCGTCAGCATACCTACAGATATAACTTTGTTAGCCGGTTTCTTTGCCGAACTCTATAAAAGTTCGTTCAAGTACTTACTAAAAATGCCGCATCGAAGCCTCTTATTCTCCTTTACAGATTCAGCAAGCTGGGCCAGAACATCGTTTAGTTCAATGCCCAGCCGGGTATTGGCATCTTGGAGATCGTTTCTCTCCCACCTAACCTGCGTAAGCACGCGCTCGCCAGCCTTTAGCTATTGTTGAGCATGTTGCTCATCCCCTCGCACGACCTCCGGATTCACTCCGGGATCATCTGCAGAATCTATTGTTAGATTTGCATGCATGCCAAATACTAACTGGTACATGTCATTCTTTTAGATAGAAACAAGTGTTACCAGATGGGGCCTTTCCGGACTCCTTCATTGCGGCAACCGCGACCCGTAGCTGGGCTTTGCACTCCTCCAGCTCTTGAGACAGTTGGGAATTCTTCTACGTAAGAACCTACGCAAACAATGATCCTTAAATAAGTTGTGCCAACTGTTTCAAGTCTCAGGGGCTACTGATATACATAATTATTAGATTTTCTTACCCGCATATCCTTCACTACTGGTTCGTGGCTCGGGCAAGACCATTTTGAGCAGCTCGGATATACACATCTCCTGAGTTGAAGGCATCGAACGCCTCTTGAGAGAAACAAGTGTCACGGAGTACGGCCCGACGACGCCTGTGATTCATGGCGCTCTCCACTTCGGAATGCGTAGCGGATAGCCTATCCGCATCCATTGTAGGAGGAACATCCAATGTTGGCCACACATTAGCATCTGCGTCTAAGTTCGGCTCCGGAGCCCGGCTGGTGGAAGCTTGGCCAGCAGGCTCTCCGGATATGGTCCGGCGAGTGTTTTTCCTGCCAGGGACCATGGACGTTATTATATTTTAAAGACGACAACCATGGAGCGGGGTTCTTTTTCATACCTTTGCAACGACATCTCATTCCTGGCCGCCTTCCTTTTAAGCCTACCCTGCAACGGTGCCCCTTGTTGGTGAGTCACCGCGGGTTCGGCATGGCGTCCCGTGGGCCTTTGATGTCTACTACAAAACCTTCTTCTTGTAGACGTTGTTGGGCCTCCAAGTGCAGAGGTTTGTAGGACAGTAGAAAATTTCCCCCAAGTGGATGACCTAAGGTTTATCAATCCGTAGGAGGCGTAGGATGAAGATGGTCTCTCTCAAGCAACCCTGCAACCAAATAACAAAGTGTCTCTTGTGTCCCCAACACACCCAATACAATGGTAAATTGTATAGGTGCACTATTCGGCGAAGAGATGGTGAAACAAGTGGTATATGGATAGTAGATAAATGTATTTGTAATCTGAAATAATAAAAACAGCAAGGTAACAAGTGATAAAAGTGAGCGTAAACGGTATTGCAATGATAGGAAATAAGGCCTAGGGTTCATACTTTCACTAGTGCAAGTCCTCTCAACAATAATAACATAATTGGATCACATAACTATCCCTCAACATGCAACAAAGAGTCACTCCAAAGTCACTAATAGCGGAGAACGAACGAAGAGATTATGGTAGGGTACGAAACCACCTCAAAGTTATTCTTTCCAATCAATCCGTTGGGCTATTCCTATAAGTGTCACAAACAGCCCTAGAGTTCGTACTAGAATAACACCTTAAGAGACAAATCAACCAAAACCCTAATGTCACCTAGATACTCCAATGTCACCTCAAGTATCCGTGGGTATGATTATACGATATGCGTCACACAATCTCAGATTCATCTATTCAACCAACACAAAGGACCTCAAAGAGTGCCCCAAAGTTCTACCGGAGAATCACGACGAAAACATGTGCCAACCCCTATGCATAGGTTCATGGGCGGAACCCGCAAGTTGATCACCAAAACATACATCAAGTGAATCAATAGAATACCCCATTGTCACCACGGGTATCCCACGCAAGACGTACATCAAGTGTTCTCAAATCTTTAAAGACTCAATCCGATAAGAATACTTCAAAGGGGAAACTCAATTCATTACAAGAGAGAAGAGGGGGAGGAGAAACATAAGATCCAACTATAATAGCAAAGCTCGCGATACATGAAGATCGTATCATCTCAAGAACACGAGAGAGAGAGAGAGAGATCAAACACATAGCTACTGGTACATACCCTCAGCCCCGAGGGAGAACTACTCCCTCCTCGTCATGGAGACAACCGGGATGATGAAGATGGCCACCGGTGAGGGATCCCCCCTCCGGCAGGGTGCCGGAACAGGGTCCCGATTGACTTTTGGTGGCTACGGAGGCTTCTGGCGGCGGAACTCCCGATCTATTTTGCCATTCTGGAAGTTTTAGGTAACGTAGGTATATATGGGTGCAGGGAGGACGTCGGAGGAGCCACGGGGGTCCCACAAGATAGGGGGCGTGCCCTAGGGGGGGCGCCCCCCACCCTCGTGAGCACCTCGTGTCTCCCTTGACATGGGGTCCAAGTTCATCAGGTGTGTTTCCTTCCAAAAATAACTTCTCTAGTTGATTTCGTTCCATTTCGACTCCGTCTGATATTCCTTTTCTTCAAAACACTGAAATAGGCATAAAACAGCAAATCTGGGCTGGGCCTCTGGTTAATAGGTTAGTCCCAAAAATAAAATAAAAGTGTATAATAAAGCCCAATGTTGCCTAAAATAGTAGATAATATAGCATGGAGCAATCAAAAATTATAGATACGTTGGAGACGTATCAAGCATCCCCAAGCTTAATTCCTGCTTGTCCTCGAGTAGGTAAATGATAAAAAAGATAATTTTTGATGTGGAATGCTAGTTGGCATAATTTCAATGTAATTCTTCTTACTTGTGATATGAATATTCAGATCCGAAAGATTCAAGACAAAAGTTCATATTGACATAAAAACAATAATACTTCAAGCATACTAACTAAGCAATTATGTCTTCTCAAAATAACATGGCCAAAGAAAGTTCATCCCTACAAAATCATATAGTTTATTCATGCTCCATTTTCGTCACACAAGAATGCTCTCATCATGCACAACCCCGATGACAAGCCAAGCAATTGTTTCATACTTTAGTAATCTCAAACTCATAAACTTTCACGCAATACATGAGCGTGAGCCATGGATATAGCACTATGGGTGGAATAGAATATAATGAGGGGGTTATGTGGAGAAGACAAAAAGGAGAAAGTCTCACATCAACGAGGCTAATCAATGGACTAGGGAGATGCCCACTGATTGATGTCAATGCAAGGAGTAGGGATTGCCATGCAACGGATGCACTAGAGCTCTAAATGTATGAAAGCTCAACAAAAGAAACTAGTGGGTGTGCATCCAACTTGCTTGCTCACGAAGACCTAGGGCACTTGACACTAGTAGAAAAAGGGCATGTTGTCCCGGTTCGTAAGGGCCTTTTGTCCCGGTTCCTGAACCGGGACTAAAGGGTCGGTACTAATGCCCTGTCCCTTTAGTCCCGGTTCAATCCAGAACCGGGACAGATGGGCCTCCACGTGGCCTGTGCGCTGTGCCCAGGCAGGAGGGCCTTTGGTCCCGGTTGGTGGCACCAACCGGGACCAATAGGCATCCACGCGTTAGCATTTCTGTGGCTGGGGTTTTTGTTTTTGTTTTTGAAAGGGGGGGGTGGGGGTTTTGGGGGGTTAATTTAGGTATTTCATATATTGTGTTAGTTAGCTTTAATTAATAGAGAGAAGTGTCCTCTCTTATGTCTGTGCTTGGTCGACGCTACGTACTATACATACGTATAGAGAGGACTAGACACGCTAGCTAGCTAGTAAGCAAACGAAGGAAACAGAAGATTGTCATGAACATATATGCATACAGAGAGAAGTGATATCGACCACCTCTCCTTCTCCGAGAGATTGGTCGAACAACAAGTTCTCGTATATCTATCCGACACTACCGGCTACATATATACAATAATTATCTCTTACAAATATAATCTCCTAACATACGGACTCATGGTCCACATAGTATTCTCCATCTTCAGCGATCACATGGTCAAGAAAGAATGCCGCCAATTCCTCTTGAATTGCTCGCATGCGAGCTGGTGCTAGGAGTTCATCCCGCTTCCGAAACATCTAATTTGAAGAAGGGGTCAATACATATATATATATATATATGAATGAATGAAACTACACACAAATGATGGTAATAAAATAAAATTGTGAATGTTGTTATATACGCACTTCATATTGTTCGTCAGAGTAGCCCCGCTCACAGGTTGTGTGGCGGATGGACTCGCAAACGTAGTAGCCATAGAAATCATTCCCTTGTTCCTGCCACAACCACTTTACAAGAAAAAGAGGTCAATCAAACTGATAAGCAAGAATGCCAAATGGTATTGATGAAACTAGCGCCTGAATGAATAGGAGATGCGCGGAACATGCTACTATAGTACTTACTTTCGGGTGTCTAAATTGCAGCTTCTTCGGGAGTCCCGGAGCTTTTTTGGTGAATTTTTTCCAAACCCTGCTAGACAAAGAAAACAATTACTTGATATATCAGGAAATGAACAAAGTTGCTGATATGGTGGATAATGATCGATTTAACTTACTTCTCGAGCATTTGAGTCATGTCCGCATAGTCCTGGGGATCTTTTCATCTTGAGTCTAAGACGGTTACTAGTCCCTGCTCAAGCTTAATCTCTAGGAGAATATAGTGGAAACTGCACACGCATGCATAACTCATCAATTACATTACTATAACCTTGGCTAATATATAAGGGAAACCGAATACGCACAAGACAGTAACACTCACTTGAAGTTGTAAGGAAAGAGTATTATATCTTTGTTTTCATTTATTACCAACGATCGTAGCAAGTTGGCCTCGGTATCTGCGGCATGAATTTAACCTGAGTTGCATCTATGATATTTGTGTTAATGAACCCAATATCACCGATTTGTCTTTTGTTCAATTCGACAATCTTAAATCTGCATAATATAGTGAGGATAATTATAAATACATGCAATGAAAGAGCTGAGCTATATAGAGAGACTTAATGACAGAAGTAGTACTACTTACAGACAGTAGCAGGTGACCGTTGCTTTATCGAGGGCCAATTGATTAAAAAACTGAAAGAACTCCTCAAATGGAACAGGCAACCGATCAATTCCAATGAGGTCATGCTCCTTTTTAACTCTCACATACAAAGTACTCCTCCCCCCAGACTCTCTGCAGATTTTCAAGTACCAATCATGCAATCTTCGCATCATCGTTGATAGAGATCTTTCATCTTTGATGAGAGGCTTCGCGTACTCGTATCTTTGTATCTGCACCTCCATGAAATCATAATGTACATCGTCGGGCAGGTAATATCCAAGATTGCTATAACCGGGCACCATCCTCGGATCATTAGCAACGATGTCGCTAGGCACCTTGAGCGGGGGGCACGATTGCTTCGCTTGTTCGCCGAGCTGGGCAATTTGTTTCCCAGCTCGTCGTTCTTTCAGCCTTTGATCACTGACAGTACTTCCCGACCGCTCCACTTCGGCAAATTCCTTTCCAATAATGCGCTCATAGTTTCCTTTCGGCGGAGACTTGGGTGGTTTTGTCAGGGCAGCCAGAGTGCGGTTCGCTTTCACCAGATCTACCTTCTCCTCCGGAGGTGGATGTTTCTTTGCTTTTACCCCTTCAAAGAAGTTCCTCACTTCTTCTCACGCGATCTCGGCGTTCTCCTCCGGGGTCCTCTCGTATGGTAACTTCTCTTGAGTCTTCAGAGAAGGACCGAATATGTATGTCCTCCCACCTCTGGCTGTATTGCTAGACGCCGGCAGAGCAGATGGAGCGGTTGTCTTCTTTACTTTCTTACGAGGCGGAGGAGAAGGACTACGACGCAGCGCAGCAGCCGGAGGGGCGGCAGGTCTCTTCCGCCCTTGCTGACGAGGCGGAGAAGGAGGAGGCTGGCTGCTCGGGCACGCCGACGCAGGTGGAGAAGGAGGCGGAGTGCCGCCACGCGCCGGAGAAGGAGCCGGCCGGGTGCCCTGATCGTCACTCGCCGGAGGTGGAGGCGGTGGAGGAGTTAGAGTGCCCTGACTCGCCGGAGGAGGAGGAGGAGGCGGAGGCGTCCAGTTCGGAAGGTTGATGAGCTCCTTCCGCCATAGGCATGGAGTCTTCAGAGCAGAACCCAGCCGAATCTCCCCTTCACCGGTAGGGTGGTCAAGCTGGAGGTCCTCAAATCCCTCCGTTATTTCATCCACCATCACCCTAGCATATCCTTCTGGAATCGGCCGGCAGTGAAAAGTTGCGCCGGGTTCAGTAGGAAAAACAGAGCCAATAGCCGCCTTGACCTTCATATTAATCCATTGCGTCATAAGGTGGCAATTTTGAGACTCCATGATAGCATCCACGGGATAGCTGGCAGGAGCCGTCAAGACATGCTACGGCTGAAGCAGCTCGGTGGAAGCCACGCTGCTTCTCCGCTGAGATGGCGGGGTAGCTTCGGGGGAAGCTTCGGCAGTTCGTTTGCTGCGATTTGCTTCTCATTCCTCTATCGCTTGTACCCTAGCGTGCAGCGCCTGCAGTTGGGTCTGCTCCATTTTCTTCCTCCTCTCATGGCAATTGTAACCGCCTGCATCCAGAAACCCAACCTTCCACGGAATGGAGCCTGGCGTGCCTCGTGTCCGTCCAGGGTGCTCAGGATTCCCAGGGCCATTGTGAGCTCGTCGTTCTCTCTGTCTAGAACTAACGTCCCTTGCTGCGCTGCTTCGATATAGTGCTTAAGCCTCTTGACTGGTATTTCCATTTGCTCGTCCGTCCAAATGCACTTCCCTGATGTAGGGTCCAAGGTTCCGCCGGCCCTGAAGAACCAAGTCCGGCAACGGTCTGGCCAGTTAATTGTCTCTGGTTCGATCCCTTTATCAACCAGATCATTCTCAATCTTGGCCCACTTAGGCCGGGCTGCGAGGTAGCCACCTGACACCGTGCGATGGTGATGCTTCTTCTTTGCAACATTTTGCTTGTTTGTCGTCGACATCTTCTTGCTCTTTTCTGATGTCTTGTGGGCCACAAATGCGGGCCAGTGATCTCTGATCTTCTCATATCTGCCCTTGAATTCTGGTGTCTCTTTATTTTCGACAAACTTATTCAGCTCTTTCTTCCACCTCCTGAATAGTTCTGCCATCCTCTTAAGAGCAAAAGACTTGATTAATTGCTCTTTAACTGGCTTCTCCGGATCATCCTCTGGCGGTAGGGTGAAATTTGACTTCAGCTCAGTCCAAAGATCATTTTTCTGCATATCATTGACATAAGACACCTCAGGGTCTTCTGTAGCTGGCTTTAACCATTGCTGGATGCTGATCGGGATCTTGTCCCTAACCAAAACCCCACACTGAGCAACAAATGCGCTCTTTGTCCGGAGGGGTTCAATCGGTTGGCCGTCGGGCGCGATTGGTATGATCTCAAACTTTTCATCCGAGCTCAACTTTCTCTTCGGGCCTCGTCTCTTTACCGAAGTTGTGCTCGATCCGGACGGCTAGAAAAAAGAACAAAGACTTAATTAATATGTGTACATACCAAAACAATGAATGCATCAATTAGCTAGTCAACAGATGCTTAACTAATATATATACCTGGCCGGACTCGGTTCAGTCACCGGAGACATCATCACGGTCTCCTTCTTGCACCGGCATTGTGTCACCGGAGCCGTCCTCGCGGTCTCCTTCTTGCACCGGCATTAGGTCACCGGAGCCATCATAATCATAGCCAGCTGCTTCCAGACCATCGGTGTCGTTGAGAAACAACGAGCAGACGGCATCACTTCCTCGTGCGATTATGTCCCCCAACAACTCTTCTTGTACTTCGTCTCGGGCGGTGTCCATAGTTTCTTCAAATATTTACAACATGGCAATTATTATTCAAACATGACAGATGGATATATTAGTGGCAAACGTAGAACTAATATTAATTAGTGGCCTCGACGCTGCTTCTCTAGGGTTTGGGGTGGCCTCGACAACGCTTCAAGGAACTCCTCTACTCTTTCTTCTCTTCTTTTTCTTCTTCTTCTTCCTCTTTTTTTATCGGGAACGAGGGTCGTCGAGGGTCAGGGTCGCCGAGCGGTAGAGGAAATCCTAAATAGCAAGTATCGTGGGTGTGAGATACATGTGGCCGTCGGTGTCGGACACTACATCCACGTCCCATAAGTGACGCGGGTCGACGCCCGCGTCACTTATCGGGAGGGGGTATATCGACCCCTCCACGTGTCGAAGAAAAAAAAGAAGAAAAAAAAGAGGAGAAGAAGAAAGGAATAGAGGAGAAAAGAGAAAATAGAATATATATATTCTATTTTTCTCTTCTTTTCCTCTATTCCTTTCTTCTTCTCCTCTTCTTTTTCTACTTTTTTCTTCTTCTTATTTATTTCTCCTCGTCTTCCTCTCCCCTCTTCTTCTCCTTTCTTCCTCTTCTTATTTCCTTTTTCCTCTCATTCTTTTTCTTCTTCTTCCTTCTTAAAAATACATGAAGTAGTATTGCTTGTTTTTTTAAAATAATGTTCAAATAGAAATTTTAGAAAAAAAAGTACAGGTTTTGCCTAATTCATTGTTCATATGAATATGCAAACATTTGCATATTTACAATAATCAATATCACCAAAAAAATCTATGAACAGAAAAAATACTATTTTTTCTGTTAATCTATCTTTTGCATACATATACACACATACATATACTATACATATACATATAATCAGGAAAAAACATATATGAATTTGCAAAAAAAACAGGGGGGAAGAGGGGGGCGGTGCCGGCCGTGACCAAAGCGAGAGGCGACGGCGGCGCGGGGCGGCGATGGCGAGGCAGAGGCGGGGCGGCGACGGCGTAGGGGCGCGACGCGGGGCGGCGACGGCGTCAGGGTGGCAACGCGGGGCGGCGACGGCGTAGGGGCGTGACGCAGGGCGGCGACGGCGTCGGGGCGGCGTGGGAAGGTGACCGCGACGGCGCGGGGTGGCGCGGGGTGGCGATGGCGTCTGGGCGGCGCGGGACGGCGTCGGAGGCAAGGGCGACGACGGCGACGGCGAGGCGCGGAGGGGCAGCCTGCGCGTCGGGCGGGGAAGACGAACTGAATGGAAATTTTCACAAGTGCTAGTTATATAGACGAAGCATTGGTCCCGGTTCGTGGCACCAACCGGGACCAATGCCACCTTTAGTCCCGGTTGGTGCCACCAACCGAGACCAAAGGCCTCTTTTCAGCAGCCCAAAGGGCGGGAAGCGGCGGCCTTTGGTCCCGGTTGGTGGCACCAACCGAGACTAAAGGGGGGCATTGGTCACGGTTTGTGCCACGAACCGTGACCAATGCCCCCTTTAGTCCCGGTTGGTGCCATCAACAGGGACCAAAGGTCTACGCCTGCCAAAGCCGCGGTGCGGTGGGATGTTTAGTCCCACCTCGATAGCTGAGGAGCGGCCGCACCTCTTTATAAGCGCTGCCCCGCCCTCTCCATTGAACTCCTCAGAACTGCAGGCCTTTGGGCCTAATCTCACACCGCTATGCATGTGGGCCTGCTGGGCCTTCTGCGGGCCTGAATCCTGGCCCATGGATGGGCTTCTAGTCGTATTCAGGCCGTGGTGGCCCAGTAGGTGTCATTTTTTTACTATTTATTTTTTCATTTCTACTTAGAACTAAATACTTATAGTTTTTTAGTGATTTTTTTCTTTTAGGTCACAAAAATTATAAACTTTCTGTTAGTGCCATTAGTTTTAAAATTTGAATAGTTTAAATTTGAATTTTTTAAAATTTGTGTGAATCACTAGTTTATGAATAACTTTACTATAAAAATTGATTTTTGAGTCATTCTTTTTCCTGCTATTTAGTATTACTGTGTTTTATCATTATACTCAATTTGGTAATTTTAGTTAGTCATAACAAATATTATAGGCATTTTTTTCTTTTTTGCTATTTATTTTTTCATTTCTACTTAGAACAAAATACTTATAGTTTTTTAGTGATTTCTTTTTTCTTTTAGGTCACAAAAATTATAAACTTTTTGCATCATTTATTTTCTTTTGTTTTTTGTTTTATTTTTTAATTATTTTTGCTTTTAGTTTTAGAAAAATTATAAACTTTCTGTTAGTGCCATTAGTTTTCAAATTTGAAAACACTTTTTTAGTTTTTTTTTGTTTTCTTTGTTGCTTTATTTATTTTAGTTTGTTTCTACTTACAACAAAATACTTATTGTTGCTATTTTTATTTTTTTCGGTTTTTTCTGTATTATTTATTTTCTTTTGTTTTTTGCTTCATTTTTAATTCTTTTTGCTTTTAGGTCAGCAAAATTATAAACTTTCTGTTAGTGCCATTAGTTTTAGAAAAATTATAAACTTTCTGTTAGTCCCATTAGTTTTCAAATTTGAATAGTTAAAATTTGAATTCTTTGAAATTTGTGTGAATCACAAGTTTGTGATTAAATTTACTAAAAAATTGAACATAGATGCACCTATAGAGAAAATTCGACCTAAATTCATAGTTTTCAAATGAACTCTCAAAAAGTTGGCATAGCATACTCGTGTGTTACAAAGTTGGCATGGTATCATCATAATAGTTGCGGGAGAAAGTCTTCACTTTTTCTTCGCTTGTGTCATTTGCTTATTGCGCCGTAACCATGGATAATCTTCATCGTTTATCAGGATGCTTGGGTCAGCCTTGACATTGAAGGGAGGAATTTCATGAAACTTTTCATAATCTTCAGACATGTCTGCCTTGCCCTCCACTCCCAGGATACCCTTTTTCCTGAAAGAACTATGTGGCGCTTTGGCTCATCGTATGATGTATTCGCTTCCTTATCTTTTCTTTTTCTCGGTTTGGTAGACATGTCCTTCACATAGATAACCTGTGCCACATCATTGGCTAGGACGAACGGTTCGTCATTGTACCCAAGATTTTTCAGATCCACTGTTGTCATTTCGTACTGTGGGTCTACCTGTACCCCGCCGCCGGACAGATTGACCCATTTGCACTTAAACAAAGGGACCTTAAAATCATGTCCGTAGTCAAGTTCCCATATGTCCACTATGTAACCATAATATGTGTCCTTTCCGCTCTCGGATGCTGCATCAAAGCGGACACCGCTGTTTTGGTTGGTGCTCTTTTGATCTTGGGCGATCGTGTAAAATGTATTCCCATTTATCTCGTATCCTTTGTAAGTCAATACAGTCAAGATGGTCCCCTGGACAACAAGTACAGCTCATCACAAACAGTGTTGTCACCTCTGAGATGTGTTTCCAACCAACTGCTGAAAGTCCTGATGTGTTCACATGTAATCCAGTTGTCGCACTGCTCCGGGTGTTGGGAGCGCAGACTGTTCTTGTGTTCATCAACATACGGGGTCACCAAGGTAGAGTTCTGTAGAACTGTGTAGTGTGCTTGAGACCAAGAATATCCGTCCCTACATATTATTGAGTCACTTCCAAGACTGCCTTTTCCAGCCAGTCTCCCCTCATACCGCGATTTAGGGAGACCTATATTCTTAAGGCCAGGAATGAAGTCAACACAAAACCTGATAACATCCTCTGTTTGATGGCCCATGGAGATGCTTCCTTCTAGCCTAGCGCGGTTACGGACATATTTCTTTAGGACTCCCATGAACCTCTCAAAGGGGAACATATTGTGTAGAAATACGGGCCCCAAGATGACAATCTCGTTGACTAGATGAACTAGGACGTGCATCATGATATTGAAGAAGGATGGTGGGAACACCAGCTCGACACTGACAAGACATTGCGCTATATCACTCCTTAGCCTTGGTACGATTTCTGGATCGATCACCTTCTAAGAGATTGCATTGAGGAATGCACATAGCTTCACAATGGCTAATCGGACGTTTTCCGGTAGAAGCCCCCTTAATGCAACTGGAAGCAGTTGCGTCATAATCACGTGGCAGTCATGAGACTTTAGGTTCTGAAACTTTTTCTCTGGCATATTTATTATTCCCTTTATATTCGACGAGAAGCCAGTCGTGACCTTCATACTGAGCAGGCATTCAAAGAAGATTTCTTTCTCTTCTTTCGTAAGAGCGTAGCTGGCAGGACCTTTATACTGCTTCGGAGGCATGCCGTCTTTTTCGTGCAAACGTTGCAGGTCCTCCCATGCCTCAGGTGTATCTTTTGTCTTCCCATACACGCCCAAGAAGCCTAGCAGGTTCACGCAAAGGTTCTTCGTCACGTGCATCATGTCGATTGAAGAGCGGACCTCTAGGTCTTTCCAGTAGGGTAGGTCCCAAAATATAGATTTCTTCTTCCACATGGGTGCGTGTCCCTCAGCGTCATTCGGAACAGCTAGTCCGCCGGGACCCTTTCCAAAGATTACGTGTAAATCATTGACCACATCAAGTACGTGATCACCGGTACGCATGGCGGGCTTCTTCCGGTGATCTGCCTCGCCTTTGAAATGCTTGCCTTTCTTTCGACATTGATGGTTGGTCGGAAGAAATCGACGATGGCCTAGGTACACATTCTTCCTGCATTTGCCCAGGTATATACTTTCAGTGTCATCTAAACAGTGCGTGCATGCATGGTATCCTTTGTGTGTCTTTCCTGAAAGGTTACTGAGAGCGGGCCAGTCGTTGATGGTCACGAACAGCAACGCCTTTAGGTTAAATTCCTCCTGTCTGTGCTCATCCCATGTACGTACACCGTTTCCATTCCACAGCTATAAAAGTTTTTCAACTAATGGACTTAGGTACACATCAATGTCGTTGCCGGGTTGCTTAGGGCCTTGGATGAGAACTGGCATCATAATGAACCTCCGCTTCATGCACATCCAAGGAGGAAGGTTATACATACATAGAGTCACGGGCCAGGTGCTGTGATTGCTGCTCTGCTCCCCGAAAGGATTAATGCCATCCGCGCTTAAAGCAAACCATACATTCCTTGGGTCCTTTGCAAACTCATCCCAGTACTTTCTCTTGATTTTTCTCCACTGCGACCCGTCAGCGGGTGCTCTCAACTTCCCGTCTTTCTTCTGGTCCTCACTGTGCCATCGCATCAACTTGGCATGCTCTTCGTTTCTGAACAGACGTTTCAACCATGGTATTATAGGATCATACCACATCACCTTCGCAGGAACCCTCTTCCTGGGGGGCTCGCCGTCAACATCACCAGGGTCATCTCGTCTGATCTTATACCGCAATGCACCGCATACCGGGCATGCGTTCAGATCCTTGTATGCACCGCGGTAGGGGATGCAGTCATTAGGGCATGCATGTATCTTCTCCACCTCCAATCCTAGACGGCATACGACCTTCTTTGTTGCGTATGTACTGTCGGGCAATTCGTTATCCTTTGGAAGCTTCTTCTTCAATATTTTCAGTAGCTTCTCAAATCCTTTGTCAGCCACAGCATTCTCTGCCTTCCACTGCAGCAATTCCAGAACGGTACCGAGCTTTGTGTTGCCATCTTCGCAAATGGGGTACAACCGTTTTTTGTGATCCTCTAACATGCGATCGAACTTCAGCTTCTCCTTTTGACTTTCGCATTGCGTCCTTGCATCGACAATGACCCGGCGGAGATCATCATCATCGGGCACATCGTCTGGTTCCTCTTGATCTTCAGCAGCTTCACCCGTTGCAGCATCATTGGGCACATCATCTGGTTCCTCTTGATCCTCACCAGCTCCCCGTTGCAGCATCACCGTATTCAGGGGGCACATAGTTGTCATCGTACTCTTCTTCTTCGCTGTCTTCCATCATAACCCCTATTTCTCCGTGCCTCGTCCAAACATTATAGTGTGGCATGAAACCCTTGTAAAGCAGGTGGGAGTGAAGGATTTTCCAGTTAGAGTAAGACCTCGTATTCCCACATTCAGTGCATGGACAACACATAAAACCATTCTGCTTGTTTGCCTCAGCCGCATCGAGAAACTCATGCACACCCTTAATGTACTCGGAGGTGTGTCTGTCACCGTACATCCATTGCCGATTCATCTGCATGCATTATATATAATTAAGTGTCCAAATTAATAGAAGTTCATCATCACATTAAAACCAAAGTACATACATAGTTCTCATCTAACAACATATAGCTCTCCAGAGCATCTAATTAATTAAACCATACATTGAAACTATGTAAAACATTTCAATGCGAAAACAAATGTGATCATAATCGCAACCAAGGTAACAATTGATCCAACGACATAATGATACCAAGCCTCGGTATGAATGGCATATTTTCTAATCTTTTTAATCTTCAAGCGCATTGCATCCATCTTGATCTTGTGATCATCGACGACATCCGCAATATGCAACTCCAATATCATCTTCTCCTCCTCAATTTTTTTTATTTTTTCCTTCAACAAATTGTTTTCTTCTTCAACTAAATTTAACCTCTCGACAATAGGGTCAGTTGGAATTTCCGATTCACATACATCCTACATAAATAAAATCTATGTCACGTTGGTCGGCATAATTTTCATAAACAATAAATGAACCAATAGTTATAAAGATAATATATATACCACAACCGAATCATAGACAGGACGAGGGCCGACGGGGGCGGATACCAAAACCATCGCACTATATAAGATGCAATAATAAAAGTAAGAAAATAATACAAGTATCTATGTAAACATACAAGTAAGAATATTTTTCCTTTCAGAAAGAAGATAAGAACAAGAGGCTCACCACGGTGGTGCCGGCGATGAGCTCGGCGTGGGTGATCGACGGCGGTGAAGACGGGGACGGGGCGTGACGGACCGCTAAATCTAGACAAATATCGAGGAAAATGGAGCTTGGAGGTCGAGCTTGGAGAGGAGAAAGCTTAAGTAGTGTGGCTCGGGCATTCCATCGAACACCTTGTGTGCATAGGAGATGAGCTAGAGCACCACCAAGCCCTCTCCCCCTCGGCCAGAAAAAAATAGAGAAGTGTGCTCTGCTCTTACGTGAGGGGGTATATATAGGCACCTCATTGGTCCTAGTTGGTGGCATGAACCGGGACTAAAGGGGAGCCTTTGGTCCCGGTTCAAGCCACCAACCGGGAACGATGGTGGTGGGCCAGGCGTGAGGCCCACTGGTCCCGGTTCGTCCCACCAACCGGGACCAAAAGGTCCAGATGAACCGGGACCAATGGCCAACGTGGCCCGGCCGGCCCCTGGGCTCACGAACCGGGTCCAATGCCCCCATTGGTCCCGGTTCTGGACTGAACCGGGACTAATGGGCTGACCCGGCCTGGACCGTTGCCCCCTTTTCTACTAGTGTGAGGAGGCCCATTGTTGGAATATACAAGCCAAATTCTATAATGAAAAATTCCCACTAGTATATGAAAGTGATAACATATGAGACTCTCTATATGAAAAACATGGTGCTACTTTGAAGCACAATATATGAGACTCGCTATATGAAGAACATGGTGCTACTTTGAAGCACAAGTGTGGAAAAAGGATAGTAGCATTGTCCCCCTTTTTTGGGCCTTTTTTTTCTTTGGCCTTTCTTTTTTGGGACAATGCTCTATTGAATGATGATCATCACACTTCTATTTATTTACAACTCAATGATTACAACTCGATACTAGAACAAAGTATGACTCTATATGAATGCCTCCGGCGGTGTACCGGGATATGCAATGAATCAAGAGTGACAAGTATGAAAAATTATGAACGGTGGCTTTGCCACAAATACTATGTCAACTACATGATCATGCTAAGCAATATGACAATGATGAATGTGTCATGATAAACTGGATGGTGGAAAGTTGCATGGCAATATATCTCGGAATGGCCATGGAAATGCCATAATAGGTAGGTATGGTGGCTGTTTTGAGGAAGATATAAGGAGGTTTATGTGTGAAAGAGCGTATCATATCACGGGGTTTGGATGCACCGGCGAAGTTTGCACCAACTCTCAATGTGAGAAAGGGGAATGCACGGTACCGTAGAGGCTAGCAATGATGGAAGGGTGAGAGTGCGTATAATCCATGGACTCAACATTAGTCATAAAGAACTCATATACTTATTGCAAAAGTCTACAAGCCATCAAAAACTAAAGTATTACGTGCATTCTCCTAGGGGGATAGATTGGTAGGAAAATACCATCACTCGTCCCCGACCGCCACTCATAAGGAGGACAATCAAATAACACCTCATGTTTCAAATTTGTTGCATAATGTTAACCATACGTGCATGCTACGGGACTTGCAAACTTTAACTCAAGCACTTCTCAAATTCACAATTACTCTACTAGCATGACTTTGATATCACCATCTCCATATCTCAAAACAATTATCAAGTATCAAACTTCTCATAGTATTCAACACACTCATAAGAGAATTTTATTATTCTTGAATACCTTGCATATTAGGATTTTGAAGCACATTACCATGCTATTTAAGACTCTCAAAATAATATAAGTGAAGCATGAGAGTTCATCTATTTCTTCAAGATAAAATACCACCATGCTCTAAAAGATATAAGTGAAGCATTAGAGCAAATGACAAACTACTCCGAAAGATATAAGTGAAGATCTGTGAGTACTTGAATAATTATGCAACTATGTGAAGACTCTCTAACATTTAATAATTTTAGATCTCGGTATTCTATTCAAACAGCAAGCAGAGCAAAAAAATGACATTCTAAGAATGGCAAACATCATGTGAAGAAGCAAAAACTTAGGATCAACCGAAACTAACCGATAGTTGTTGAAGAAGAAAGGTGGGATGCCAACCGGGGCATCCCCAAGCTTAGACGCTTGAGACTTCTTGAAATATTATCTTGAGGGGCCTTTGGCATCCCCAAGCTTGAGCTTTTGTGTCTCCTTAATTCCTCTCATATCACGGTCTCCCTAAATCTCAAAAGCTTCATCCACACAAAACTCAACAAGGACTCGTGAGATAAGTTAGTATAAACCATTGCAAAAACCTTATCATACTCTACTGTAGCAAATCACTAAAATTATTATTCAACATTGCATACTAAATGCCTCTGCATATTTAATAGTCCTATCCTCAAATAGAATCATTAAAGAAGCAAACATATGCAAACAATGCAAACATAACAGCAATCTGCCTAAACAGGATAGTCTATAAAGAATACTGCAACATCCATACTTCCCTATCTCCAAAAATTATGAAATAAAATTCCCACTGTATTAAATTTATCAGATATTAATGTGCAAAAGGTTTCAACATTTTATCACATTCTAACTTTTCTAGGGAATTATTGCAACAGCGGTAAACTTTCTGTTTTCAAACAGCAACATGTATACTTGTAACATAGGCATAGTAAAGGCTATCAATGCCACTTTTATTGAAATAGAAGTTGCAAAACATTGTTCTAAATAACATAAAGAAAATCCTAACAAAATAAATTGATGCTCCAAGCAAAACACATATCATGTGGTGAATAAAAATATAGCTCCAAGTAAAGTTACCGATGAAAGTGGACGAAAGAGGGGATGCCTTCCGGGGCATCCCCAAGCTTAGGTTCATGGCTATCCTTGAATATTACCTTGGGGTGCCTTGGGCATCCACAATATTAGGTTATTGCCACTCCTTATTCCATAGTCCATCGAATCCTTACCCAAAACTTGAAAAATTCACAACACAAAACTTAACAGAAAACTCGTAAGCTCCGTTAGCGAAAGAAAACAAAACACCACTTCAAGGTACTGCAATGAACTCATTCTTTATTTATATTGGTGTTAACCATACTGTATTCCAACTTCTCTATGGTTTATAAACTATTTTACTAGCCATAGATTCATCAAAATAAACAAACAACACACGAAAAACAGAATCTGTCAAAAACAGAACAGTTTGTAGTAATCTGGATCAAACGTATACTTCTGGAACTCATAAAATTCTCAAATAAATTGCTGGACCTGAGTAATTTATCTATTAATCATCTTCAAAAATAATTAACTAAATATCACTCTCCAAATGAAAATGGCAGCAATTCTCATGAGCGCTAAAGTTTCTGTTTTTTACAGCATGATCAACAAGACTTCTCCCAAGTCTTCCCAAAGGTTCTACTGGGCACAAACACTAACTAAAAGCATAAAACCACATCTAAGCAGAGGCTAGATGAATTATTTATTACTAAACAGGAGCAAAAAGCATGGAATAAAAATAAAATTGGGTTGCCTCCCAACAAGCGCTATCGTTTAACGCCCCTATCTAGGCATGATGATTTCAATGATGCTCACATAAAGGATAAGAATTGAAACATAAAGAGAGCATCATGAAGAATATGACTAGCACATTTAAGACTAACCCACTTCCTGTGCATAGGTATTTTGTGAGCAAACAACTTGTGGGAACAATAATCAACTAGCATAGGAGGGCAAAACAAGCATAACTTCAAAACTTTAAGCACATAGAGAGGAAACTTGATATTATTGCAATTCCTACAAGCATATGTTCCTCCCTCATAATAATTTTCAGTAGCATCATGAATGAATTCAACAATATAACTAGCACCTAAAGCATTCTTTTCATGATCTACAAGCATAGAAAATTTACTACTCTCCACACAAGCAAAATTCTTCTCATGAATAATAGTGTTAGCAAACTCAACAAAATAACTATCATGTGATTGAAAATTAAGATCAAGATGACAAGTTTCATGGTTATCATTATTCTTTAAAGCATATGTGTCATCACAATAATCATCATAGATAGGAGACATGCTTTCATCATAATATATTTGCTCATCAAAACTTGGGGGACAAAAAATATCATCTTCATCAAACATAGCTTCCCCAAGCTATGTGGCTTTGCATATCATTAGCATCATGGATATTCAAGGAATTCATACTAACAACATTGCAATAATGCTCATCATTCAAATATTTAGTGCCAAACATTTTAGAGATCTCTTCTTCTAGCAGTTGAGCACAATTTTCCTTTCCATCGTACTCACGAAAGATATTAAAAAGATGAAGCGTATGAGACAAACTCAATTCCATTTTTGTTGTAGTTTTCTTTTATAAACTAAACTAGTGATAAAACAAGAAACTAAAAGACTCGATTGCAAGATCTAAAGATATACCTTCAAGCACTCACCTCCCCGGCAACAGCGCCAGAAAAGAACTTGATGTCTACTACACAACCGTCTTCATGTAGACGTTGTTGGGCCTCCAAGTGCAGAGGTTTGTAGGACAGTAGCAAATTTCCCTCAAGTGGATGACCTAAGGTTTATCAATCCGTAGAAGGCATAGGATGAAGATGGTCTCTCTCAAGCAACCCTGCAACCAAATAACAAAGAGTCTCTTGTGTCCCCAACACACCCAATACAATGGTAAATTGTATAGGTGCACTAGTTTGGCGAAGAGATGGTGAAACAAGTGGTATATGGATAGTAGATAAAGGTATTTGTAATCTGAAATAATAAAAACAGAAAGGTAACAAGTGATAAAAGTGAGCGTAAACGGTATTGCAATGATAGGAAATAAGGCCTAGGGTTCATACTTTCACTAGTGCAAGTCCTCTCAACAATAATAACATAATTGGATCACATAACTATCCCTCAACATGCAACAAAGAGTCACTCCAAAGTCACTAATAGCGGAGAATGAACGAAGAGATTATGGTAGGGTACGAAACCACCTCAAAGTTATTCTTTCCAATCAATCCGTTGGGCTATTCCTATAAGTGTCACAAACAGCCCTAAAGTTCGTACTAGAATAACACCTTAAGAGACAAATCAACCAAAACCCTAATGTCACCTAGATACTCCAATGTCACCTCAAGTATCCGTGGGTATGATTATACGATATGCATCACACAATCTCAGATTCATCTATTCAACCAACACAAAGGACCTCAAAGAGTGCCCCAAAGTTCTACCGGAGAATCACGACGAAAATGTGTGCCAACCCCTATGCATAGGTTCATGGGCGGAACCCGCAAGTTGATCACCAAAACATACATCAAGTGTATCAATAGAATACCCCATTGTCACCACGGGTATCCCACGCAAGACATACATCAAGTGTTCTCAAATCTTTAAAGACTCTATCTGATAAGAATACTTCAAAGGGGAAACTCAATTCATTACAAGAGAGAAGAGGGGGGGGAGAAACATAAGATCCAACTATAATAGCAAAGCTCGCGATACATGAAGATCGTATCATCTCAAGAACACGAGAGAGAGAGAGATCAAACACATAGCTACTGGTACATACCCTCAGCCCCGAGGGAGAACTACTCCCTCCTCGTCATGGAGACAACCGGGATGATGAAGATGGCCACCGGTGAGGGATCCCCCCTCCGATAGGGTGCCGGAACAGGGTCCCGATTGACTTTTGGTGGCTACGGAGGCTTCTGGCGGCGGAACTCCTGATATATTTTGCCGTTCTGGAAGTTTTAGGTGACATAGGTATATATGGGTGCAGGGAGGACGTCGGAGGAGCCACGGGGGTCCCACGAGACAGGGGGCATGCCCTAGGGGGGGCGCCCCCACCCTCGTGAGCACCTCGTGTCTCCCCTGACGTGGGGTCCAAGTTCATCAGGTGTGTTTCCTTCCAAAAATAACTTCTCTAGTTGATTTCGTTCCGTTTCGACTCCGTCCGATATTCCTTTTCTTCAAAACACTGAAATAGGCATAAAACAGCAAATCTAGGTTGGGCCTCCGGTTAATAGGTTAGTCCCAAAAATAATATAAAAGTGGATAATAAAGCCCAATATTGCCTAAAACAGTAGATAATATAGCATGGAGCAATAAAAATTTATAGATACGTTGGAGACGTATCAGCCTTCCCTGTAAGACATCATATGTGTGCGGTAGGTGAAGTGCGGAAAAAAGGGGAACCCTTCTCGGAAGTTGGGACTTTGGTTTTACTTATATGCGATGCAGGGAGCCGTCCAGGATAATCGGCTATGATGGCCACCAAGGCACCATTGCAGCTTAACTGATAGAACGTCTTGTCGATGAGCTCCACAAATGTGTCCGAATCTTCTTCGAGTCCAGGGTCGAGGGCCCGGTCAGGGTCCTCTGGTTGTGGAGGCGGGCTGTGGATCTCCCTTACAGCTTTTCGCACTTCCTGCTATGAAATAGCAAGGTAAATACTTATGACGAAGAATGCGGGAAGGTCTGGAGTAGAAAGTAGCAGCTCACCCAGTTTGGGGGCTTGTACATGGAGAACCCATCCCGTGGCTTGATGCGGATGAACTCCTCTTCCTCTCCCTTATATAGATCGGACAGTATTTTTGCTAGAGCAGCGGCAGAGTCAGGTCCCTTACGACCGCAGCAGGTGGCATCGTCTTCTCCATTGAAGTGCCACATGGGTTGTCCCCGATTTTGAAGTGGCTGCACCCCCCGCATTATACATACTGACATAACCTCGATTTATTGTCAATCCTGATTTGGCCAGCGTCTTTATCCGGCCCATCAGGTAAAGGACCTCTCTGTCATCTTCCTCCTGGGGGTCCCGAGGGCGCCAGCTGCGGCGTTTCTTCAGAGGGGCGTTATTGAACTCAGGAAGGCCCATCCAAATAGGATCCGGAAGAGGGACGTCCTCCATATAAAACCACTCCGAAGGCCAGTCTTCGGATGTCTTCTTCGGAGTACCAGACAGGTATCCGGTCCCGGCGATGCACCATATCTCGGCTCCGCCCACTTGATATAGTGACCCCTCCTATGTATGGGGTACGAGGCAGAATAGCCTCTTCCATAGCTCGAAATGAGCTTCGCAGCCCAAAAACAGCTCGCAAAAGGCGACGTAGCCAGTGATGTGTAATATGGAGGCGGGAGTAAAGTTATGAAGCTGGAGGCCGTAGAACTCCAGGAGCCTACGGAGGAACGGATGGATTGGAAATCCAAGCCCCCTTAGTAAGTAAGGGACAAGGCATACCCGCTCCCCCATGGATGGGTTGGGAAAGCTCTCCGCTTGCTCCCCACCGTTGTAAGTGGCAAATCCGGCTCGAACAGGGACCATATACGCTGGAGGGAGAAACCCCTGGGTCTGTAACTCTACTAATTGACTATGGGGGCGAGAGATACGGGAGCGAGAGGAGGAGCTGCGATGGTCGGCCATGTAGGATGGACTTTTTCCGGGCGCGCTCCGATGGATGCTCGCTGTGGGAAGATGGTGTGATCTGGATCTGAGGATCCCCGTCTCTTTAAATAGACGATTTACTCACATGGTTAGGTTGGCAAGTGTAAAAATTCCCCGACTTCTCGCATTCGCTCGACACGTGGAGAATAGCCATTATTACGCGCAGAAGACAAGGATTGCAACATTCATGGGAAGCCGGACACTACTCGACAGGTATTCGGAATTTGGAGAAGAACCCGCCTTGCAATGCCAAAGACAATCTGTGCGCCAGACTCATCGTCATTGAAGCCTGGTTCGGGGGCTACTGAGGGAGTCCTAGATTAGGGGTCCTCGGACAGCCGGACTATATACTTTGGTCGGACTGTTGGACTATGAAGATACAAGATTGAAGACTTCGTCCCGTGTCCGGGTGGGACTCTCCTTTGCGTGAAAGGCAAGCTTGGCAATTCGGATATGTAGATCTCCTCCCTTGTAACCGACTTTGTGTAACCCTAGCCCCCTCCGGTGTCTATATAAACCGGAGGGTTTAGTCCATAGGACAAGGACAATCATAATCATAGGCTAGCTTCTAGGGTTTAGCCTCTACGATCTCGTGGTAGATCAACTCTTGTAATACTCATATCATCAAGATCAATCAAGCAGGACGTAGGGTATTACCTCCATCGAGAGGGCCCGAACCTAGGTAAACATTGTGTCCCCTACCTCCTATTACCATCCGCCTTAGACATACAGTTCGGGACCCCCTACCCGAGATCCGCTGGTTTTGACACCGACACCCCCCTTTTCCTTTCTTCCATCGGAGGGAAAGGGAAGGGAGAGAGGGGGGGGGAAGGAAAGAGGGGGGCCGGCCCCCTCCCCTAGTCCAATTCGATTTGGGCAAGGAGAGGGCGTGCCCCTCACTTGTGGCCCTTTCTCCTCTCCTCCAATAAGGCCCACTAGGCCCAATACTTTTCCCGGGGGGTTCCCGTAACCTCCCGGTACTTTGGAAAAATGCCCGAATCACTCGGAACCATTCCGATGTCCAAATGCAACCTTCCAATATATGAATCTTTATGTCTCAGCTATTTTGAGACTCCTCGTCATGTCTGTGATCTCATCCAGGACTCTGAACAAACTTCGGTTATCAAATCACATAACTCATAATATAAATTGTCATCGAACGTTAAGCGTGTGGACCATGCGGGTTCGGGAACTATGTAGACATGACCGAGACATATCTCCGCCCAATAACCAATTGTGGAACCTGGATGCTCATATTGGCTCCTACATATTCTACGAAGATCTTTATCGGCCAAACCGCATAACAACATACGTTGTTCCCTTTGTCATTGGTATGTTACTTGCCTGAGATTCGATCGTCGGTATCATCATAGCTAGTTCAATCTCGTCACTGGAAAGTCTCTTTACTTCATCCGTAATGCATCATCCCGTGGCTAACTCATTAGACACATTGCTTGCAAGGCTCATAGTGATGTGCATTACCGAGAGGGCCCAGAGATACCTCTCCGATACACGGAGTGACAAATCCTAATCTTGATCTATGCCAACTCAACAAACACCATCGGAGACACCTGTAGAGCATCTTTATAATCACCCACTTATGTTGTGACTTTTGATAGCACACAAGGTGTCGTGAAATTGTCACGGCAGATGTCCTAGTGTGAGGACTTAGTCGTGAGGCCAACACATCTTTGTAGTAGCTTGAGAGGGTTGAGCGGAATCGAGAGACGCAAAACAAGACAAGGATTTAGACAGCTTCGGGCCCCGGGAAACATCATCCGGTAATAGCCCTACATGTTGTTTGTGGCTAGATCTTATTATGCTCATGAGAGAGTTGCCGCATAAGCCGGCTCCCCCTTTGCGTCTAGCCCTAGAGATTATTGCTTGTTACTTGTCCCTCTTTTGGGGAGCCATGCCCCTCCTTATATAAGTTGAAGGGGCGGGTTACATGACTAGTCCTAGTAGGATTAGGATTACTCTATTACAAGTGGACTCCTAGTCTTGCTTCCTTTGCAGGAGAATATTCCTTATGTCTTCCTCTTAAGCCGGCCCACCATCACATGAACCGGTCTTCTGGGCCTTGGGCCTTGTCATCCATCTGACCCACCGTTGGGGTCATCAGTAAGTCACCAAATACTCGTTGGGTCTCTGTGAGCCGCCAAGTCCGGTCGGGTCATACCGCGAGGTATATCCCCGACATTAGCCCCAGTTTAATTTGATTTATCCATGTTAAACTGATCCTGCAAATCAAGACCAAGTTTGATAGATTATACGCCGGGTCGAAGGTTCTTCTGAGCCGGCACTTGATCATCGTTAAGTCCTTGTCATTTCCTTGTTGATATGTACATGTCCATGATCTCATAGCAAATCTTCTTTGGCAGATATGTTTCAACTTTTGTCAATGCAAAAAATCTAGATACTTCTTTTGAAAAGTCCGGGTCAATAGGCCAGCTCCAGAGTCAATTTGCTGACATTGGTCTCTTGTAGAAAAATATTGTAAGAAATAATCCACTTGAGTCGGCTTCCAAAGCGCCGACTTAGAAAATTTTGGTCTTTGAAATACTCATCTGATATTCAGCCGGCTTGAAGATGTACAAACTTGACAATTTATGATTACCAAAACTGTCGGTTTATAAATAGATGATGTCGAGTCATAATTGTTGCCGACACCGGGTCATGATTGTTGCAGACACCGTGTCATAATGATTAGTGATGCCTGGTCAATCTGGTTTGCTCAAAAGCTGAGATTTTGAAAATATTTCTCCTTATATCCGTGTTACCTGTAGCCCCCAAGTCTTGAGCAGAGCAAAGTGATGACTTAAGACTTGCTTCAATATAAATATTACCACTTTGAAGAAATCCATGTTGTTCATCTCAATCACTAGTCAGAATTGAGTATTCCTCATATGTAGCCCCCAAGTGCCGGGTTGTCATGCTTGCAGCAACCTGGGACTTGTAATTGCCTGATACCCATATAAAAGCTTCAACCAGTGTAGCCCCCAAGGGCCGGGTCATTATGGAATAATGAGCAGGGACTTTGTAAATATGATCATGTAAACTTTAACAGCGACGTGTAGCTTCCAACGGCCAGCTCAGTAAGATAATACTAAGCTGGGACTTTATATATACTTCATTGAAAATAATATCATATGATTTAACTCCCATTATGGGGCTTGAACCCACGTCCAGAAGGTTAAGAGCTTTATGCTTTACCAACTGAGCAGTGGACCTTTTAATATAATGGATTAAGACTTGTGTACCTTGAATTGTTGACAGGAGCAATTAGTAGCCCCCAAGGGCCGGCTCATTACGATGTGATGAGTCGGGTCACTAGTAGAAAAAGGACGTAATGTGAGACACATTAGTGCCGGTTTGATTTTAGCCCGGTACTAATGGTACCATTAGTGCCGGTTCGAACGGCTATGCATTAATGCCGGTTCATGTTGAACCTTTAGTACCGGTTCGTGCCACGAACTGGTACTAAAGGGGTGATGGCAGGCTGGCGTCAGGCCGGGGCCCCACGATCACCTTTAGTACCGGTTCGTGTCACAAACCGGTACTAAAGGGCTAACCTTTAGTACCGGTTTGTGCCACGAATCGGTACTAAAGGGGTCTGACCTATAGTACCGGTTTGTGACATAAACCGACACTATAGGGCAATTTTCAAACTCTACCCCCCCCCCCCCCCCCCCCCGTGTGTCGCCATTTCAGTTCTGAAAAAATCAAAAGAAAATGATAAAAACTTCAAAAAATAAAATCCTTCGAGAGGTAGTTATATTACTACACCTACCAGTTAGGAAAATTTGAAAACTTAAATTTGGACATGTTTTGCAAAAAGTGTAGGGAAAATGTAAAACGGCTATAACTTTTGCATACGATGTCGGAAAAAAACGTATAATATATCAAAAAATTCAGCACGAAAATCCGCATCCGATGGAGACTGCCTATGGCTTGTTTGCAATTTTTTAGAATCCTCAAATTCCAAAAGGAAAAAAGATATGGTCAAATTTCAGTTTTTTTTAAAAAAAAATTGGTTAAATCTGGTCAAACTACTTATTCAATAAGTATTAATGTTACTACATAATTATTCAAGAATATTAGTGTTACTAAATAATTATTTCAATTTTTAAAATTTTGGTCAAATCTGGTCAAACTGTGGTCAAACTATGGTCAAACTTATTCAAGAAATATTAGTGTTACTAAATAATTACTGTTTTTTAGAATAATAGTTTCAAACTCAAACGGTGAAACATGTGACCTAATGCTCAAGCTAAACTGCTGAGGGTTAATAGGATTGACAGCTTACATTTGTCAGGAAAACAACAAGTGCAGACTTGGAATGTAGGGGGAATAGAACTCCGAAGTTAAGCGTGCTCAGGCTGGGGGAGTGAGAGGATGGGTGACCGGCCGGGAAGTCAGGCGATTTGGAATGAGTGATCCACACTTGAGCAGTTAAGAGAGGTGATTAGAGACTAAATCATCAAATAATTCAGAAAAATCAAAAATAAAAAAAAATCAAAAACAATTTCCAAAATTTTCAAAAAAAACTTTTAGTACCGGTTGGTAACACCAACCGGTACTAAAGGCCCCCCATACCAGGGCGCGAGCTCACGCCACGTGGTGGCACTTTAGCACCGGTTCGTGCCGAACCGGTACTAAAGGGGGGGGGGCTTTAGTGCCCACCCTTTAGTGCCGGTTATGGAACCGGCACTAAAGGCCCTTACGAACCGGCGCTAAAGCTCCGTTTTCTACTAGTGGGTCTTTCAATGAAGCAAGTAAGAAATGACCTTGCATTAGACCCCAAGTGCCATGGTGCATGCTGGTAGTGACATGGGACTTGCATATTTGATGTAATCTCAACTTGAATAATGTAGCCCCCAAGTGACGGTCGTAAGCCTCGTAAGCCTACAGCTACTCGGGACTATTCCTTCCTTTGTAGAATAAATTATATCCATTGATAAAATAATATCCATTGCGCTGAAGCGACTTTGAAAACCTCAATTGTAATATTGGTTATTGATAACCATATTGGCTATTAAAGATTTGAATAATATAACCCGGTTTGAAAAACCGGTTCCTGTGATATTGAATCGTACTGTCGGTTTAGGATACCTGTGCAGTAAAGGTGAGAACCCAATCTTTAGAAGTCAAAACTTTGAAATGTTTATGATTGTCATATACTGGCGACTTATCATCCCAAACCAAGCCGGGTTAAATTTAAACCACACTTATACTTAGATCCGGACAAAAAGCCTCAAGACAAAACCAAAGATTGTTTTCAAAACTTAAGCCAAATAGAAAGAAAAAATTAAGGCTTCTGATTCGAATACGATCAGTAAACCGGTCCAAAGGGGTTAAGCTAGGATTCGAATATGATCATGTAGCCCCCAGTGGCTTTGGCGTTGCGCTGATCAAGAGGGTACCGACAGCTATGTTCTCTTTGGTTCGAATACGACCTATGTTTGAACAGGAAGCCCCCAAATGACCTTGAGAGTTTTTTAACGACTCTGATTCGAATACGATCAAAGTCGGACCCAAAAGGGGTTAAGCTGGAATTCGAATACGATCAAGAAGCCCCCTAGTGGGTTTGGCATTGTGTCGATCAAGAGGGTACCGACAGCTATGTTCTCTTTGGTTCGAATACGACCTATGTTTGAACAGGAAGCCCCCAAGTGACCATAGAGGCAGGGGACCTATATGTGAGTTGTGCTTTGCAACAAACTCTCTTTGGTCCCTTTAATTTTGTTTGAGAACTCAAATTTTGCGAGACATAAATTTTTTGAATCGGAAATTCTTAAACCGGATATTGAGAGTTTGAAAGCTTTGTGAGAGACAAATTTACCTTGAACCGGATTTTAATCCGGAATTCTTCTTTTTAAGCCGGACATTTTTCTGACGGTCTTTAAATTTTCATCGATAGAGCAGTAATCTTCGGGGTCGGGTTATTTTTCCCTCCAATGACCCGGAGTTCTTGAATGCATTGAAACCGGAAATTATGTCGAGTCATACCATTGTAACCCCCGAGTCTCAAGATGACTCGAGGTGTTGACTTGAGATTCTCCATATTTGACCATAGCAGAAGGTGTATATGATTGGCATTGATAGCGCGATGTGAATCCACAGAATGTTGAGGTGGCTGCGGCGGGTTTATAAATGATCCCGTATGAGCCGTGTCAGCAACTCGGCAAATGGTTCCTTCCAACTGGCTATTTGAAGTTTAACCAAACTGTAGTGACGACGACTTGTGCGCCTGCCCATTGAGCCATCCAGTGCAGACGACGGCTGATAATGATAATTCACCTCCAATTTGTTGGAAGAAAATCGGGCTTCCCAAGCACTACTCGCTCATATTCAATAAACAGCTCATGTAGATAGGTGCGGCCCGGTGTGTTGATATAGACCAACCCGCGAGAGACGGATGGTAAAGACGACTGTTGCATCAGAGGCGGCACAGACAGATGAGCCGATCGTGGCGTTGTAAGCCGGTGTGGACGGGCGAGTCGATCACAGGCACGGTAAAACTGCGCGGACGGCTGGCTCGGCCTCGTCATGTTGATGTAAATTGGGCCGCAGAGGCCGCGACTTTGCAGTGAACAATTGTCCTGCATCAAAAACATCACAAGCCAGAGTAATTGTTCTTTGACAAAAATCAATATATGCTAATAAAATAAACTTAAACGGATAGATATCACCTGATATGTCGGGCCAGAAATTATCCACCGCGGAGTTGATGATCACCACGGGAAAACTGAAATCAATCACAGGTGAACCGGTCGCGGCGTTGTAAGCCAGCGCGGACGGACGAGTCAATCGCAGGCGTGGTAAGCTGCGCGAATGGGCGAATCGACGTAGACCGGACCGCAGGGACGGCGGCTTGTGCCCACCCGTTGAATAGCAAGCGGTCGCAGACGCCATTACATGATGATGCTATCGCACACTCCATAGATACATCATGACACCATCTTTATGATGAATAATTGTCCTACACATAAGAATGTACATACCAAAGTGATAGTTTTTTGACAAAAAACAATATGCATTAATAAAATAAATTTAGATGAATATCATCTGATGTTTGTGACCATTGGATGATCTGTACGTGGAATTTTTGCACGTAGTAATAGTAATACTCCATACTCCTTTTTGGATTGATGCAGCATTTGTAGTAGTACTTTAAATAGGAGTACTAATTGATCTTTTCTCTTTGCACGACACTCCATTCTTTTCGTTGGTTTGACCCGCCACTGTTGCAGGCCTGTGGCGCGTGCACACGCAGCTCATCACCAGCGTCGTTAGGCTGCAACCTTGGCACTTTCTTCCAGGCGTACCTAGATAATCATTAGGGAAGAAGTTGAAGCCAAGATGGGCGAGTCCGTGCAAGGGCGGTTCAAAGCAGCACCGAGGCGCGGCGGCTCAGAAGCTAGAATGGCAGCGGCTCAACCGCGGTGTAGACCCGGCGACGGCTCTAAGGTAGGACTCGACGGCTTGACCGCGATGTGGTTAACAACTCAACGGTGCCCTGGCGAACCCGTGGTTTGAAGGACTCCGACGGATAATTTGGCGAGGGCGGCTCAGCGTGGTGGAGAGGCGGCTGACAGGGCCGGCTTTGGAGCGAGGGGTGGTTCGGTGTCAATAGGGCGGCTCATGATCATCTTATCTTAGCAGTGGTGTTTGTGGCTCAGTAGTCCCAGGGCTCTCTGGCTGAGAGAGAAACAATGTTCTTTTGTCCTTTTTGTGACGAATCATACTCGTCTCCCACACAGTGGAAGCCAATTCATTAGCCCCACTTATGATAGAACTGAAAAATCCTGTTGTACCTGCCCTGTGAAGCTCCTTGACATACAGAGGTGATTGCATCAGCTATTTCAATGGGCAGTATCAAATCGGAGACCCAGCAAGAAAAGCTCCACTTTCAAGATTCATTATAGTAGCAGGACGATTCTTCTTCCGAACAATCAGTTGTGTTAATCCACTGGACAGCCCATTAGCGAATAACATGCCCAGGCCGGAAGAGGCGAAGGAGAGCGGGGCCAAGCCAGCTCCACGTCAGGGCCAGCCCGTAGCAGCTCGAGATGAAACTAAAGCCGCGCAACAGCGCTCCGACGGCGGCCGATTGAGACGGAGTCGAGTCAAAGGCAGAGTTTGAATCCGTGACCTCCTCCAGGTCGTGGTACCCCCCTTTTTTAATCAAGGGCCAGCCCAACTTGGTAACTTGATACTGATCTGACTTAATGTTTTGACAGTGTGTAGCAACAACAGCAAGGCAACAGTTTCAGAACTCGAAGCGAATCTGCGTACGTTGATTGCCATGGATGTATCTGCTTCACGTGCACTACTACTTGAAGTAGTACTTTTCCTTCGATCTTTGCTCCATGCTCGTGGAAGTAGCAGCAACAGCGTACTCCCTCCGGTCCTTTTTACTACTGATACGCCTTGGGACTTGGTGCGAGCGCCCGGATGATTGTTTCTCAGATCCCACTTGTACTAGTAGCACTTGGTCCGTTTAAAATGTTGGCAGCAAGCCTAGGGTGCCACGCCATGCAATAGTGATGCTCCGAGTTGGGTTTGGACACGGACGACAGAACCGTCAAAGTCTTTCGGTCTCGGCGAGTTGCACGTCGTATCGATTGATTTCAGATGCAAGATTTCGACCCTCAGCGACAACGGAAATTAATCCAGCCCCGACGGATCATCTGGTGGTGCGCGCTGGCGCATAAATGCGACCATAATTTTCTCCTTTGACTGTTTGTTGATGATGTTGTCTTCCACGCCGGCTTCTTTTTCATCCCGAAAATTGTGAACTTCTCGATCTTTTTAGAGAAATCCCTTCAAGAAACTCAACACCACCGTACGCAGGCCCCACGGTAGGCATCAACTGTCATGGAATTGTCACGGCAGATGTCCTATTGTGAGGATTTAGTCGTGAGGCCAACGCATCTTTGTAGTAGCTTGAAAGGGATTGAGAGGAATTGAGAGACGGAACACAAGACAAGGATTTAGACAGCTTTGGGCCCCGGGAAACATCATCCAGTAATAGCCCTACATGCTGTTTGTGGCTACATCTTATTATGCTCATGAGAGAGTCGCCGCATAAGCCGGCTCCCCCTTTGTGTCTAGCCCTAGAGATTATTGCTTGTTACTTGTCCCTCTTTTGGGGAGCCCTCCCCCTCCTTATATAAGTTGAAGGGCGGGTTACATGACTATTCCTTATGTCTTCCTCTTAAGCCGGCCCACCATCACATGAACCGGCCTTCTGGGCCTTGGGCCTTGTCATCCATCTGACCCGCCGTTGGGGTCATCAGTAAGTCACCAAATACTCACAGGGTCTCTATGAGCTGCCAAGTCCGGCCGGGTCATACTTCCGGCCGGGTCATACCTCGGGGTATATCCCCGACACAAGGTGTTCCTTCGGTATTCAGAAGTTGCATAATCTCATAGTCTGAGGAACATGTATAAGTCATGAAGAAAGCAATAGCAGAAAAACTAAACGATCATTATGGTAAGCTAACGGATGGGTCTCGTCCATCACATCATTCTCTAATGATGTGATCCCGTTCATCAAATGACAACGCATGCCTATGGCTACGAAACTTAACCATCTTTGATTAACGAGCTAGTCAAGTAGAGACATACTAGGGACACTCTGCTTGTCTATGTATCCACACATGTACTAAGTTTCCAGTTAATACAATTCTAGCATGAATAATAAACATTTATCATGACATAAGGAAATATAAATAACAACTTTATTATTGCCTCTAGGGCATATTTTCTTCAATATCATGATAAATGTTTCTTACTAAAGCTAGAATTGTATTAACCGAAAACTTGATACACGTGTGAATACATAGACAAAACACAGTGTCCCTAGTATGCCTCCACTACTAGGGAAAAGCTTATACACAGGATCTTACCAGCAGCGAGTTTTAAAATAAGGCGCTGCTACAATGTAGCAGTAGCGCGCTCCGGCAGTACTCGCTGCTGAAATAGACGTAGCAGCAGCGTGCTTCCTCTAAGCCGCGCTACTGCTATAATTCCCACGACCCCGCCGCGAAGCTAGTTCTAGCAGCAGCGCTTTTATTCGGACCGCGCTACTGCTAGGTAGTTTAGCAGTAGCGCCTTTGCCTTTAGAGCGCTACTGCTAAAACTAGCTATCTCCAAACCCGCCCCCACACTCTTCTCTATCCACACTCACACTCACACTCACTCCCCCTCAACCCACCCCACGCGCCGGTCCTCCCCCGCAGGCCGCCGTCACCCCCGCCAGCCGCCGTCGCCTACCCCTCTTCCATCTGTGCCGCCGTCAACTCCTCCTCCTTGTTGGACTCAGTACCGCTGTGACGCCTGGATAATTAAGCTACAGTAATCATCTGCTAATGATGTCATGTCACCACGATTACTGTTGATAAACTAGCGTTGGCATGAAACCAGTTCAAATTTCAAATTCAAATTAAGTCCAAAAGACGGTGACCATCGGCGGGATCCTAGCTGAGGAAGTCCACAAGGCCCCCTGCAAGACCCTTGCCGGGGATGACAGCAAGGCCCCCGGCAAGACCCTTCCCGGGGATGACGGCAACGCCACGGCAAGACCCTTGTCGGGCCCCCGACAAGGCCCTTGCCGAGGGCATCAGTAGGGCCACTGCCAGGCCTGCACCAGCCAAGACTACCACCGTCGTTCGCATGCAGCTGCCAGCCCAACCAGCTGGGCAGGCACCTGCGTGGAAACATACAACTTCTAGGCCAAATCAGCAGGCACCTGCGTGGCGGCGTGCGGACCTTCATGAAGGCCCTACAACCGCACCACCTCAGCTGCCTGCCTGTTTACATGGCACTGCATGCATCGCTAGCCTGGGCGCGTGTCGAAGCGAGGAGGAGCGGCGACGGACAGGACGGGCCTCGTTCCCGTCCCCGATAAAGCTAAGGGACACCTAAGCAATGCATTAAATGCGCTTTGTCCTGTAATACTGGCGATAAGCTCGCAGTACTGTAGGCCTTTCCACCTCCTGTGTGCCACTGTGGCAGCCCCTTTCGACTATAAAAGGAGGCCCATGGCGTACTGGAGGGGGATTCGGCTCTTTTGAACTACACAGTCACCGTAGCTAGTTCAAAAGCCCAAGAACACTCAATACATCCACCAAAGCAGGACTAGGGTTTTACGCATCCCCGCGGCCCGAACCTGGGTAAACGATCCTCGTGCTGACTGTTAATCCTGCTCTTCTCAGGACCCCGCGCCCCGGCAACCATAGTAGGGATTCTTGTGATCCCATAGGTGTCGTTTCCCACCGACAGATTGGATCGTTACCAACATCGAGTTGTAGCGGAAGAAGAGTTGGCGTATGTCTTTTTTGAAACCCTTGAACCGTTCCACGAACAATCCCTTAGATAAAAGGTCGAAAGCACAATCTCTCTACTGATTGCATGCGTACGGGCCTAACAATCCAACAGTGCTTCACGGTCCAGAGCTTTGTGTCACTGGAGAACTAGATGAGGGAGAAGAGAACCTCACGGGGCTTCTCTATTATTTGGATATAGAGGAAACTAGAGAACTAGAGAGGGGGCACCCAGGATCAAAGGGACTCGTGTGTCTCAAGGGCGAGCCCCCTTAGGTATATATAAGTGGAGGGGGACTCTCTCCTTCGCACGTGATGAACCACATGTATAGGGTATCACAACAGTCTTTGTGGGTAGTATTTCACCCAAACTTATTAATTCAACACAAGGAAAGCAAAAAGTATTTATAAGCCTTAGCAGTTGAGTTGTCAATTCAACCACACCCGAGAAGCAAATTCTTTGTTGCAAAGTATTAGTACTACTGTAATATGATAGTAGCGGTAGCAGTAGCAATAGTAGCTGTAACAGTGCCACTAGCAGTTTTGTAGATGTAATAGTAGTAACTAAATGTAGGCATGTATTTCATATGTAGTCATATGTGCTTATAATAAGAACTTGCATGACATTTTTTGTCCTACCCTCATGCGGCAGTGGGTCCTAATGGAAATCTAGGGGTAATTAAGTAGCTCCTTTTAATAGATAACCAGAACAAAGCATTAACACTTGGCGAATACATTAACTCCTCAAATTACAGTCATTTCCAAAGAGTATCCCAATTATTGTCACATTCAGATCTGCGGTTTAGAACAATAATAAGTGCATATAACTTGCAGATAGGAGCAAGAACTCAAATATATTCATAAAAACATAAAGGGTTCACATCTGAAATCATGGCACTCGGGCCCTAGTGACAAGCCTTAAACATGGTAAAGTCATAGCAACATCAATCTCAGAATATAGTGGACGATACTAGGGATCATGGCATCAAGCCCTAACAAATTGACTCGATTACATGATCCATCTCATCCATCTCCACCTACCTCCAGTATGCCTACGATGGAATTACTCACTCCGAGTGGTGAGCATCATGAGGTTGTCGAAGAAGAAGGGTTGATGATGACGATGGCGACGAATTGCACCCTCCGGAGACCCGAATAGACTCTAGATCAGGCCTCCCAAGGAAGACAGAAGGTGACGACAGCTCCGTAATGTAAAATATGACGAAACTTCTTCTCTTATTTTTTCTCTCGGGAAGACAGTACTTATGGAGGTGGAATTAGGTCAGACGGAGGTCGGTGGGCCCTAAAAGGCACCAGGGCGCGCCATAGGGGGTAGTGTTGGGTAACGTAGTAATTTCAAACAAATTCCTACGCACACGGAGGATCATGGTGATGCATAGAAACGAGAGGGGAGAGTGTTGTCCACGTACCCTCGTAGACCTTTAAGCGGAAGCGTTATGACAATGTGGTTGATGTAGTCGTATGTCTTCACGATCGACCGATCCTCAGTACCGAACGTACGGCACCTCCGCGTTTAGCACACGTTCAGCTCGGTGACGTCCCGCGAACTAACGATCCAGTAGAGCTCGGGGAAGACTTTCGTCAGCACGGCGGCGTGGTGACGATGTTGATGAAGCTACCGTGGCAGGGCTTCGCCTAAGCACCGCAACAGTATGACCGAGGTGGATTATGGTGGAGGGGGACACCGCACATGGCTAGGAGAGATCTTTGTGATCAACTTGTGTGTCTAGAGGTGCCCCCCTGCCCCTGTATATAAAGGAGCAAGGGGGAGGCCGGCCGGCCCTTGTTGGTGCGCCAGGAGGAGGAATCCTCCTCCTAGTAGGAGTAGGATTCCCCTCTTTCCTACTCCTACTAGGAGGGGGAAAGGAAGGGAGAGAAAGAGAAGGAAAGGGGGGCGTCGCCCCCCTCTCCTAGTCCAATTCAGACCAGAGGGGAGGGGGCGCGCTGCCTGCCCTAGGCCGGCCCCTCTCTCTTTCCCTTATGGCCCAACAAGGCCCATTAGCCCCCGCAGGGTTCCGATAACCCCTCCGGTACTTCGGTAAAATCCCGATTTTACCAGTAACTCTTCCGATGTCCAAATGTAGGCTTCCAATATATCAATCTTTATGTCTCGACCATTTCGAGACTCCTCGGCATGTCCGTGATCATATCCGGGACTCCGAACTACCTTCGGTACATCAAAACATATAAACTCATAAAACCGATCGTCACAGAACTTTAAGCGTGCGGACCCTACGGGTTCGAGAACTATGTAGACATGATCGAGACATGTCTCCGGTCAATAACCAATAGCGGAACCTGGATGCTCATATTGGTTCCTACATATTCTACGAAGATCTTTATCAGTCAAATCGCATAACACTATACGTTGTTCTCTTTGTCACCGGTATGTTACTTGCCCGAGATTCGCTCGTCGGTATCCCAATACCTAGTTCATTCTCGTTACCGGCAAGTCTCTTTTCTCGTTTCGTAATGCACTATCCCGCAACTAACTCATTAGTTGCATTTCTTGCAAGGCTTATAGTGATGTGCATTACCGAGAGGGCCCAGAGATACCTCTCCGACAATCTGAGTGACAAATCCTAATCTTGATCTATGCCAACTCAACAAGTTCCATCGGAGACACCTGTAGAGCACCTTTATAATCACCCAATTACATTGTGACGTTTGGTAGCACACAAAGTGTTCCTTCGGTATTCGGGAGTTGCATAATCTCAAAGTCATAAGAACATGTATATAAGTCATGAAGAAAGCAATAGCAGTAAACAAAAACGTTCAAGTGCTAAGATGACAAAATGGGTCAAGTCAATCACATTATTCTCCTAATGATGTGATCCCATTGATCAAATAACAACTCATGTCTATGGTTAGGAAACTAAACCATCTTTGATCAATGAGCTAGTCAAGTAGAGGTATACTAGTGACACTATGTTTGTCTATGTATTCACACATGTATTATGTTTCCGGTTAATACAATTCTAGCATGAATAATAAACATTTATCATGAAATAAGGAAATAAATAATAACCTTATCATTACCTCTAGGGCATATTTCCTTCAGTCTCCCACTTGCACTAGAGTCAATAATCTAGATTACACAATAATGATTTTAACACCCATGGAGCCTTGGTGCTGATCATGTTTTGCTCCTGGAAGAGGCTTAGTCAATGGGTCTGTAACATTCAGATTCGTATGTATCTTGCAAATCTCTGTCTCCCACCTGGACTTGATACCGGATGGAGTTGAAGCGTCTCTTGATGTGCTTGGTTCTCTTGTGAAATCTGGATTCCTTTGCTAAGGCAATTGCACCAGTATTGTCACAAAAGATTTTCATTGGACCCGATGCACTAGGTATGACACCTAGATCGGATATGAACTCCTTCATCCAGAATCCTTCATTCGCTGCTTCCGAAGCAGCAATGTGCTCCGCTTCACATGTAGATCCCGCCACGACGCTCTGTTTAGGACTGCTCCAACTGACAGCTCCACCGTTCAATATAACAACGTATCCGGTTTGCGATTTAGAATCGTCCGGATCAGTGTCAAAGCTTGCATCAACGTAACCATTTACGATGAGCTCTTCGCCACCTCCATAAACGAGAAACATATCCTTGGTCCTTTTCAGGTACTTCAGGATGTTCTTGACCGCTGTCCAGTGATCCACTCCTGGATTACTTTGGTACCTCCCTGCTAGACTAATAGCAAGGCACACATCAGGTCTGGTACACAGCATTGCATACGTGATAGAGCCTATGGCTGAAGCATAGGGAACACTTTTCATTTTCTCTCTATCCTCTGCAGTGGTCGGGCATTGAGTCTTACTCAACTTCACACCTTGTAACACAGGCAAGAACCCTTTCTTAGCTTGATCCATTTTGAACTTCTTCAAAACTTTATCAAGGTATGTGCTTTGTGAAAGTCCAATTAAGCGTCTTGATCTATCTCTATAGATCTTGATGCCCAATATATAAGCAGCTTCACCAAGGTCTTTCATTGAAAAACTCTTATTCAAGTATCCTTTTATGCTATCCAGAAATTCTATATCATTTTCAATCAACAATATGTCATCCACATATAATATTAGAAATGCTACATAGCTCCCACTCACTTTCTTGTAAATACAGACTTCTCCAAAAGTCTATATAAAACCATATGCTTTGATCACACTATCAAAACGTTTATTCCAACTCCGAGAGGCTTGCACCAGTCCATAAATGGATCGCTGGAGCTTGCACACTTTGTTAGTACCCTTTGGATCAATAAAACCTTCAGGAGTAGTTTTCAATGGTGAACATCATTATGTTGATACCCGTCGCGAGCCTCAATATTCATTGGACCACATACATCAGTATGTATGATTTCCAACAAATCTGTTGCTCGCTTCATAGTTCCGGAGAACGGCGTTTTAGTCATTTTGCCCATAAGGCATGGTTCGCAAGTACCAAGTGATTCATAATCAAGTGATTCCAAAAGTCCATCAGTATGGAGTTTCTTCATGTGCTTTATACCAATATGACCCAAACGGTAGTGCCACAAATAAGTTGCACTATCATTATCAACTCTGCATCTTTTGGCTTCAACATTATTAATATGTGTATCACTACTATCGAGATTCAACAAAAATAGACCACTCTTCAAGGGTGCATGACCATAAAAGATATTACTCATATAAATAGAGCAACCACTATTCTCATATTTAAATGAATAACCGTCTCGCATCAAACAAGATCCAGATATAATGTTCATGTTTAACGATGGCACCAAATAACAATTATTTAGGTCTAAAACTAATCCCGAAGGTAGATGTAGAGGTAGCGTGCCGACGGCGATCACATCGACTTTGGAACCATTTCCACGCGCATCGTCACCTCGTCCTTAGCTAGTCTTCGCTTAATCCGTAGTCCCTATTTCGAGTTGCAAATATTAGCAACAGAACCAGTATCAAATACCCAGGTGCTACTTCGAGCTCTGGTAAGGTCCACATCAATAACATGTATATCACATATACCTTTGTTCACCTTGCCATCCTTCTTATCCGCCAAATACTTGGGGCAGTTCCGCTTCCAGTGACCAGTCTGTTTGAAGTAGAAGCACTCGGTCTCAGGCTTAGGTCTAGATTTGGGTTTCTTCTCTTGAGCAGCAACTTGTTTGCCGTTTTTCTTGAAGTTCCCCCTCTTCTTCCCTTTACCCTTTTCTTGAAACTGGTGGTTTTGTTAACCATCAACATTTGATGCTCCTTTTTGATTTCTACCTCCGCAGCCTTTAGCATCGCGAAGAGCTCGGGAATTGTCTTATTCATTCCTTGCATATTATAGTTCATCATGAAGCTTTTGTAGCTTGGTGGCAGTGATTGAAGAACTCTGTCAATGACACTATTAACAGGAAGATTAACTCCCAGTTGAGTCAAGTGATTATGATACCCAGACATTTTGAGTATATACTCACTAACAGAACTATTCTCCTCCATCTTGCAGCTATAGAACTTATTGGAGACTTCATATCTATCAATCCGGGCATTTGCTTGAAATATTAACTTCAACTCCTGGAACATCTCATATGCTCCATGATGTTCAAAACATCGTTGAAGTCCCGGTTCTAAGCCGTAAAGCATGGCACACTGAACTATCGAGTAGTCATCAGCTTTACTCTACCAGACGTTCTTAACGTCATCAGCAGCATCTGCAGCAGGCCTGGCACCCGGCGGTGCTTCCAGGACGTAATTCTTCTATGTACCAATGAGGATAATCCTCAAGTTACGGACCCAGTCCGTGTAATTGCTACCATCATCTTTCAACTTTGCTTTCTCAAGGAACGCATTAAAATTCAACGGAACAACATCACGGGCCATCTATCTACAACAACATAGACAAGCAAAATACTATCAGGTACAAAGTTCATGATACATTTAAGTTTGATTAATCATATTACTTAAGAACTCCCACTTAGATAGACATCCCTCTAATCTTCTAAGTGATCACGTGATCCATATGAACTAAACCATAACCGATCATCACGTGAAATGGAGTAGTTTTCAATGGTGAACATCATTATGTTGATCATATCTACTATATGATTCACGCTCGACCTTTCGGTCTCAGTGTTCTGAGGCCATATATGCATTGCTAGGCTCGTCAAGTTTAACCCGAGTATTCTGCGTGTGCAAAACTGGCTTGCACCCATTGTAGATGGACGTAGAGCTTATCACACCCGATCATCACGTGGTGTCTCGGCACGACGAACTTTGGCAACGGTGCATACTCAGGGAGAACACTTCTATCTTGAAATTTAGTGAGAGATCATCTTATAATGCTACCGTCAATCAAAGCAAAAAAGATGCATAAAGGATAAACATCACATGCAATCAATATAAGTGATATGATATGGCCATCATCATCTTATGCTTGTGATCTCCATCTCCGAAGCACCGTCATGATCACCATTGTCACCGGCGCGACACCTTGATCTCCATCGTAGCATCGTTGTCATCTCGCCAACTATTGCTTCTACGACTATCGCTACTGCTTAGTGATGAAGTAAAGCAATTACAGGACGATTGCATTGCATACAATAAAACGACAACCATATGGCTCCTGCCAGTTGCCGATAACTCCGTTACAAAACATGATCATCTCATACAATAAATATAGCATCATGTCTTGACCATATCACATCACAACATGCCCTGCAAAAACAAGTTAGACGTCCTCTACTTTGTTGTTGCAAGTTTTACGTGGCTGCTACGGGCTGAGCAAGAACCGTTCTTACCTACACATCAAAACCACAACGATACTTCGTCAAGTTAGTGATGTTTTAACCTTCTCAAGGACCGTGCATAGCCACACTCGGTTCAACTAAAGTTGGAGAAACTGACACCCGCCAGCCACCTATGTGCAAAGCACATCGGTAGAACCGGTCTCGCGTAAGCGTACACGTAATGTTGGTCCGGGTCGCTTGATCCAACAATACCGCCGAACCAAAGTATGACATGCTGGTAAGCAGTATGACTTGTATCATCCAAAACTCACTTGTGTTGTACTCGTGCATATAACATCTACGCATAAAACCAGGCTCGGATGCCACTGTTGGGGAACGTAGTAATCTAAAAAAAATTCCTACGCACACGCGGGATCATGGTGATGCATAGCAACGAGAGGGGAGAGTGTCATCCACGTACCCTCGTAGACCGTTAAGCGAAAGCGTTATGACAACGCGGTTGATGTAGTCGTACGTCTTCACGATCGACCGATCCTCAGTACCGAATGTACGACACCTCCGTGTTCAGCACACGTTCAGCTCGGTGACGTCCCGCAAACTCACGATCCAGTAGAGCTCGGGGAAGAGTTTCGTCAGCACGACGGCGTGGTGACGATGTTGATGAAGCTACCGTGGCAGGGCTTCACCTAAGCACAGCTACAGTATGACCGAGGTGGATTATGGTGGAGGGGGGCACCGCACACGGCTGGGAGAGATCTTTGTGATCAACTTGTGTGTCTACAGGTGCCCCCTGCCCCTGTATATAAATGAGCAAGGGGGAGGCCGGCCAGCCCTTGTTGGTCCGCCAGGAGGAGGAATTCTCCTCCTAGTAGGAGTAGGATTCCCCTCTTTCCTACTCCTACTAGGAGGGGGAAGGGAAGGGAGAGAAAGAGAAGGAAAGGGCCCCCCCCCTCTCCTCGTCCAATTCGGACCAGAGGGGAGGGGGCGTGCTGCCTGCCCTAGGACGGCCCCTCTCTCTTTCCCTTATGGCCCAACAAGGCCCATTAGCCCCCGGGGGGTTCCGGTAACCCCTCCCGTACTCCGGTAAAATCCTGATTTTACCCGGAACTCTTCCGATGTCCAAATGTAGGCTTTCAATATATCAATCTTCATGTCTCGACCATTTCGAGACTCCTCGTCATGTCCGTGATTGTATCTGGGACTCCGAACTACCTTCGGTACATTCAAACATATAAACTCATAAAACCGATCGTCACAGAACTTTAAGCGTGCGGACCCTACGGGTTCGAGAACTATGTAGACATGACCGAGACATGTCTTCGGTCAATAACCAATAGCGGAACCTGGATGCTCATATTGGTTCCTACATATTCTACGAAGATCTTTAACGGTCAAACCGCATAACACTATACGTTGTTCTCTTTGTCACCGGTATGTTACTTGCCCCAGATTCGATCGTCGGTATCCCAATACCTAGTTCAATCTCGTTACAGGCAAGTCTATTTTCTCGTTTCGTAATGCACTATCCTGCAACTAACTCATTAGTTACATTGCTTGCAAGGCTTATAGTGATGTGCATTACCGAGAGGGCCCAGAGATACCTCTCCGACAATCGGAGTGACAAATCCTAATATTGATCTATGCCAACTCAACAAGTATCATCGGAGACACCTGTAGAGCAACTTTATAATCAACCAGTTACGTTGTGACGTTTGGTAGCACACAAAGTGTTCCTTCGGTATTCGGGAGTTGCATAATCTCATAGTCATAAGAACATGTATAAGTCATGAAGAAAGCAATAGCAGTAAACAAAAACGTTCAAGTGCTAAGATGACAAAATGGGTCAAGTCAATCACATTATTCTCCTAATGATGTGATCCCATTGATCAAATAACAACTCATGTCTATGGTTAGTAAACTAAACCATCTTTGATCAATGAGCTAGTCAAGTAGAGGTATACTAGTGACACTATGTTTGTCTATGTATTCACACATGTATTATGTTTCCAGTTAATACTATTCTAGCATGAATAATAAATATTTATCATGAAATAAAGAAATAAATAATAACTTTATTATTGCCTCTAGGGCATATTTCCTTCAGGTAGGCGCACCCCTGCCTTGTGGGTAGCTGGTGGCCCCCCTCTGGCAGATGTTTTCTCTAGTATTTTTATATATTCAATAAAAAATATCCGCCAATGTTAATCCAATCCAAGAACTTTTTTCTTTACAAAAATAACACCAAGATAGTTATGCTAAAAACAACGCCAGTTTGGGTTAGTTTCATTCAAATCATGCAAATGAGAGTCCAAAATAAGAACAAAAGTGTTTTAAAAAGTAGATACATTAGAGACGTACCAACTCCCCCCAAGCTTAACTCATTGCTTGTCCTCAAGCAGTTCAGTTGATAAACTAAAAGTTACAAAGAAAAACTTTTATAAATTCTTTTGCTTCTATTGCCATATATAAGCTTAACTAGCAACCAAGTTGTCGAATGAGTGATGTCATCTGGGCGCGGTCCTGGAGCCACTCGGCCAAGTCTTGTGAGGCGCAAGCCATGGGGTCGATGATGCCGAAATGACATGGAGCATATAGTACCTTGAAAGGAGTCGTGCACAGAGCTGAGTATGGAGAAGTGTCATACCAGAACTCAGTGAAGGGGAGCCAGGCGTACCATTTTGTAGGGCAGACATGGACGAAGCAGTGCAGAAAGGTCTACAAACACTAGTTCACGCGCTCTGTTTGTGCGCGTTTGCGGGTGGTGAGCGGTACTCATCCAGAGCTTGGTGTGAGTCAGGCGGAACAACTCCTTCCATAGGACACTTGTGAAGACGAGGTCGCGATCGGAGACGACGGACTCCGGCAGGCCATGGAGTTTGTAGACATGGGACATGAAAGCCTGCACCACTTGAAAAGTTGTGAAGGGGTGATGAAGCGGAATGAAATGCACGTACAGGGAGAACTTGTCCACCACCACGAGAATCGAATTATGGCTCGAGGTGCTCGATAATCATTCCACAAAGCCCATGGTAATCATTTGCGAGGCCTACATGCGCACGAGCAATGGCTCGGCTTGCTTGCAGGTCTGGCACGCCTCCACGAACAGCTTGACGTGGTGTTTAAGGTTGGGCCAGGTGAATAGGCGTGGCACCGGGTGATATGTAGCACTGAACCCAGAGTGCCCCCCAATCGCACCGGTGTGAAGCGCTTCCAAGACCTGCTTTTGGATCTGAGCATTTTCCCCCAGCCAGACCCGACCCCTGTGCCTGATGATGCCGTCTTGAAGCAGAAACCCATCAAATCCTTCCGGTGCGGCAGCGAGCCTGGTGAGAATGCACTGTGCTCCGGGGTCATCCTGGTATCCCGTTTGCACCTCCTCAAGCCAGGCGGGTACAACAGATGTAATCGCCGCTAGATCCCCTTATGGTGGTCTGGGCCGGCACGAGAGAGCGTCTGCCGCCATATTGTCAGCCCCTTTCTTGTAGACGATGCGATAGCGGAGGCTGAGGAGTTTTGCCATGATCTTCTGTTGCCAGGGGGTAGCCATGCGCTGATCCTCAAGATGAACTCATCACTTTGGATTTAAGTACGTAAGTGTTCCACTGCTAGCAAGATTGCGAGACCTTCGTTTTCATAAGTGGGCATCACACTATTGCATGATCGGAGGGCCTTGCTCAAGAATACCATGGGGTGTTTGTCCTGAGAGAGTACCGCATCAATCACATGGGCAGACGCGTCGGTCTCCAATTCAAAAGGCTTCTTGAAATTGGGCAGCGCCAAGATGGGAGCGGTGATTAAAGCTTGCTGCAGGGCACGGAAAGACCCCTCATCCTCCTCAGTCCAACGGAAAACAACCCCCTTCTTGAGCAGATCCGTCAATGGGCGGAAAATCAGAGCAAAACCACGAACAAACTTCCGATAATACCCCACGAGGCCAAGGAAACCCCTTGCTTCCTTGACAATGGTGTGCTTCGGCCAATTTTGCATAGCCGAGATGTTCTTCACATCCGTGCAGACGCCATCCTCGCTGCTCTCATGACCAAGGTAC